>NW_023596136.1:8761541-8828738 GCF_011947565.3 Pollicipes pollicipes | reverse complement strand
CATGTTGTTATCAGATCAGAAACTTCTTATCCGCTACATGAAAAAGGCACTACCTTTAGATCTTTCGAAGGCATTAAATGTCTCCATCACTCCGATTCTGAAAACATCCAGATTTCTTTCATCTCTCGGGTTCCTTGCAACGAGCAAACATTTCAGTCATTTTTGCCCCTCAGAGGCTTAACACGCATGGGGGAAACGGTCAGCAGTGTCGCCGTCAAATGCTGACATCACTATTCCAAATCCAGAGCACATCGATGGGTCCCGTTTTACTTTTGACGCCGTCAAATTATGCTGCTTGGTCGACGTCTCTCTTCCTGGAATGGGTGCGGCGGCTGATCGTGCTCGACGTCTCGGGATGCCGTATCAGCACTGTAAGGACATCACGGGCTTGACGCGTTTCACGATCGATTGGCTACCCTCGGAGGCGCGCGTACTCATGCTCTGCCTTTTTCCACAGGTCGCGATTAAGATCATCGACAAGAAGAGCTTAAGCCTGGACAACTTGAAGAAAGTGTACCGGGAGGTTGAAATCATGAAGCGGCTAAGCCATCCGAACATTATCAAACTGTATCAGGTGAGTCATAGTGCGTCCGAAAACAGTCTGCCTCCAGCCACCTCCTCAGGCGCTGCCGAAACAACACCGCTGGCGCGGATACGGGCCCAGCTTACTTTAACGCTTGAACAGACGGTGCGCCCGTCCGGTGTTCATAAGGAAGGCATTCTCAGGGGAGACGGCCGGTTTTCGGTGTTGCCCTCTGCTTGGTTAAATGCAATATCTGAATCAGACATGGAATCGAAGTCGTCTTTAGCTCCGGCTTTGGCGTCGGCTTCGGCTTCGCGAATCCGCAGTTTTCCTGCAAGGACTTGACATGTGACTTTGAGCCATTGTGTTCGGCTGTCTTTGGGTTTGATTTCGGTTTCGTGTAATTTTACATGGCTGGTTCTGACTTTGCCTTCGTCTTTGCACCATGCACAAAGTTAGCTTTAGTCTGGGCTTCGAACAAGGTTGATTTTTTGCTCTGGTTTTGGCTCTATGTGGTCTTGGAGGCCTGGTCTCAGCTTTGTTACGGTAACTTTGTCACTGCAGTTGCAGTCTAACTTCACAATAAACAGTCACGTCAAAAACAAACCAGTCCGTCATGCCATCCCATTATATCACGCAACTTTTCAAGGCTGTAACACATACATACAAAACCAGTCATTCATAGGAACAACTGACACCTGGCGACAGCCGGAGAACTAACTGTCCGAAACGTGATATACGCTCTAACACACGAGGCGAGCACGATTGTCTTGACAACTCTTCCACCCGTAATGCACCTTATCCCAACCACTCCTCAAAACCCATGGGATATTTCCTAAACCCATACAGTTTTAACAGAAACGAACATCTTTTGGTCCTCAAAACAACGTTATGCACTATATTATGTCCGGCTTCTGCTCGTGTTTTTGAACTGATGGGCTTGGCTTCTGCTCGTGTTTCGTAGGTTCCAGTTCTCTGATTTCGACTTCAGCTTCGCGCGTATAAACTTCGAGGCCACTCGCTTCGGATTCGTCTTCGCGCTTTAGAATGACGAATCCACAGGCTTCGGCTTCGGGTTTGCAGTTCCAAACTTTGACGCCTCCGGCTTCGGCTTTGACGTCAGCTTCGGGTCGTTGTCTTATGTCCGGATTCGGCTTCATTCGTCCCCATCCCTGATACAAACGCCTATCAATGGACAATTCCTTGTCTGTCGACTATCCACACTCTCGCCCTTATTGCAAAAACGCCTAAAACACGTCCAGACATGCCCGGGCTTGCGTCTGCTGCATCGAGTTGTGCATAGCGCCGCTGCTGTTCACCGGACAGGGCTTATCCCTAGCGGTTGGCCGAAGCAGGGTGCCGGGCGGGCGGGCCGGCCCGAGGGCGCCCGGAGGCGGGCCGGCCCGAGGGCGGCCGCCGCGGCCGTCGCCGCGCGTGTCGGCCGGCCAGCGCCCTCGTGACCGGTCGGCCGGCCAGCGCCCTCGTGACCGGTCGGCCGGCCGCGAGCGGTGCCGGGCGGACGGGCCGGCCCGAGGGCGCCCGGGGGCGGGCCGGCCCGAGGGCGCCCGGAGGCGGGCCGGCCCGAGGGCGCCCGGAGGCGGGCCGGCCCGAGGGCGCCCGGAGGCGGGCCGGCCCGAGGGCGCCCGGCCGCCGCGGCCGTCGCCGCGCGTGTCGGCCGGCCAGCGCCCCCGTGACCGGTCGGCCGGCCGCGAGCCGGCGGCGGCGTGGCGTGCCGAACCCAGCTTGGGCCCAGAATACCCGCCGGCCGACCGGCCGCTGCAGCTCGGGACATCAGCGGCGAGCCAGGAATAGTCGGCCGTCTCGCCGGCGGCGGCGGCGGCGGTGCGGCGGCTCTGCGTGGGTACGGCTCACCCCGTCCGCGCGCGGCCGTCGGCGCTCTGCCGCGCTGTCAGCCCCAGACGGGTCCGGCCGCGTCCCGGCACCGCCCAAGCGGGACCGCCCCTCCCCCCCCCCCCTGTGTGCCGCGGGCGCCCGCTGTGTGATTGGCGGCCGTTTTACGAAGCTTCGGTCAGACTTGACTATTAGCGTGCCTCGTGGGCGCGACCAGTTGCAGGCCCCCACGCTGCTTAATCTTATCACGGATTGCTGGCCGACGGGGCCTCGCGCAAAACACGGAGCCAAAAACGCGGTCTGCTGCGGTATGCGGAAGCGTCGCCTGCCGTCAGTCGCGGTCCGTCACAAGGTCTACGACACCTCCGTCGCCTGCCGTCAGTCGCGGTCCCTCACAAGGTCTACGGCACCTGCGTCGCCTGCCGTCAGTCGCGGTCCGTCACAAGGTCTGCGGCACCTGCGTCGCCTGCCGTCAGTCGCGGTCCGTCACAAGGTCTACGACACCTCCGTCGCCCACCGTCAGTTGCGGTCCGTCACAAGGTCTACGACACCTCCGTCGCCTACCGTCAGCTGCGGTCCGTCACAAGGTCTGCGGCACCTGTGTCGCCTGCCGTCAGTCGCGGTCCGTCACAAGGTCTACGGCACCTCCGTCGCCTGCCGTCAGTCGCGGTCCGTCACAAGGTCTACGGCACCTGCGTCGCCTGCCGTCAGTCGCGGTCCGTCACAAGGTCTGCGGCACCTGCGTCGCCTGCCGTCAGTCGCGGTCCGTCACAAGGTCTACGGCACCCCCGACGCTGCCATTCTCCGTCTCCCGTGACGAATTTTGTACTCTGTCATGGTCCAGTGCGTCCGCGTCTGGCTGTCCCCGGACCGCTCTCTGGTCCCGGCTCCGGCTGGACTCGGTCGCTCTGGTGGTCGCTCGGTCTCCGGTCCGTTCTCTGGTCCAGTGCATCCGGCTCTGGCTCTGTCTCTGGGTACCCCCCTGCCTCGGGCGCTGAGTCAGTGGCCGTGACAGTGACCCCGGATCGATTCGTCGGCGTACCCCTGGGCGCCGGACGGCGCGGCGTTCACTGAGGGGACCGTCGGTAGGAAGATGCGCTGCGCGTGCGCACGGCCGGCGGGTGTGACCGACCCGTACACCGCCTCGGCCATTACGGTGGCCGTATATCGGCACTGTTTCTAATGAGACCACTCTGGGATGGCAGCCGAGGCGGTTATAGGGCCTCGGTCGTTCAGCGGTGATGAGTGGGGCCCCGAGGTGTCAGCGGGCTGGTTAATGGGATGCAGCGCCGTCGGACGCAGCTCGTGGTGATGATGGAATCGGTCACTGATTGTGGCTACAGCGCTGCCGTGATGGTTCGTCTTCACCTGACGTACGGAAATAAAATTACGACTCATGAATGCTTGATTTACTGGGTTTGGGTATTCATTTCCTCTCCAATCCTGAGCGTTTTTGGAATGGGTAGTCTCGCGAATACGTTTTAGGTGTTGTCAGACATTGTCGATGCAATAATTACGTTCCTTGACATTTCTTCGCTGTTTTTGGACGGATCGCAACGGTTAAACGATGATGTCTGACCAGGGCTTATGACTTCAAATGGTTATTGGGGTTTTACCATCAGTTGCATGATTTTCGAAGCAAAAAAACAAACACATTTAGGCGACAATTGTCACAACGTACCGGGGTAGCTTCTGGGAGCGCCGGCGTTGAAGTCCATGCGGGCGACGATGTGCGACTTGGCATCTATTCCATGTATGGGATATTCCATGGGATGGATCTTGCATAGTTCTTAGCAATGCGCACTGCTAATTCTGGTTCAAATGTGGTCGAAACCTAAATTTGAAAGAAGCGCCCAACCAATACATTGGTCGGGTGCTTCTGGCATTCGGCGTATTTCACTTTTATCGCGAATAAACACACTAAAGATAAGAGCGCAGCGCCAGCGGGTGGCTATAGTTGGAGGCCTCACCACGGATAGCAAATCGATTTCTGGCCGCATCAGGCTTGCGCTGTCGCTCCTACCAAAGTGTTCTGGTCGAGAACGCTCGGACGGGCGCTAGCTCGCCGCCCACAGGATAGGACCAAGATAGCGCTTTGATATCGATTGCATTTGGCAATGTGGCATGCATCAACAGAGCTGCTGTGCATTGCCTGTGCGGTGTTCATTGCGGATGCCTGTACTGCTATGCCTGAACTGATGTCTGTTCGGAATAACTGTTTTGTTAGTTGGTATCAGTTGACACTCCATTCACAAATACGTCGCTATCATGTGGCGTTTGTCAGAAATGACACGGTGTCTCAAACATCAATCAATTAATACTTGTTCTCAGACCGATTGCGGGTTCCGTGTTGTTGATTTGTGTGTGTGTTCTCATGCGGGTCTCTCTTTTCAGGTGATGGAAACTCAGAATATGCTGTATATTGTATCGGAGTACGCCAGCCAGGGTGATATTTTTGGTGAGTACTGTTGGGTGCGATGATGTTTAAGAACCTGTTCACAAACGGTTCAGTTAGTGTAAATTTTGAATGCCAAATTGGTGCACTTTATTTATACGCTGTCTTCAGAGGCGTTTAAGTTTGAATAATCAAGCAGCAAAATACTAAAGTTGAAAGGTTTGTGCAATTTTATGTAGGAAGCTTTACATGCTCATGCCCATGCGTAACTTTAACCTCCAGGTTTACATTTCCATCCAACCACTGCGATTGGGTTGCGTTGAAATGTTTTCTGAGTGCATGATAATCTAATACAGAACATGTCGAATTTTACATATTGTCGTTTTAGACGGCAACTGCTGTGTCAGGGAATTCAAATGGAGGATACCGGTGAACAACCTGCTTATCTCACAGGCAAAAGCCGCTTACCAGTTACCGTTAAACGAAAAAGCTTCGAACTGACATGAACAACTGCATGGTCGCTCGGCCTAACAAACCAGCTTTGGTCGCTCGGCCTAACAAACCAGGTTTTGTCGCTCGGCCTAACAAACCAGCTTTGGTCGCTCGGCGTAACAAACCAGCTGAGGCAAACGGAATAGTCTGGCGGCGCTCACTTGTGTTGTAGTGTTTACGCTCACTTGTGTCGTAGTGCCGGTCCGTTTTACATACTCTGTACAGGACATTGCCGATGGAGCTCTATTTTGATCTCGAGCGTCATGAATCAGATCGTCCGAACATTTGGTGGTCTATAAAAACAGCTCCTGCAGTTACGTGGCCGTGCTGTATCAAGTGCTAAATGTGCCGTTCTGCATTTGGCTCTTCAGAAACATCGAGATAATGACTTAGATATAGTGTAGGGCACACATTGATACGCTTCGCGTCGTATAGATGGGGTCGATTTGCTTCAGGCACATAACGTTTACCCGCGCCGCTACGTCGCAGCACTGACAGCCATTTTAACGCGTTGTTCGTACATCCCACAGGGAGCGGTATTCCAAAGACACTTTCGTTCCCCGTACAAGTGTAGGCCAACAGTCGTCTGCGTATATCGCTGCTGCCGCTCAACGTTTGATGTGCATGAGAGGGGTCCGGGAGCGCCATGTGGACCCTTCATTTGTCACCAAGTCGTCCGCTGGAGTGGACCATCGGCCCGAGCGCACGCGATCGGCCATCCCCGCAGTCGTGACGTCACCCGGCCCATCCGTATCTGTCACGACTTCAAACGTCGTCCGGTGGCCGCGGTGCCAACTTAAAGACCCGTTTCCGTCGAGCCCGGGGAAGGCGCGCCAGAATCATAATCAGGCGATGTTTGATGTGGGATCAAGCTTCAAGACGGAGCTGTGCAGCTGCACGGCAGAGGCTCGGCGCCCGCCAGTCAGCGGCCCGCCGCGCCTCTGCCGGCGTCATGCGGTCCGAGAGGTGCCTCGGTACGCTGTTCGGCTCGCGGTGCCAGAGGTGCCTCGGTACGCTGTTCGGCTCGCGGTACCAGAGGTGCCTCGGCACGCTGTTCGGCTCGCGGTACCAGAGGTGCCTCGGTGCGCTGTTCGGCTCGCGGTACCAGCGGTGTCTCGGTGCTCTGCTCAGCTCGTGGCCTGGGTAAACAGTGTTATCTTGGGGACGCGACCGGGCCGGACTACACGTCCGCACACTGCTGAGCACTCGACCTGATTATGAGCGGCGTACCGGCCCGAGTGCACGTGATGATGTGCGAGCAGCTGACCGAATGCATAACAGGACGGCCATGGAATGTAGACACAGTGACTAGTGCTGAACCTCTTGGCAGGAGGCGCATCAGCCAAATGGAATGATCAGTAACATTGACGCAGGCAGTCATGATGGCAAGTGACTGAGGTGTCTGGGTGCGCTGGCATTGGGCTACCTATTGGAATTTGTCCATGCAATCCTTCTGAGTTAGTGCCAAATTTCAAGATAACTGCGGATTGGTGGCGCACTCCCCGTTCTCCCCGGGCGTCGCACCCGTGAGGAAATTTATCCGTATACCTACCGTGAACAGCCGGTGTTTCAGGTGTTACGTAACGAATGGTAAATGTGTTGCGCTTTTCTGCACTCACTTCGGCCGCATCTGCTTGGGTTATGAATCAATTGGCCGACGGCATGGGATGTTTTTTCTTGAGTATAAGAAATCCTTTGCGAAGTTTGTGAACCCACCAGTGAATGCTTCAGTCCGGTTCTGCGAAATCGATTTCTGCGCTGACTCATATGCAGGGGGCCGATTTCGATGCAGACTTGAGCAGGACAGAGTGGGTTTAATTGTATTAAATCTATATCGATTCCGACTCAAATACAGGAGGTCAGAATCGATTCCTGTTGAGTCGGTACCGGTTACGATTTGGAAAAACTCTTTTTATGAAGAAGGTCAGCAGACATGACATACATATTCATAACAGAACAGCTAAGCAGGTAGCTGGCCTATCATGTGATGCTCACATGATATTTCAGAATACCGACACCACCGGTAACCCATTGCCTATATATGAGGCCACTCATCGATGATTCCAGCCAACAAAACTAACTTAACTCCGAAGACGATTCTGATTCTGGCTCAAACACAGCCTGCAGTGAATCCCAAGTCTGGGGCCGAAGGATCACACGTGACCCGTACTACGTACTCACATATATAGCCCACCACCGTCCCGGCAACTGTATTTTTGGCTGGCATGGCGCACAGCTCACGAACTAGCGCGATTTCCACTCTTTCGCAACCCGTGGGTGCCTTTGACTTCTTCGAACGTTAGCAGTCGCTCCCAGTTTATGTCGAATTTTCACCTTGTAAGCCGGCTTAATGCCTTTGCCTGGGTTTGATTGCTCAGTATAATGAAACGGGAGGGATTTTGCCTAGTCAGCCAGCCCATTTAGGCGCGTCCACACCCGCCGACCTCCGGCCTTTGCGTGCTAGGGCCGCGTTTAACGCGTTCGCACGGGTCCGTTGCCAATGCTGCGCTGGCTGCTGACTCCGCTTTTGCAAAGCTCGCGTGCACGCGTTGCATACCGGCATGTTCGAACGCTTTCGGAGGTGCTGGTGAATGGCCAAAAGCTCGTCAGATGTGACGTCAGCGGGTGTGACGTCATCGGTCCGTTAGGGCCCGGTCAAGGGGTTGCTAACCGCGCTTCGGAAGGTCTTGCGGTCCATTGTCAACGGTGCATGTGACGTCACCCGTCGGTCGGACGTCAGAGGCGGTGGGGGGGGGGGGGGGGGCAGGGGGATGGTGTGCTGCCCGGTCGGAAGCGCGTTGTTGGACCCACAGGAAGTGTCAACCGCGCCCCCCCCCCTCCCCCACTACATTACACAGGGATTTTCCAGGCGGCTTCTGGACAAAATGAAGTATTTACAAGGGAACCTTCTGGACACCATTAAGCCCTTGTGTCGTATTCGAGGGAGATCGTAGGCACGTCTCCCTTTTCAAATTGTGGCATGTATTATAAGCACGTAAATAAATGTCGCTGATTATAAAAAAAAAACTAGAAAAGAGACCTTCTTATCATCCAACAAAGGGCTTCCCCATCCCAAACAGGGACTGTTGTTGTAAAAGGGGTCTCCTGATGCACAGCACTCCTGATATGTTTCTAATCCTGAAAAGAGGCCACCTTGTTCTTTCATCGATATAAATATACATTTTAGCGAATGTCAATGTCAGCGAATTCGTCGTCAATACTGTTAATGTTCATTTTGCGCATAAGTTATGAACATGGTTTTCAATCTTTCCGCAAAAACGCTTAGGCAGATGACTCCTGTTCAGAACCCATTTTGCCCGCCATTTTCAATAGGTATGAAATGCAAGCCAGCTGCACGCCTGGGGAACACTGTTCCAAACTGCTGTGTCTCTGAGGGGAAAGCAACCCTCACTCGTTTCTATTCGAGCGTGTGAAAAATGAGACAACCGTCATACCAATGTCATGCGTAAAGCAGGCTCATTGTAACAACGTTGCAAGTTGGGCTGGCTTTTCGGCTACCATGCGATGATACTTATGTACACATATTCGGCGCTCAATGAGCGTTCTGACGCAGGAATGCAGCTAGAGTATTAATAATTGTAGGGTGGGATACAGGGCTGACCAAGCCCTTCCCCTACGGAAAAGCCTCTACCCACCTGCCCCGAAAAAGAGGTCATCGGATATGGGCTCTCTTGATTTCGTGGGATCCATGCCCATCTTAAAAGCCAGGAGTCATCAATAGATGCTATGCTGCTTGTATTTTGAAGTCGATAAACTGAATGAAACATGCTCTTACAATTAATTTTACAATGTTTCAGTGGGCTTTTTCTAAGCCAATAGCATTGAAGAGCTGTCCGATTTTTTTATGGGTTGCACAGGGACGTCGTGAACGCGGATATTCGATCGAAGTAAGGTGATAGATTTACATTCGCATAAACTCGTTTTGGTCTCAGAATGCTCAACTTTGTTCAGAATCAAGTGGGGGAAGAATTACATGACTCAGTTTTGGCCATGCGCGCTCGCAAGTCTTACAAGAACTGCGACACCCGGCGTTACAGTCTCCAGGGGCCGTACCGCTTCGGTTCCATGTCTCTAACACTAGGCGATGACCAACAGGCGGACGGAAACGACAACATTTCTTAAGGAAGTACCTTTCAACGTTTTAGGATGTCAATTGGCACGCTTGGAAGGTGCTCCGAGAGTATGTTTTATCTGTGCAATTTTAGATGTATAATATTATCGGATTAGCATTCATAGCATCGCGAGCCGTTACAAGAGTTTAATATTAGAATTAGGCAAGTAAATGCTAAATCTCTATTTTCGCGTTGCTGTTGCTGTTTATCCCTTCAGAGGATAAGCTCAAAATCATTCAAGTTGAATATAAGCCGCAGTCCAGTTTCTGAACGGTAGGAATTGGTTTTAAAAGGCTTTTGGCCGCACCATTTTACGATGGCTGTTCTCGAGCGCCGGCCGCCCACCACCCGGCGTTAGCTGCACCGGCCAACGCCGCTCGGTCTCATGGAAACTGCTACCTCGGCCGTTTGTGTTCCTGCTCCTAAGATTGTGAGTGCGCATGCCCGAAACTGTTTGATGCAGTTTGTTTCACATGATGATAATGATCCCGAACAAGGATGGACGCCTCGTTTGTGTTGGCTTTTTCATTTATGACCTCATTGTGACCTGCCCTGTTGGAAACTAAGGAAACCCCTTTTCTTTTCCGGGCAAGCGATCCAGTGGGTAGACTAAAAGGGGGCAGATTATATTTACCGGTCAGGGGCTTCAGGGCAAATCGGTTACAGCGCGGGGTGCCTGCCGGCTATGATGCGGGTGACACAGGGGCGGAATCCCCTGGTCGATACCGAAACCCTTATAGGGATACATTATGCATTGGGCGCCCCCCCCCCCCCCTGACGCCTGAGACCCCTGATCCCGCCATTGGTTTCCAAATAGACGGAGGGGTCCTCATTCATGCAAAATGTCCCGTGTCGTCCCAGGTGTCCAATCATTGGCATAGAGATCTCGGCATCGTTCGTTCTCGGCATTCTCGGAATCGTTCGGCACAACGGGCTCCTGACTGAAATGGGATGGAGAGCCCTCCGTTGGGTATCGGTGCCCTGCCTGACAAAGGGCCTTCCATTATCGCGTTGTGGACTCACATCGTTAACTCCCATCGCCACGTTCGCAGTCAGAGGGCCTCAACCAACGCAGGGACCCCTGGCTTTCCGGGTCCCGTCCCAGTCCGTGTCCGACGGATGTCGCGATGGCCGACTCGAGGCCCCTTGCTAACATTGGGTGCTCGTTCAGGCACTGTGGGTCTCTGACCAACAAAGGATCACTCATTGCTTCAAAGGTGCCGACCAATGCAAACATTGTGTCCCCTCCTTGTCCCTGCTAAGCAAATGGGCCCCTCAGGGATCAGACCGACGCGGAGCCGATCTCTCGGTGTTGGCGGTCTGTGACCAAAATAGAGACCCGCATTGTCCCAGGGTGTCCCCAACCGGTGCAAGAAGCCCTGTATCTGACATTTGATGGCCCGGCCCTGCTTTCGTGTCCTCCAATCGGGCACTTATTATCGGTTCCGAGGGGCCCATTGGCTCTTCTGCACGCCCCGCGAGCACTGTCTCAGGCCGACTCTAGCGCCTTGTCAGTACCGGACCGTTGTTAAGCACTGTGGTCCCCTGGCTGATACGGGAGCTACATTGACTTCGGGGCCCCGACCAATGTAAATCGTGAATCTCGGCCCTGTGTTTGCTTGGTAAATGGTTCCTAAGCCCCAGACCTGATCCGGAGCACAATCTGGTAATGAATCTTTCGCGTGTCGCGGTCGTTAGGACTCTACCATAGTAACGGGTTTCGCAAATTGAGACTGTTGAGGACGAGCGGGAAAGGCTAGCGCCAAATACGTTAAAATTACGCTACCTTCCGGTTTCTCGTCTCGGCGAAAGATGTCGTTCGGCATCAGTAAAATTTGGTTTGGCGTCGATCGTCGAAACCAGGTTCCGGTAGTCGACGCAGAATCGACGATATGTGGCTTCACACGTTGTTGGGCGTGTATGACCGCGGGAGCGAAGAGTGCGGGTTGATTTGTGCGACTAATAATGTCTGCCGTGTAAATCCCGGTTGATTGCAGCAAGGCGGGGTGCAGGTGCATCACTCCCATTAGGCGTGTTCGACACGGCGAGTGTCCTTGGTATGGTCGGACGGTTACCGCCACCGGTTCAGTCGGCTGATGTCGATCGCCAGGTCTTTGCAGCTGTTTCATCGAACATTCATGTTGAAGCGAAGGTTGACACATTTCAAGATTTCTTTCGAAAGTGGACGGCTCATAACTTTATTAACGCTTTGTTTTCGTTTTCCGATAAGACGTCATAGCAAACAGCGCAACTTGCTCTATAACGTAAACGTCACCTGATAGCCCCAAAACACTCCTTTAATAGCACAAAACTAGTCTATAGTCAGTCATAAATTTAAATCGTGCAGTTCAAAACTTGCAGCATACAGGAAACAAAAACATAAGAAACAATTTTTTTAATAAACACTGTTCTACCGCGGAGGTTTAAAAGTGTGACTAACTCAGTCTCTAACTCCAAGTGTGCATGCAAAGAAATTCAAGCAAATAGGCTCCCCGCATCACGCTTCATTCAAACATGCAAGTGAGTTGAAGTAAACAGGATCAGTTATACATGCAAGCGATTTCAATTAACATGCATCGTGCACCACCCTCAGGCATCACTTACACATGTGAACGACATTAAGCTAGCGCACATCACACGTAAAGGCACATACCACGTTCGCATAATCGGCCATAATGAGCCATGTCGTGAAGATTTGATCTCCGACTTTTTATGAGAATAGATTCACTTATTTCCCTGTCTGGTTGGCCCCGTGTTTTGTAAATGGCTTTGGGCTCCGAAAGGGGCAAAGGGTTCATACCTCCCTCGATTTCAACCTGTGTGTGTTTTGCCAAAAAATGGTCACCGAAAGGGATATTCCCTGTTTTGTTTTCAACGTCCCGCACGTGTTCATTGTACCTCAAACGAATAGGGCGCATGAACTCCATGACATATGCCATGTCCCTCCCATGTTTTCACGCAGTTTACACTTGCTTTCAAATCACGTGTTCTTGCGTACAAAGCCCTTGAAACCCAGAAGTGCGCAAATGACATCTTTTGCCCCCGGGAACTTGGGCTTCGAGATGAAACATTTCACCAGAAACTTTTTAGCTTATTGTCGCCCTTCCAAGCTATGAGTATGCGCGGGTTTGATTTTTTAACAGTTAGATTTCCCAAACCAAATGCTTATCTATGTCAGGTGGTATTAAGAATCCGTCTTCCGACAGGACGTGTTCCCGCCTCTAGACCCATTCCCGCGCTCTAGACTTTTTCACTTCTTCTAACATTCTACCTAAAAGTCACGGAGAATGTCTTGCTCAACAGCAAAGCCCATACTTGGTTTATGCTCTTTCTTGCCTGTTCACTTCTTTTGAGTTGCTTATAGCCTAGTGGAGGATGTTACAGATTATGCTGTACTTATTGGAAGTTTGGATGCACAGATTCGCGGTGCAGAATCGTACCAGAACTGGTGGGCTTGATAAAGAGCTCCGTTTCTAACGTTGTGCGGTGGTTCCTCCTTTCCACCGTCACCAGTGTGTCTAAATATGGGACCCCCTTTCCGTCCCCTGTATTCTCCATCGTAAAAGCTAGATTCGGGTGCTGGCTGTTCATGAACTCTAAAAACTTTCCAGGGGCACGCTGTCCATGCGTCCATACCTCAGCATAATCATCAATGTAATCAACTAAGAAAGTTGGTTTTAATGGGCTGGTGTCCAGGGCCTTCGTTTCAAATTGATCTAAAAATATTATCGCCGGAGGAGGAGGACATGGGTTCCCTAATGTTATTCCCACTTTTTGTCTGTAGAAGTCATCTCCGAACGAGACAACATTATCCTGGAGGCACTGTTCTAAAAGACGGCAATTTCGGTCTATCAAAAAATCGTCTTTTGATAGACTGAAAGCATCAGCGTCATGGAAATGTTGGCCTAATTTAGCTTTTACGGCAGGGGTAGCCTCATTGATTGGTATATTGCCATATAAATTGAAAACATCTACACTGGTGAAAATATTGCCATTTGGTAACCCTTTGCCTGCGAAAGAAAAACCTTTTTTTAAAAAGCCTCTGGTGTCCCACAGGTGAGTGGGAACAGCCTCAAGAGTTGGCTGAGTATTTTCTAAAACAGATACGAACGTTTTTCTGTGTGACCACCACACACAGATATCACAGGTCTAAGGGGCACTCCAGGTTTGTGGTCTTTGGGCATCCCATAGAATACAGGTGTTCTACTGTGTCAAGTCTCAAATCTTTGATGGGTTTGTCCGAAAATTTTCCGCTAACTGCACTCCTTTTTGTTTATGACCTATTTCTCCGAGGAATAAGGCTATTGCCACTGTCTTATCTATCTATAAAACATTCCCTGTAACGCAAAATTGAGCCTCCTGATCTAGAGCATGGGCTATCCATGCTCTGGAACATAAAGATGGCCTGGTGATGCAGAGAACGGCCTGACTTGACGCAGAAAATGGTCTTCTGGGCCTGACTTTTTACCCTCTAATTCAGCTATGGGGCTCCTTGATGCGAACTTTGGTAATCTGTGGGCAGCTGCAAAACATATAGTCCGGGCAAAAGGAGCCTCCCAGAAATTTGAGGAGCCAAAAACACACTCTTGTTCCCTCCCCTCTCCAATCCCCCTGCTGCGTCGCCTTGACAGTGCAGCGGCACCGTTCCCCCGACGTCAGAAGCATTAGACCTCGTGCTGTCGCTCAAGGTGATTCTGGACATAGCGCGGGATTGAGAGGCTGTCTGCGGGACGGCATCGGCAGCGTGGAAATAGCCGCACTCAAACCAAATTGGGACTCTAGTTCGGTATGTTACTGTCTGACCTTTTCCCAAACTATGTGCCGACCTTCCACGGCCATGTAATCTTGGAAAGCACAACCCTTTTGGGAGAGGCTCGACCTGCGGCCGATGATTCACCCCGGCTTACTGATTGCGGCCGTTGATTTATCCCGGCTTACTGATTTTGTGAGGCCGATATTATTTACACATATATCACTGCTGCTTTCCACTTATACAACCGTAAGGCGGACAGACGTACCTTCAATCAGTGATATATATATATATATATATATATATATATATATATATATATATTCCGTATAGCTAGTATCGTGGGGCTGTAACCCGTCGAAAGTCGCCACCGGCGCGCTGCAATAGAATGATTTGGTCGAGGCCGAGATGTCCAGATTAGGCGAACTGGCGTACCTGCGATGGCATTGCACTGTCTTTTTAATCAGCCCATGCCATGCTGAGAATCGAAGCAATTATTTCAGGTAATAGCCGTTAATCCAGCCAGGGAGTTCTACGCTATTTTGTGTTAATAAACATTTTCAAAGAATTGCGTTCTTTTCAGTTCAGTTCTTGTTCCAATTCAGTTCTTCAAAATTTAGTTCTTGAACCAACGAATCTAAGATGCCAGCAATAATGTTGTTAAGTAATGGTGGCGTGTACTACCTACCCTTGGGCACCAAGCATACCGAACGGCTTGAGGTAGGCAGCCTGAAATAAGCGCCCTGACTAGCGCTGCTTGCCATGATCGAGGCCCATGTTCACCGTGGTCTTGATGCGGTTAGACTGCTCTGTTTCGGAACCAGCTGTCCTGCATGCGGCGTATGACGGCTTAAAACTGATGCTTAGCGTCAGGCTCTGGGTCTGCTAGAAGCTTTGTGGCGGTGGGCATGACAGGATCACCAATCATCATGTGATTTATGAACCACGCTATCCCGTTAGCCTAAACGCCTGGCGTTTCAGATGATGCTTGTGGTTTGGCTTGTGCAATGCCACGGATGCTGTCATGTGCGGCGTGCTGTCTCTCCAAGCGGACGACTGACTCGCTGGAGCGAAACACCGGGTTTCAGCTGGCACCCGGCTGAGCTCCCGGCCGTGTGCGTCTGACCGCCACGCGGCTAATATATGGGCACCCTCTCCCCGCAGAGTACATATCCCACAACGGCCGGCTGCGTGAGGACGAGGCGCAGAAGAAGTTCTCGCAGATCGCGTCGGCGGTCGACTACTGCCACCGGCGCGGCATCGTCCACCGCGATCTTAAGGTGCGCGCGCACGGAGGGAGGCCGGCTGATGCCGCTGTCCCGCTGACGCTGCCGACCCCGCTGACGTCGCCGGCCCCGCCGACACTGCGGACTCCCCTGACGCTGCCGGCCCCGCTGACGCTGCCGGCCCCGCTGACGCTGCCGGCCCACTGACGCTGCCGACCCCGCCGACATTGCGGACTCCCCTGACGCTGCCGGCCCCGCTGACGTCGCCGGCCCCGCCGACACTGCGGACTCCCCTGACGCTGCCGGCCCCGCTGGCGCTGCCGACCCCGCCGACACTGCGGACTCCCCTGACGCTGCCGGCCCCGCTGACGCTGCAGACCCCCGCCGACACTGCGGACTCCCTGACGCTGCCGGCCCCGCTGCCGCTGCCGACCCCGCCGACACTGCGGACTTCCCTGACGCTGCCGGCCCCGCTGACGCTGCCGACCCCGCCGACACTGCGGACTCCCCTGACGCTGCCGGCCCCGCTGACGCTGCCGACCCCGCCGACACTGCGGACTTCCCTGACGCTGCCGGCCCCGCTGACGTCGCCGGCCCCGCCGACACTGCGGACTCCCCTGACGCTGCCGGCCCCGCTGGCGCTGCCGACCCCGCCGACACTGCGGACTCCCCTGACGCTGCCGGCCCCCGCTGACGCTGCCGCCCCGCGACACTGCGGACTCCCCTGACGCTGCCGCCCCGCGGACGTCTGCCGACCCCGCCGACACTGCGGACTTCCCTGACGCTGCCGGCCCCGCTGACGCTGCCGACCAACGCCGACACTGCGGACTCCTCCTGACGCTTTGCCGGCCCCAGCTGAACGCTGCCGACCCCCGGCCGACACTGCGGACTTCCCTGACGCTGCCGGCCCGCTTGACGCTGCCGAACCCCGCCGACAACTGCGGAACTTCCCTGACGGCTGCCGGCCCCAGCGGACGTCGCCGGCCCCGCCGACACTGCGGATCTCCCCTGACGCTGCCGGGGCCCCGCTGGCCTGCTGCCGACCCCGCCGACACTGCGGACTCCCCTGACGCTGCCCGGCCCCGCTGACGCTGCCGACCCCCCCGCCGACACTGCGGACTTCCCCTGACGCTGCCGGCCCCCCTGACCGCCCTGCCGACCCCGCCGACACTGCGGACTCCCTGACGCTGCCGGCCCCGCTGACGCTGCCGACCCCGCCGACACTGCGGACTTCCCTGACGCTGCCGGCCCCGCTGACGTCGCCGGCCCCGCCGACACTGCGGACTCCCCTGACGCTGCCGACCCCGCCGACACTGCGGACTTCCTGACGCTGCCGACCCCGCCGACACTGCGGACTCCCCTGACGCTGCCGGCCCCGCTGACGCGCCGGCCCCGCCGACACTGCGGACTTCCCTGACGCTGCCGGCCCCGCTGGCGCCGCCGGCCCTTGCTGACGCCGTCGCGAGCACAGCTGCTATCGCGCGGGATCGCTGCCGCCGCGGGCGCGCTGCCGCCGCGGGCATCGCTGCCGCCGCGGGCATCGCTGCTGTCCGTCGCTGCTCGCTGCCGCCGCGGCATCGCTGCTGTCGCGGACATCGCTGCCGCCGCGGGCGCGCTGCCGCCGCGGCATCGCTGCCGCCGCGCGCGGGCGCGCTGTCGCCGCGGGCAAGCGCTGCCGCCCGTGGGCGCCGCGGGCATTGTCGCGGGCGGCCGCGGACTCTGTCGCGGGCATCGCTGCCGCCTCGGGCATCGCTGCCGCCGGCGGGCCAATCGCTGGCCCGCCGCGGGCATGCTGCCGCCGCGGGCATCGCTGGCCGCCGCGGCGCGCTGGTCGCCGGGGCATCGCTTGCCGCCGGCGGGCTCGCTGCCTCCGCGGGGCGCGCTGCCGCCGCGGGCCGCGCTGCCCGCCGCGGGCATCGCTGCCGCCGCGGGCATCGCTGCTGTCGCGGGCCATCGCGGCCGCCGCGGGCGCCGCTGCTGTCACGGGCATCGCTGCCGCCGCAGCATCGCCGACCGCCGCGGGCGCCGCTGCCGTCGCCGGGCCTCCGCCGCTGCTGTCGCGGTGCTTCCGCTTCTGCCGCGGGCCGGCCCTCTTGCACGGGCAGCTTGCCGATGCCGCTGGGCGCCAGCCGGGGTCGAGGCCTCAGAGCTATCGTGTCGGTGGACCGTTGGGCAGATTTGCAAGGAAGAGAGCGCTATGATTTTCAGCTTTCGGTGCATTGTGGGCTCTTCTCCTGTGGGGAGGATAGTCACGGGGGCCCGCCCTCCAGATAGAAAGGCAGGCCCACCCATAACGCTGACGTTCACTCTCCTCTCAAGCGCTGCGGTCTCGCTGTGACCTGTCGGGTAAGGCGTTTTGAGAAATGCACCAAGCTGTTCCGTAACCCAGTAAAAGCTTTGCTTTTTGTCTAACAAAATGCAAAGCTTTAACATCATTCATGCTCGGGAACGGCGATGATTTTAATCGGATGTTTGTGATGAGGCATGTATAGTGCCTTGACATATATGTGTTGACGGGTCTCTTTGCTCAGGCTCGTTGTCAGTTCATGAGGTCCAGTTCCCGTGCAGTGCGCTGTTGCAATGGGTCCATCTTCACAACCGGCATGTACGCTTGCGACACCCACCGACCTTCGAGGTCGCGTGTCTAAAGTAAACAATATAACGGTATGGCCGCGAATGTGGCAAATATGACGTGACCCTCGCGGTGGCAGAGGCGTCGGGCGAGGCGATATGTCTGTTGGTGTTCCGTGTCACGCAGCCGGCGCAGACGGTGACCTGCGCCCTCTATGCCGGCAGGTGGAGAACCTTTTGATAGACGCGGGCGGTCAGATAAAGATCGCCGACTGGGGCTTCAGCACCTTCTTCCAGCGGGGTGGTGCGCTGACCACCTGGTGTGGCTCACCGCCGTACGCGGCGCCCGAGGTCTTCGAGGGCAAGGTGTACACCGGCCCCGAGATCGACATCTGGGTAAGAGGCGCGCCGCCCCGCCGGCCCTCGGCCAGTATGGCGTCTGTAGCCGTGCGAAGAACGTCACGCACGGTCAACACTTCTCTGTGGGGGCATTTACATGTGGAAAGAATGGCGCAGGCTATAGCGGTGACCTTGCTGCCTTCTGATTGTGGTCCCATTCGCTTGATATGGTGGAGTCTCACTATCCGCTTGTTCGGGATGAGAGCGTGTCAAGCTGTATAGACTGTACTGCGCACTGTAAAGCGATACCGTTGACCTTTTGCTATACTCAAACATCTAACATGTTTACAAAACTAAACCTTCGTTTATGCTTGAAAGCAAGTGGAGGCTGCTCTTGAACCTGCATTGGCAATTTTTTTACTATATAAGCGGCCATGATATATTGATTTTCAGTGCCCCATTTTCGGGCCATTTGGTTTAATAGTTGTTCGTCCGCACACCCTCAAGTTCTGAGTGGATGTATCAATACGAAGTGAACTATTGTTGCTCAGGTAATGGATGATTGATTGGTCATGACATCAAATATCGAGGCCACAGCACCGATTACATAGCCTTTTCATGGCATCGTTCTGAAGATCTGGGTTAGCATTAACAAAGGTGTTGCGATGATATGCCCGATTCAGGTCGGTCCTGCACGTCCTGTGCTTGTCCTTCCACCCAGTCTGCACACCGTCTTGGCCGTCTTGCGCCGACTGTTTCCCGCACAGCCCAGGCATCGTGCCGTGCTCTCCGTCCCCGGCCGCATCTCTGCAGCGTGTTCACGGCGTCTCCGCGCCCCTCTGTCCTGCAGAGCCTGGGAGTGGTGCTGTACGTGCTGGTGTGCGGCGCGCTGCCCTTCGAGGGCAGCACACCGTGCAGGCGCTGCGCGAGGACGGCGTTGCTGTCCGGCCGCTTCCTGATCCCGTTCTTCATGTCGACAGTGTGAGCGGCGCCGCTGTGGCCGCCGGAGGTGACGCCGAGTGCACTCTCGGGCAGTGACGACAGCCAGCTGGCCGGCCGCTGGGCGCCTGCAGCACCCCGGCAGCCGCTGCCGGCCGCTGCGCGCCTGCAGCACACCCGGCAGCCGCTGGCCGGCCGCTGCGCGCCTGCAGCACCCGGCAGCCGCTGCCGGCCGCTGCGCGCCCGCAGCACCCCGGCAGCCTGTGCTGCTCTCGGCAGACGACCTCTCTGTTGTCTGACAACCTCTCTCCATGTAACTTATGGGTTGCGGTCGACGCCGTGTAGTGCTCTTATGAAGCGTGTGATGCTGTTTTTTCGGATTATCCCATTGCTTTGGCCATGAGTACCGTCTCAGTGACGACAGCGCGGCAATTTCGTTGAGTGATATGATGAAGTCATCGCGCGACCGGCAATCACAATCGGAGGCCGAATTACCCACACATCACTCGCCGTATACCCAAGCGCCACCATCACTCGCCGTATACCCAAAGGCCACGTCACTCGCGGTATACCCAAGCGGCCACCATCACTCGCGGTATACCAAGCAGCCACCATCACTTGGAGTTAATACCCAAGCGGCCACCATCATCGCCGTCTACCCAAGCGGCCACTATCACTCGCAGTAAACAAGCGGCCATCATCACTCGCGGCATACCCAAGCGGCCACTATCAACTCGCCGTAATAGAGGCTTATGGAAATCCGTGTTCGATCAGCCAGCTATTTCTGGCGGCCCCAGACACCACGTGTCGGATCTGTGACGTATCTTACTGTTCGCAATCAATGATCAATGGATCGCAGTCACAGAGTCGCAGTCGGATCGGTGCAAACCGTCTATCACGCAAAACTGTCTCCAGTGGTGTAGGAGGGACGGAGTACGTACCGTGGGAAGATTGTACCATATGGGAGGACGGAGGACGTACACGTGGGAGGGCGGAGGACGTGCCGTCGATTGAGGAGCGCATCGTCCAACGGGCATGGAAATTGAATGGTTCGCCTATCGGGGGGGGGGGGGGGGGAGAGGGGGACTGCATGGGAAAAATGTGGCGTAAAAATATCCGCCCTCCATTGAAGTCATCAGCCAATGGCGGCATCACTCCCTGTTTTTTTCACCAGCCAAAAATGACAAATCGGGACGGTAAGCGCAGTCGCGAAAGCCTCGTCCTACAACCGCAAGGCAGCGGGGGACGCCACGAGTCCGTACCCGTTCCGCCCTTAAAACGCGTCGGTATCCGAAAACAAAACACGCGCCGGCGTTTGCCAGGGGCCGGTCGGCGGCCTATTTCGCCTGAGCCGGCTGGTGGCGATGGCGGGTCGGTCCGCGCTGAGCGCTGGCGGTGCCTGCCCTCCCCGATCCCGAGTCGAGCGCCCTCTGACGTCAGTGCGCGTCAGCAGCGTCGGTTTTTAATCAGAGCGCGGGGCGCGCGGGTCTCCGGGCCGTGGCGGGTGGGTGTCCTTCCTTTATAGACACGAGAACGCCACCATAGTGACGCACAGCACTGGCGAAAATACCCACGCTCAGAAATTTAAACGTTCAACTTTGTTACCGAAAATGGCGGCAGAATTAACCTCACTGGTGCAGAAGACGGACGGTAGAAGTTCACCGGAGGAAAGGGCACCGTTGCGTTTGAAGGGATGGACGCAGCGCAGCCAATAGCGGGGGGCTTTCTGCTGGGGGGTAGGGAAGGGTGTAGTGGCAGAGAGGAGGACACACACGGATGCCGATACACAGGTGTGTCAGTGACAGGTCTGCCCACGAACAGGTCCATGGACTACATAGGTGACAGGTCTGCCTACCGGGAATGGATGCTGGCGGGAGGGAAGGCTCCGTTTGGTTTTGACTGTTGGGAAAGATCGGGCTTTATTAACAACAACATGACGACACAGCAACCGACAACGGAGCACTCATTGGTGGCAAACATGTACGTCGTTTGACAATCTACCTGTATCTTTTTCTCTCTAATGACGTATTTGTGTACTTGCATCAAACAAGTTTGTGTTGTCGCTTATCAGGTTTTGATGGAGTGGGGGCGGTTTTTCATCGCCATGTTTCGTATTATTATTACAACTGAGATTCATAGATCACACCCATTTGTTATCTGATGACAGCGTGTACCCGTTGCAAAGAATCTGAGTTTTACCAGATTTGTAGACGATCCTCGTAAGGCTCATCAGAACGGCTACCACTGGTGTATGCGATTTCGGTTATAACGCCCCGTCGAAGTAAAATGGGCACATGGTTCGGAATCACTTTGAATGAACCGGTTTCGAATGGCCAAACCTGCCGGTCGTCTCTCAGCTTGCAAGCTAAGTTAATCTTCAATATGCTGGTAAATTCAGCTGCCTTGTGAAACACACCGCCACCTTTTCGCTACAGCAGTTTGGCTGGTGCTGCCGCTTACGACGGCTCCCGAAGTGTTTGCTTGTCGGAGACTGTAGGAAACCCTGTCGCCTTAACTGTCATGGCAAGCCTGCAGGCAGCTGGTGCCACACCTCAACGTCAGCTGGCCGTGCTGAAACAGACCCGTGGCGTGTAGCAATGGATGATGATGATGATGATCATCATCATCCACCATAGCACGCACCCTTAAGGGTGCGTGCTATCTTTGGTAGGGTAATATTTTGTTATGTCCTGATTCGTGGCCAAATGTAGGAAACTGGGCGGAAGGGAAGTACATTGTTGTATTCCAGATACCAAATGACGCGTAACATGCCATGTTTTCTATGCAAAAAGATTCGTGTATTTTGTTTTTGTTTCTGTTAAACCGGTTTAATACAGCAGTTTTTCGAAGATATGGGTCAATCCTGGACGTCTTGGAAGATGGATTGTACGCTGACAGGTCGTTAGAGCCGAATCGGTCGGTGGCATGAACACGATCTGTACCTTACGGAGGGAGAGCAGTTATGATATTGGTTACAGCTCGTCTCCAATCTGAGATGGCAGAGCAATCTCTAAGCAGCATATAATGTTACGGTTCAGCTGTTGGTATGCTGTTGGATTTCAGGTGCTGCAGGACATGAAACATGATGATATCAAGAAGGTTGGAAAATGGAAAACACCAAAACTTAACAACTCAATTTAGGAAAAGCCTATCGATCTATCGGTACAGTGTGGGGGAACGCACGTGCGAAGGACGTCTCTGAGGCGGACATGTCAAATGGGCCAAGAGTGAAGGAAGAACTCCGCGTATGTTTGGAGCGGTGGGGAGCAGTGCGCGCAGTCAGCACTCGGTGGGACCACATCTGCGCGCGCCCTTGAGGGCTGGGGACTCACCGTGGCTCGTGCTGCGAGCGCCGTCCGGGGGCGGCCGCAGCCCGCCGCCATCTTGGCCGCCCCTGAGCGGCTATTGACGCGGCCCGATGACGTGCGCGGCCGTCATTACCGGCTCTGACGTGCAACGTACGAGCGGCGCCGCCCGAGAAGCCCCAGCTGCTCGCGTCGCGCCCGCCGCTACGACTATTCTGGGCGGCGGATCGGCGGCTGACGCGAGGCCGCGCCGTCCGGCGGCGGCCGTGACGGCGCCCGGGGGTGACGGGGACGGGGTGACGGGGACGGGGTCACGGGGGCAACCGGGTCAGGTCAGGGCTGACTCTGGCGCCGGCCGAACACAGTGCCGGGTCGGCCGGCTGAGGTTGGAACGGGTGGCTGGGTGCGAGCCGGGTCACTCAGAAGAAAGCTGAAGTGTTCCAGCTGTTTATTATTCGAGTGCTGCGTGCTGTACAGAAAAGAGAGACCGAGGAGCAAAAACTTCTCGGCTGTAAGTCGACACGAAAACAATTGTCCGCTACGGTCACCTTGGCGTCATTTGTGTCACTATGCCACAGCAATGCAACATGCTGATGTTATGTCGTGTGATAGTAATCTAATGTGCGATGCGTTGTTCCCGCATACGTGGGTCTCACCTTCTCTCAACGTCTGGAGAACGCGGGGTCGGGGTCTCTGGCATGATTGCAGGCATTGCAATAAGAACAATTTGGCCACTATGTTCTAATAATAACTACCCAATGGCAGGTGATATGAGATAGTGCATGAAGCAAACGCATCGTTTTCTTACCTGCTGTTCAGCTTGACCATGCCAACTGACATTGCTATTTTATTTAGTACGTTAGCTACAATAGAGCACGTAATAACACACACATCTTCGCACTGCTGTGTTTTGCGAACTGTCGTCCGCAGCCTGCCGTTCGCGGCCGGATGTCGTCTAAAACTGGGCCCGCCTGTGCCGGCAGACTGCGAGAGCCTGGTGCGCAAGATGCTGGTGGTGGAGCCGCAGCGACGGCTGACCATGCCGCAAGTGTTCCGCCACCGCTGGCTGCAGGCCGGCCCCACTGCCGCCCCGCCGCCGCCGCCGCCACCCCCACCGCCGCCGCCGCCGCCGCTGCCGCCAGTGACGCTGGCGACTGCGGCCTTGGCCGACGTCAACGAGCACGTGCTGCGCGTCATGCAGGGCCTGGGCATCGACACGTCCGTCACGCGCCAGGTGGGTGCGCCGGACGGGCCGGGCCTCGGCCGGCGGCACGCGCCCTTCGGCCGGCTGGAGGGACGGAGCGCTGCCGCGCTGTCGTCTCGGGCCGAGTCTTGTGACGCCAGCTTGTGCCCGCGCGCCGCCGCGCTGTCGACTGGCCACGACCGAAGCATTCTTAGAACGGCTGGCCCACATTAGAATTATTAGAACATGGCAGAACTACCATCTGCCAATGATATATTATATATATATATATATATATATATATATGTGTGTGTGTGTGTGTATATACATATATATATATATATATATATATATATATATATATATATATATATATATATATAGATAGATAGATAGATATAGATAGATATAGATATAGATGGATATAGATATTATATATATATATATATATATATATATATATATATATATATATATATATATATATATATATATATATAGATAGATAAATATATATATATATAGATATAGATATAGATATACATATATATATATAATGTATATATAGTTATATATAGTTATATTTATATTTATGTGTGAGGGTCACTGAGGAAAGTAAGCGCCGTGTCTCAGTGGCAAACGCTTGTGTCGTTATGAAATCCAGGAGCATATTTTCACAAAATGAGTTGGGTAGGCTGAACAAAAAACAAAGCTGACGGTGGTGATGCCCGTGTGCGCAGTCGGTGGCGCGGCGGGCCTACGACCACCACGCCGGTATCTACCTTCTGCTGGAGGAGCGGCTGCGCCTGCACCGCAGCAGTTACCCGTGTCCAGCGGCCTGTCTGCTGACGCCGCGCCGGCCGAGCAGCGTGGCCGAGCAGGCAGCGCGGCTCACGGCCGGACCCGAGGCCGAGCCGCCCGCCAGCGGCGCCGGTGCCAGCGCGGCAGGCGGCGGCGGCGGCGGAGCAGGCGGCGGCGCACCCTCCTTCGACGAGGGCGTCGAGGTGGACATGGTGGACGAGCTGCCGGCGGCGGCGGCGGCCGGCCGGCACCCACCGGTGGCGCGCAAGCCGTCTGATGGCGCGTCGGCCACCGAGTCGCCGTTCGGTTCCGTCACCAGCACCGAGTCCAACAACTTCGAGTCCTTCGACTCGCAAATGGAGCCGGACATGTTCAGCAGCTCGAGCTCGTGCTACCAGCCGGCACCGGCGCTGGCCAAGCCGCCATGCCGGCCGACTCTGGCGTGCCGACACAGCGTGCGTCACAACCCGCTGGAGCAGACGGCCACCGGACGCCGATCGCCCGTCAGCTTCCGCGAGGGTCGCCGCGCCTCCGACGGCCTGGTGGCCTCTCAGGTGAGCCCTCGAGCCGTGGAAGGCCTGGTGGAGATGAAGCCCACGCCCGGCCATCACCACCACTGATGCCTTGATGTGACGGTCAGAGGATGGTCAAGTTGGAGGGTTGCGTAGTAACGCGTGGAGTCCTGAAAGATGACTCAGATGCACTACTGTGGGTTCGTGGAGCATGGGTAGCATTTTGCGAAATGCCACTGGCTATGACTCTGAATGGTTTTTACTAAATTGGGAGCGAGGCGTCTTGCTTGTCATCGTGCAATTGTTGGAAGGCATATCACTGGTTACGTTCGTTTCAAGGTAGTGTGTATGCGAGGCGGGCGGTATTGGTTACTTGTGATCACCGTCGATGACTGCACGCGCTGATGTGAGCCGGCTCTTCTGCGTTCGCAGGGAATGGTAGCGTTCAACCACCGTCTGAACCAAGGTCAGAAAGCGGGCGGCTTCACCGAACTGAGCTGTCTGCAGCAGGAGCATGCTTGCCTGCGCGCGCAAGTCACTCGCCAGAGGCACGGACAGCTGAAGCGGCCGCCCAGGTACGCCCGGCCCCCCGTCGGCCGTCTCACGGCCACTGGCGTCCTCCTCTGTTCGCTGGGGATGTCGGCCGGTGTACTGGGCTGGGCTGGGCTGTGGCATTGGATGCGTCTACGGTGAATCCAACGTGGGGTCTTGAGAAAGGCAACAGCCAAACGCTGCTTCAGGCACACGAGATAAACCTAACGACCGAAAGGCTCGCTTTGTAATCCCGTGTTCGGACCATGGCCCGCTGCCAGTGATCGGCCGGTGGTCGTGGTGCCGCTGCTGCCGGCCGGCCTCCAGTGCGTCGGCGACAGCTGAGTGACTTGTGCCTGGTGCTGCAGGCCGGCTTCCAGTGCGTCGGTGACAGCTGAGTGACTAATATCCGGTGCTGCAGGCCGCGCTGCTGTTACAAGCCGGCGACGGCGGGCGGCGAGCTGCTGCAGCCGGAGCTGCACTTTCAGCCGATCGCCGAGGACGTCGGCACGGCCGACGGCTGGGACAACCTGCAGTACAGCCTGGCCAACTGCCAGATCACACCAAGGCTGGCGGCCGACAGCTGACCGGCCCGGCCGGCCGCCGGCACCCAGCCTTGACCGGCCCGGCCCGGCCGGGCACGGCCGGTCTGCAACTCAACGGACACAGATCGGCCCGATCGGTCGTCTGTTCTGCTGAGATCGGCTCGGTCAATGGTGCAGCAGTCAGCGGCGTTCCTTTTCGCCCGGCTGCGGAAGGGAGGGACCGCGCGATTCCCGTGCGGAGCGCGCCGGCGCTCGCCGCAGCTGCAGTGTACGTGTTCCTTCGCCGGCGCGGCTGGCCCCCGGGCTCCTGTAGTCAACCCAGCAATAACGCCACACAGCCGTCTGGCATGCGTGTAGAGATCGTTATTTTTTTGAGTCGCCGTGGCCTGCCACACATGTGCTGTATCGTTGTAATCCTGCGTTGTGTCGCGGACGAGGTGTTCCGCTGCCCGTCGTGTGGATGAGCAGCCGCGGCGCGTCCGGCTCTGATGACCCGGCGCGTGGTGCTGGTGTTCCCGTGTCCTCGGAGCCAGCGACTGGCGCCGTCAGGGCCCCCCCTGTTGCCGTACCTTGCCAGATGTGCGCGCTGGCGAGACCAAGACCGGCGCGTCTGTGGCGCGGCAGCCGCGTGCCGTCGGCGCGCGCGCGTGAGGAACTCTGCTGGTCCCTGTGACCCGCCGGCTCCGTACTTACGGCTACGCGCCCGCTTGTGCGCTGGGCGCTGGGTGCGGCTCGGAGATGATAACCAAATGGACGCGGTCGGCGCCCGAATCATGACAGTGCGCGAGTGGCGTCCGGTGGGGAGACGTCCCGCGCCGCCCTTGCGGCGCAGCGGGCCGCGTCCGGCCGCGGGCGTCCAGTGTAAACATCAGGCTTTTCTAGTCAGTTGAATGCGTGTCGTTTTGTACCGAGTTTTTTGTTGGGTGCAAGCCTGGGTGTTGAGTTTGGTTATCTCTCAGTTGTTGGTACTTCTAGTCGATATCGCTGACTGCAGTCTTTCATTTCGGCCTGTGGCGCGGCGGCTGCACTGGCCCCCATTCCTAGCGGTCGGCGGCAGACGGCGCCACTATCGAGGGGCGCCCACTTGTGCACCGCGCATCTGTAGACGCGCAGACACACACACACACACACACACCCATATATATATATATATATATATATATATATATATATATATATATATATATCCACGGAGTCGCATGCGCAAGTATCTATGTCCGGTTTTATTTGCGATGTGAGGAGATGGTTGCCAATACACCAAAAAGTATTGCTGTTTGCCTTACTGTTGTTCCGTGCGATGAACCGGACAGTCCAGCTCTTGTAATTATCTAATACTCAGTAGTTTTGTAACTGCAGTTTCGAATAGAAATTCAGAACAGCACGCTTACCAGCCTAGAACTGTGCCCATGCGCTGGGCATGAAGCCCGCACGCTCCTTACGCAAAAGTTCGTTACGCGTCTGCCGTCACTGAAGAGTAGTCCGATCGTCAGGCATGCATGGCCGTCGTCAACATCACCACTATTTAGCACAATCACGCACTACACGATCGAGAGCGTGAGAAAGTGTCGAAGGTGAATTTTGCCACCCAGCCTCTTGGAGAACTTCGGGAACGAACGCGGCTGCAACTCCATTACAGCAGCCATTGTCGAGCCCGCTGTGCAGGGCATCAAACGACGTCCGGGTATGGCAGTGAAGAAACGAAACACGGGCCTACCACCACGCTTTCAAGGGCTGCTGCCATGGACCGTGGTATCGGCTGTCCCAATGGCTGCTACCGAGTACCACGAACCACGAAGCCACCCGTTGTTTGCGCCATCGCTGAACAAGTGAATGGTCATGTTCACCAGTTACTCTGCATCAGAAATTACCGCCACCCTGCGGTGCATCTCAAACGAAGCAGGAAGCGGCGCTCACGGGACAAGCACGGGCCACCGGGATGATGGACGTCCATCACGCTTAACTCACGGCCCTGGCCACGTCGGCAGTACTGCAGCAACGTATCTCAACCTGGAGTGTATTGACAATGTCAGCTAATGTGACTACGCAGGTAGCGTAGTCCCACAATACGCCAGACGTGCTGCTGTGGGACCGTTAACTAAAATCAACTGCACTACATACTGAACAAACACGCCTACCACCACTGCAAGGCTGCCCGGCGTGCGGACAGTTCACACATCGGCGCGCCGCAGCACACGCCGCTACATATGAACATACGAACGTGAACGTTATTGTTCGCGGATGGGCAGCAGGGAACACGGCCAACACGGGCACGCCGCGGCCGCCGGCCGACACCACCGCACTCTTGGTCATGCAGTCCTATGGTACAGCAGCGTTCAAGGACGACACGCAACGGTCGACGCCGCGTCACGTGCTGACACCGCAGCACCACCGCAGTCTTCGTTTACGGGGTTCATGACCTCCGTATGCAGATGTCTGACACCGGTCATGACCTCCGTCTGTAGAGGTCTGGCACCGGTCATGACCTACGTCCGCAGAGGTCTGGCGCCAGACCGCATCACTCCGAGGGGTCGGCCCAAACCGCGGTCCCAGTGGGTCGGGGCTCGGCCGATTGGATGTCTGTCCGCGAGCCACCAGCGCCGCCCCGGGCCGCGGGCCCTCTGACGGAAAGCCGTCGTCCCGGCACCGTTCAGCTCTTCAGCCGCGCAGCTGCCGGACGTCCCGCAGCAGGGCGCGGCCGCAGCGGGGCACATCAGAACGCCGCGAGCCCCCCCCCCCCCATCCCCTTCAAAGTCGGGCGTGCACTCGCGACAGGTGCCGCTTCATCATCCAGCTGGTCTTGAAACTGGCGTCGCACTCAGGGCACGGGTGGTTCTTCTCGGTGGTGTGGCGGAACACCATGTGCTTGCCCAGGTCGCCCTTGGAATGGAAGGGCCGGGAGCAGATCTGGGGACAGGGGCGCCGACGGTGAGACACCTCAGAGACCAACACGGCAAGGCATCACCAGCTGCTTGTAGGCTAGAACGATATTCATATCGGTATTTCTCTAATCAATATGAGCGTCTACAGAAGTAAGCTAGGTGTTCATACCGTGGCATGACTTCCCCTCCCCCCCCCCCCCCCCCCCCCCCCCCCCCCCCCCCCTGTGTTAAATGTCATGTCGATCATATAGATAAAAGCGAATACAGTCGTGGATCGCCGGTTTATCGTCTATGACCACATCCGGAATATGTGGGACCGCCCAGCCACGCCACATCCCGCCGCCCGCAGCTAAAGCCTCTTGCGGTAGGAGGTGCGCTCGACCCAAACCCCGACCCCACACCCACGGGCATGTTCAGAGCCACGTCTGCACGCGACGTGACGAGCCGCCTAGCCCGGCAGGCCAGACGCTCACCTCGCAAATGAACTTGGGCTCCAGGTGAATCGCCACGTGTCTGGTGAGATTGCACTTCTCCGGGAACCGCTTCTCACAGTACGGACACGGTATCATGCGGTCCTTGTGGTTCTCCTGCATGTGACGGTGCAGCTTGATCTTGGTGCGGGCGATGTGCTTACAGTAGCGGCAGTTGAACGTCTCTGCCGAGTCGTGTGTTTGACGGTGGCCTGAAAACGGATGCGCCCGATGGGCGCGAGTCAAGATCCTTTGGGTGGCTTCTCACAGATTGCGTAGAACTTGCTTTTAATGCATCTCACCTGATCTCATCCGGGGCATGCAGCTTTGACACAAGATTAAGAGCGGTCGTTTACACGCACCAAAAAGCAAAATCCTAGTCGGGCATGTGTTGCGCAGCAAGATAATTCCCAGTCAGGACCTCAGGTCAAAGTGCACCCCGCCACATGACTCGGCACGCCGCCAATCACGCCGTCATCGCTTCCGCGTCCTCGCTTCCGCGTCCTCGCCGAGCACCGACTGAAGGCCGCAGGAGTGAAGACCATCCACCTTCGGCACAAACTGAGTCTGGCGCGACACAGAGCGGCGCTGACACCCGCGCCGCTCGCCTCCTGCAGCGACGCCACCTACGCCGTTAGCCCGCGGCGACCGCTGCGGTCCGCTCGGGCGGCGGGCGCGACGTCTACTCACTCTGCAGCTCCGGGAAGGAGGAGAAGGTGGCGTCGCACTCGTCGCAGAAGTAGCCGCCCTCGGCGCCCCAGCGGCGTCGCTTCAGACGTTTACGCGGCTTCCGTTCGATGATGGTGGTCACCTCGGATGTCTGCGGGCGGCAGGGGTCACAGGTCACGGCCAGGACCATCGCAGCCACTGCCTGGCCTCCCGCCGTCAAAAGGCCGCACGCAAAACCATACGTCGATCTGGAATAACAGCTTGGTGGTTGGTTCGGGGTGGGCGAAACAAGCTATTCTTTATATGTTGCCTTGACCCCATGATCCTCCACATTGCAGGACCGCGCAGGTAACGCGGAATCAATGCTTGCTACAAAACAATGAAAAGGTGAACTTAATCGGTTCATGGATACCATTAACTAGTGTGGGTAGTAATATCATGTTTGTATTCCGAGCACTTCTTTTTGAGAAATATTCGAATAGCTGACTATCCAAAGGATGACATGACCAAACCGTACGCATACAAGACAAGAAGTGAAAAGGCAACATACAAATTCTAAGAAATAGCGATGCAGATACATGCTGTGCGCGTGTACGGTACTTTGGCCTCAGGGGTCACCAAGCTATGGTAAGTGATGACTAGTCGCAAGAACACGGGCTGGATAATTCTCAATACGCTTAACACGCACCTGGGTGGCCGGTTAGATACCCTTCGCTCGGGTGGGGAGTCAATTTGATCCTCACCAATGAGATCTCAGGAACTGAGAGAGCTGGAGACACCAAATTTACAGGGCGTGTTGGCCTGTACCTAGTCTCACTTAGGTCAAAGTTTGAGGTTCCTAGGTCATGACCCTTGGGTCACATAAGGCCAAAAAAGTTTACTCTCCAGGTTGGTATCCCAGGTGCCCAGAAACCTAGATACCTGTTCAAGCAACCAGCCACAGGCTCATTTAAGGTCAGTGACCTTGTTTAACCTTTGAAAAGTCATGGTGACCAATATCCTGCGGGGCTGCATTGAGTTTTACATTTGAATAAGCAACAAAGATCGCGCTAGGCAGTATGTTCCTAAAAATAAAATGTTGGCTGAGGTCATTTCAGGTCAGTGATCTATTCTGACCTTTCAGAAGTCCATGGAAGATGTACTATACGGCTCCTGCGATCAATAAATTCGGAAACCAGAAACTAACCCATGAAGCAAGCCCTTGAGAAATAAAACAGATTGGTTTTGACCATCGTCTGACCTTCAAAACTGGCCGTAGAACAATGCAATTTATTCATTCAACTGTCGTGTTGCTCAAGAAAGTATCTCAAAGATGTATGACTTTGTCTAACACTCTGTTGTTGTATCAGATTGTACAATTCCCTCGAAATTGACGTTGTAGAATCCATGGCCTGACTTTGACCTGCCGTAGATCAGCCACCTTACAAGGTACATCTAAATTTTTAATACCAAACGATCCGCTATTCAGCCGTCTATAGCTATGCAACATTTTAAACCTTTCTAGAAAGGGTTTCATTCTGAAACCATTCTAGAAACCCTTCGGGAGGGGGTCAATTTGACCCCCCTCCCGAAGCGCGTGTGCGAGTTAAATCTGAAAGTGCGGAAATTGGTGCGTGAGTCGTGTGGCTCCTCAAGCTGCACGGGCAGCGCGCATGTCATGCGTAATGATAAGCGCAACTTTCGCATCTTTGACAACACACAACTTGCTCAAGGGCTTCCGTGCTCCATGACTTCGCGCATTAAAGTCCATTCATCCACAAACTTGGAGAGGGCGTCACAGCCAAGACAGGTATTTAACTTGCATCCAAGAGTTTAAATTCACGATCTGAGTCCCGCTGAAAATAGTTGAACTTCATTATAGCACGAGGTACTGGTTAAATGACGCTATCCTTCAGCCATTGGTCACATCTCAAAAAAAACACTGGGAACTCGAGCTCTTTCTACGTTATCTCAAGTATGAGTCAGAAATTCGAATGTTGACGTTGCTCGTCGAAAGATGGCACAAAAATTCGCACGAGGCCGGGGAAACTTATTTGCTGGAAGACGACTGCGGCAACTAGATCACCAACAGTTTTAAACTTCTGAGACCGTTCATCACGGCTGTCTCAGCTGCTGTATGCTTGCTTACATCTGATATTTCATAAGCGAGTGGTGCTAGTGCATATCTTTCAACAATCATTTCACTAAAAATAGCTTAGAGACATGGTCAAATATTTGAAACTGGCGACGGTATGGGCGATTATGGCATTACTACTTGCACCAGGACGTGCTGCCATCGACTATTGCGGTGGAGTGAAGTGTGACGAAGGGACTCACACCATGTGTAAGTTCGCCGACACGACACCGGGCCCCGAATGCAATAAGCTCGAAGGACAAGGCATGAACAAGAAACAGATTCAAGAGATGCTACACACGCATAACAGGTGGCGAGACTTCGTAGCCGCTGGGAGAGAAAAGCGAACGTCTGGCGGGCCATTGCCAACCGCCGCCAACATGGGCGTGCTGACCTGGGATGACGACATCGCCCAGGTCGCCCAGCGCTGGGCGCTGCAGTGTCATTTCGGACATGACAAATGTCGTAACATTCCGACCATGAGGGTGGGCCAGAACGTGGCGATGCGTGGCTCCAGCTTTAAGGGGCTGCAAAACCTCACCACTTTGGCATGGATGTGGTACAATGAGGAGGTGCATATGTTCAACGCCGCCACCATCAGCAGCTTTGTCTTCTCATCCAACACGGGTCACTTCTCTCAGTGGATTTGGGCTAATTCGTATAAGCTGGGGTGTGGCTACTCCGGGTACCAAGACGGCGGATTTCACGACCACTTCCTGGTCTGCAACTACGGCCCGGCAGGAAACGTCATGAGCACACCTGTGTACCAGCAGGGCAAGGTGTGCTCGGCCTGTCCGGAGGGTACCACCTGCGGGGGTGACGCGCGGTACCCGAACCTGTGCAGCGCCAAGGACGGCATCGTGCCGGAGTCGGCTGCTGGGCCCCTGACCGGCGGCAATCAGGATAATCCCATGATCATCGTCTCCCGAGCGGCCGCGCGTCCCGCCGCCATTCTCGGTCCGGTAGCCGCGCTCGGCTTCATCGTGGCCACCGTCGCATTGCGCACGATGTAAACGGGGCAGCCCATCAGAATAATGTAAATATGAGTCCCATATCTGGTCGTGCTCCTGGCTTCAAGGCATGTAACCCAGGTACATGGTACGTGAGATGGGGAACACGCCATGGTTGGTAAGAGCAAGCAACAACCCTTCGTATGACCGGTGTACGTTCATGTTTGATCGCAAATATAATGCATCCTGTCATCGGTTTACGCGTATTTACTAGGTTGACTATTTCCGGGCACCAGTGGTGCAGTAGGCAAGCAGTGCGTTCGGGAAACCGGAGGCATGTGGTTCGTTACCCCACGGTGCCCTCCACACACGCACGCACGCACGCACACACACGCACACGCACACGCACACGCACACGCACACACACACACACACACACACACGCACACACACAAGCAAACGTCGCAACGTTGTCTTGAAAACCGCTCGCGGCAGGTGCCATCAAATTGTGTTTAATTCAAACGTCACTACAGTGACGAAGTTGTGCTCCTTGCTTCACAATACGTCATATGATAGTCTGTCCCTGGTTGTGTAATTGCCATACGATAACCCCGTGTCATGCAATGGTCAGGTTAGGTGAGCTGAGTGTAGCACTGCCAGGGAGGATCCTTTCTTGCAGGACATCCTCACATTTAGGTTAAGCAGAAGCAGCATCGTTCAGTTTTGCCACAACCACTTCACAATCAAACCCTTGAATAACACTCCATCCCATACCGCTCCGCCCGGATTTCTTTTGCGTGAGGTCTTACTGCTGAAATGGTTTAAACGCAGATTTCCCAAAAATATATCGAATGCATCTCAAGCGGCCGCCCCCAGGGCACCACGGGCCTCGCGTCAGTGCACACCAGCCCGCTCTCGAATGCATCTTAACCGGCCGCCCCCAGGGCACCACGGGCCTCGTGCCAGCGTGCACCAGCCCGCTCTCGAATGCATCTTAACCGGCCGCCCCCAGGGCACCACGGGCCTCGTGCCAGTGCACACCAGCCCGCTCTCGAATGCATCTTAACCGGCCGCCCCCAGCGCACCACGGGCCTCGCGTCAGTGCACACCAGCCCGCTCTCGAATGCATCTTAACCGGCCGCCCCCAGCGCACCACGGGCCCCGTGCCAGCGTGCACCAGCCCGCTGTGCCGGTCCACCGCAACGTCCGGCGCGGAGGTCGGTCTGGAGCGGCGTGGGCGGAGCGCGGCCGCCGCCCGCCGCCAGCTCCCGAGGACGCCTCACCTGGATGTCGTCACTGAGCTGGACGCTGTAGGGCATGTGATCCAGCTCAACTAGCTGCTGGCCCGTGAAGCCCTCCTCCTGCTGCTCGTACAGGATGATGCTCTCGCCCAGCGAGTCGCTGAAGGCCACGTGACTGCCCTTGGGCAGACCGTCCGCCGAGTCCACTGCGCCAGGGGCGGCGGTCAGGCGTCATCCGCACACAGATGTGAGCCGTCGTCAGAACACGGACCCCGCACACCGATCACCGCCAGAAACGCCGAGTCGCGTCGCCGGTTTGACGGACAAATGACGAGACTGTGTGTGGCTGCTCGACAGATGTGCTATACTATGCCCTGGTGGACAGCTCTGTTATGCAGCCCTCCCACCCCTCCCCCCACCCCTCCTTTCTCTTAGGCAGTGGTTTGAGCAGAGCCAGCACGACCACCAGTGGCGTACACACTTTGAAGGCAGCAGACCGTGGTTTAGACAGCCACGGTCACACCAGACGACAGTTAACGGGCGGATGGCATTGTTGGAGTTCATTCGTACACTGATCTGAATAAGCTGACCTGCGAGGTAGTCATGTCTAGACCAGGATCGAATATAACTCTGCATGCATGATTCCCTTCCGATTTTAGGTGAATATTTTGAACATTCTTAATTTTTTAGTACGTATACTTCGCATTAATTCGTAAAGCACAGCAGACCGATTATGTCGTCCTGTGCCATCCTGCCATTCACTCTGTTCATCGCGCCACACATTTCCTATTCGCAAAAACAGCTGTGCGCGGCCCACTGACCGACTTCGATGCTGTAGGTCTCGCCGGTGTCGACGCCAGCGGCGTCCAGCACCTGGCAGATTTGCGCCGGCGCCAGCTCGCCGCCCTCCAGCAGGGGGTCGGGCGGTGGCGGCGGCGGCGCAGGCGGCGGCGCGCCCTCCTGGCTACTCCGGCTGTGCACCTCGATCGGGAACGGCATTTTGTACTTAAGCTTCACCTGGCGGCCGCACCGACGTCAGTGTCAGCGGTGCCGCGCTCGCGTGCCGCCCGGCCCGCCGACAGCGGCCGGGTCAGCCGGCGTCAGCGTCAGAAGTGTCGCGTTCGCGTGCCGCCCGGCCCGCCGGCAGCGGCCGGGTCAGCCGGCGTCAGCGTCAGCAGTGTCGCGCTCGCGTGCCGCCCGGCCCGCCGACAGCGGCCGGGTCAGCCGGCGTCAGCGTCGGTGGTGCCGCGCCCGCGTGCCGCTGAGACCGCAGCGAGCACCACCGATGCGACTGTACGCCGCCGACGCAACCACTGCTAGTGTCCTTAGGACGCCAGTAACATGATGTCATCACCAGAAGGACCACCACTACATAGACACGGCCACTATCTATCAGACCAGCATCGGCGCAGGCGCTACTGGCTGCCGCCGTCCGTCCGGCCTCAGTTAGCACGACCTCTGACAGTACAACCACTTGGTGGGATCAAAGTCGGCAGAACAATATGGCAAGACCAGCATCCAGCAGGTGAAGGGGTGCTTGAATGTGAACAATGCAACCAGGACAAAAAAGGGTCAAGCACCAGTTGGCTTTTGTGTGAACACTTCAACCATTTTGCAACCATTATGTATAAAATAACTCACATCAAATACCACTCACCTCATTCTCCAAGGCCATCAGCTTGATCTCACACTGGTCTATCTCATTGACGAGCTCAGCACACCCACTGCATATTTGGTAAGTGACACCTTCTTCATCTTTCCGAAATGATGATTGGATGATCTTACCTGTGTGCAAAGTCATTAGCTTTGTTCCACAATCACCACACAGCTCATGCCACTAATACACTGTGCATTATCCCTTCAGAACTTGGAATAACTGGGAAATTTCATCCACTGAGCATTCACCAGGCAGAACAGCATGATGAGACACTCTTTGGTCCAACACACATAACTTTTCATCTTAAAAAGCATAACCAAATAATTTTAAACAGAAGCCCTCTGTGGACAGAGCAAAACTCAAAATATACTGAGTTATACAACCATCTCTCTTTAAGTGTATAGAAAAGGCATTCAGTTATATCAGGCTATTCAAATGCAGCTTCAACCTACAATCCAAAACTTCACTGAATGCATGCAATGAGTTCACTGAATGCCAACATTTAAAAAAAAAAATGCACAGAAAGGAGAAGGCATGACACTTACCCAGCTTAACTGCCAGCAAAGTCTTGGAGAATGATGTTCTTGCTTCATGAATGTCTTGGGCATCTACTAATCCATGCTTACATATCATACAGACCTCCATGACAGTCTCAGATTTTATATCCACTTCAGTCATGTTTAATGCACGCCTCTGGCTTTATCTTGAAAATGTCTTGCAACACAAAGCTGCAATAAGTGTTGTTGGATCAAAAGAGACTATTTTTGTCATTATTTTATGACAAATGAAATATCATGTAAAGCATCACCATGTCCAACATATGGACAGAAACAGCTAGCAGAAAATATTCCTTGCAGGTAAAATCTTAAAATAATCATAATCTTTTAAAATGCTCCAAATCACAGTCATCAATGATAATATACTTATCAAAACACAAATATGCTCATGTATGCATTAAGTAGCAGCAAACACATATGCTCATAAATCATAGGCATGTGTGTCATTCCACACAGCTTTCTATGGTATAATATATATATATATATATATATATATATATATATACCATAAAAATATATGCATATATGTATATATATATACCATATAAATATATATTCCTATACAATTTAAGTGTTATTAGTAATCCCCATCAAATTATAGACTGGCCAACCCTGTCTACACTAGCCAACAGCTTTATCTCATACCACTCCTGTCACATTGCTTTAACCTGCATGTTTCACATACAGACATGTACAACTCAGCACACTCACCAAACACTTTGCATATTTTGTTCCAATCCAGCATGGCATGCCAGGCAGTGTCAACATTCAAGGAAAATGGTGGTAACTACAGAACTTACATCAAGGGCATGTTTCTGGCAGAATGATTTTCAGTATTTAGAGCTTGATAGTAAAACCATCCATGCTTCCCAGTTTACTTTCACAGGCACCAACATCTTGCAAACACTATACTTTTCTATGCAGCCCACCAGTCTACAATCCATGGCAGATTTGGATACATGAGAATGTATAGAGAATGGGATTTTAATGAGATCTTAATGAAGCTGAAGTGAAGTACAGCTTATAATCTTGGACATATTTTGAAAATTGGGTGACTACTATCAAAAAGGTTATGAAGACATCATGATGAGTTCTATGGCAAACAAAACCTGCAAGATCACAAAAATTGTTGCATGTAATGGTAAATAATTTAACAGGTAACAGTCTCACAAAACCTTTTCCAAATGGGGTAGTTTTCCATTTGGCTTTGGACAGGGCTCTGCCTGCTCCTATAATCTTTTTGGCGTGCCTGCCATGGTTTTATGTCCGGTCAGTCTAGAACATTGCTACCTTTCCAGCAAATTACGCCACCCGGGGCTACAAGACTGTCAATGAGTTATCACAGAGATCATCAATATTTCTATAAAAATGGCATAAAAATACATGATCATCTGAACCTGGAACATAGACCTGATCACAAAATGCACCAAACACAAAGCATGATCCCTTCTCTCTAATGCTAAGACTGACTTGAGTCAATCATCATAAGACCAAATGCTAACACTGACTGCATCCCTGACATCCATTTGGCTTCTTGCCACCACAAACAAGAAGCACAACAAATCTTTAAAAACAAGATTTGAAGGCACCCCATATGACACCTATATATTTTGCAGCCAGAGTACAAATAAAAAACTTGAAGCCCCGTAAGCACAGAATGCAGTTCCAGTACTCATTTATGTTGGAATCTCTATTCTGTGGTCATGTGGGTGCCTATATTTCATCCACTCTCTGAGAGATATCCAGCACCAGCAGATCCCACTAAACCTGCCCATATATGATGTCTCCTGCCAACAGAGACCCTACACAATCAACCTATGCACATACCTGCTATAAGCCCAAAATATCAATGCCACAGACTTACATACCCCACCCAACGCCACTCGTCGACCAACCTAAAACGAGCTGTGAATCGGCCTTGAGAGGAATACATTTAAATTTGAGACACTATTGGCGCATGGATGCCCTTTAAGAGCTTTCAGGGCCTACTAAAGTACTGATAAAATTCCGTAAATAGCACCGGTGCTAAATGCATCTAAGACTTTTCATCATGTGCATATTCAGCACCTTTTAATAGCATATCAAGAGCACAGCTGTGGCTAAATACCCAAATCTTCGCAACTAACAGAAATAAAATTCATTTAAGACAATTGCGGGGAAAAGTGGTAGCCGTGGCAGCGCAAGTGGCCAAAGGACTAATTTTAGAGATAATTCTAAAACGCTCACTTTTTCTCAACTCTGGTGTTGGTTTCTGACATATTTCATGTGAAGGTACAGTATAGTCAAGGAAAATGCAACACATGCTTCCTGGCATAGTCCCAAGTTAGGCAGTTACATATCAATGAGTCATTGACGACGTCGGACAGTGTGTAAAACATGTTTGACCTTGTTTCTGTCACAATTCAGCGCTACTTAAGAAAGGGGAGTTTTTAGGTTGAAGCTTAACGCGTTAAGTAGTAAGTTTCATGCGAGCTTTTTCTTAATACGAATACACGCTCCAGAATACAATGTAATCTGTAGACATACAAAGCGCATGAGCGAAATTAGTTGTCGAAATGGCTAAAGAGATGAAACACATTAATGCCCCATTAAGGCTGGTTAATTTTCGTGTAAATATCAATAGGCAATATGAAGAGATAATTGTAATACATGTTATGAAATATATAGATTTGAAAATTCATAGCAGAATAACAATCTAAAACCTACTAAGGCTTTGTGATATCATGCATTTTCTCTATCACCTTCCCTTCTGCTAGCTTCCTGTCACAAACAAACGGAACGGCGGAAGGCGCTGAGCGATCGCGGGCAGGGTTTGGTACGAGGGACTTGCGACTGTGTTTTCTGAATTCAGCACTTATTGGCGCCTTCCTGGCAAGACTATTGCTCTTCAGATTGGTATGCTTGGTTTAACGGAAGAATTTGCTTCCAGGCCAATGAAATCGAGGCTGATTCGGACAGATTGAAGTTTCGACGCGTAGGATCGAGCAGGTTTGTTGTGCAGTAGCATGAGCATCTATTTGCCATTAAGCGAGTATGTGGTGGGGTGTTATTTGGCCGAGCGTAAATTTGGTGTGTGTTGTAGATGTTATGCTTTGTCACCACTCGTTTTACAGGAGTATCCAAGAGTTTTCAAATGAAGAAGGGCCCCAGATTTTAGTCACGGTCACAAACGCCTTGAACGGATTCATGTTCTTCTGTGGGGTTGTCTTTGACTACATCAAAATAATGAAAACACTGCATGTATCATGAACCCATGATCCAGTACTTCAGTTTTCAATGGTACTTTTGATGGAGCAGAAAGGAATCATCCACAACTTAATGCATGCAACAAAGGAATTTGTGCCAGGTCTGCAGCCCATATAGTAGAGTGCACAGTATCTGACCATGAAGATTGCAGGCTGCTGGCTCACATGGCAGGGACTAGAACAGTGCTTGCTTTTTATTAAATTAAGCTGGCCCAGACTAAAAATACCCTCTATGTTGAATACACCTGGTGTTTGGTGCAGTCCGACCACCAATTGCAATGCTAAAAGATATATTTTTCTAAAAATTATGATGGTACTTGGCATGGTACATTTGTTACAATGTAACTTGAGTAGAAATATTTAAACATTTTTCAAATAAAACAATATCTGAAAATTTACTGTAATTTACCCTGGCCTGAGCACGGCTGATTAACACAGCGGGTGCACTGTTTCAAATTCATGTAAACATCCAGCACAATGGGTGGATTTTTTGCTAGTTGGTGCAGGCCTATTGGAAAGAAGCTCTTTGCCCTTTTACAAATTGAAAATAAAATTTTTGAGATGTATTTCAAAAATCAAAATTCAACAAACATTTGATTTTGAAAACCTGTTCATGGCTATCCACAGATATGGTATCACAATGCTGTGAGTAAGAATATTGATACAACAGCAATATATAGTGGGCTGGATGCATGGCTAAGTGCTATTAAAGGCCTATCTTGATGCTAAAGTTTTGCAGAATTATCTGATAAGATAGAGATCATGGGAAGAAGATAAACCCTCCATCTTTGCCACCTCTTTGGCTTAGAAGAAAGATGATGCATTTGAATTTTTGTGGCACTGGGTACAGTACTGGAGCAGGTGCATCTTTGGAAGGACTGAAATGGAAAGGTCAGCTGGCAACTGGCCAGTGAGGGTCAACCCAGGCCCAGGAAGGCAGGCCATGTTTCACCATTATGTGGCATGTAAGATTTGCTGCATTCCTGTCTGGTGAAAGGATAGAGATAAAATTATTGAACAGAATGGCATGACTTGGGTGGTGGGTTAAAGGTACACAGAACAAACTGTGCTCAGCAGGCACTCTGAATGTGAAGTTACCCATGCAAACCATTCATAATAAATTTATTTAAAAAACCCATATTCAAAGTGCATGCTACAATTTCTGCAGTTGTGTAAAACAAAATTGGTAAGGCCAGTCCCCTTTATTTGGCTTGCCAGTGTTGGATAGCAAATAAATGGCTATAAAGTCAGGTCTATACAAGACTGTGTTGTTCGTGATAATGCCACTGAGATCATCTGGCTAGAGAAGCAGATAAAAGAGCAATCTTTGCCTGGCATCGGCTGTAGCTTCAAAGGCATTCATGCAAATTATTCTCAGCTCTTTAATATTTATTTTTTGCTTGCAGTCCAACATTTGTTACTTCTATAATCATCTTTGAATCTGCATTTATAAGTCTTACTGCAGCTTATGAAGTGTGCTTAATATTTGCTTTCTACTGTAGTTTGTTTTGGCTTTTATTCGTTGATCTACATATTCCAGTATGTGTTAGAAGTTGTACTTGTTTTATTACAGTTTGCTGGCTTCATGGTATGAAAACTCAAACTTGACTCATTTCTGATAGTAAGATCATTAGATCTGTGCTAACACAGGTAAATACTGTCCCTGTCTGTACTGAAATAGCTACTTGTCATTTACATATAGTTTTGAGCCATGCTTATAGGCAATGCCACTAGTAATTGAATCATTCATAAATCCCTTCTGATTTTGGTTTATTTGTTTTAGGCAGTTTGAAGGCAGAACTGAATGTTTTGCACAGTTCATCTTATCTCTGGGCAGTATATTTGTTTCTCCTTTATCTTTCCCATGTGCCCTTAAATTTGTGTTATGATGCTGATGGCTGCTGTCATGCTACTTAATGCAGGTGGGATTGTTCACGATCTCACTACTTTTCAGCATTGAAATGATATGCATTTCTAAGAAGTAAGTGAAATGCAGTAGCGCTGTCTTGGCAGCTATGCCTGAAGTAATGCCCCAAGCATCTTTTAAATGTGCTGACATTCCAGGGCATGTAGGCATGTCCATGCTGCATGTGTCACTTATAATTTCTTTCTTCTTTTCTTACATTCACAAGTGTGGTTTTAATGCACTCTGCAAAGTTCTGCTTTCCATGTATTGTGCACACTTAATTTGTCACTGTGGCTGTCATCAGAATTTGGATTGGTATTTGCCCATGCTTGTATGAAAATGGCACCATTGTCTGTTTTTGTTTGCAGAATTTCTAGAACATTTGCTTTTTCAGTTAAACAGCCCACCATGGTTCTGAGGTTGGGCCAGAAATCATCATTAGACCTGTTATGTGAGGTAGCACTGGCACCTGACGATGCGGTTGTCTCGGAACTGGTCGCCCGTGATGCCCGCAATTCGAGTGAAAAGGTAGGTGCATGCTTCTCCCATGTGCCTACTGAGCCTGTGCCCAGAGGGCTAGGCTATTGATATATGTTGAATGTATGTTGTGCACTCATCTTATTGTAGATCTTGTGTGTTTTGATGCTCATTACAGATGCTTCTGTTCATCATGTGTGCAGGGAGATTTATTTTCAGTACAGTCAAGCTGCTAATGTCCATACAATGTCTGTCTATGTGTGTTTGTGCAATGCACATGACCAAAATCTCAGAACAGAATGAATCTGATCACTGCCTGGTCATCTATCAAATGGTCCAGGTTTTTTCCCAGAATTGGGGCTGCATAAACATAGGCATTGGTAAACATTTGCTGGTCTGTGTGAGGTATTGCTACACAGACTAGTGCATTTGTAGTAGCATTTTGTTGATTCATGTTTACAGATTTCGAAGAAGGCTGCAGGTGGTGTGCTGGACCTGGATGAGATACTGAAACTCAGCAGCAAGCAGCTGGTCAAACATTTCACTCGGTTTGAGTCAAACGAGCTGCGCCGCGTTTTTAAGTACACCTGCTGCCTGGCTCCGTCGATTTGCCGATATGAAAGCACCAGCTTTGGCAATGAATCGAAGTCATTGCGAGCAATTAAGCAACATTTGCAAAGCCATCTGAAGCAGCTCAGTTCAGAAGCAAGTAAGTGTGGGGATTGCCTCTGGTACTCATTTCATATGCTGGTGGTGGTGGCATTGGTGAAGGAAGCACTTACCAAAGCTGCTTAAAGGCTGGGAAGAAGCAGGTGGGTGGACATGCCACCTTAAAAGCATTTTGCATCAAACTGGCAAAAGGGCAGTTAGAAAGTAAGGACAGTGGAAAGGGGGAGGTGCCCTGCCCCATCCCACCTTTCCTACATGGACTTTACATATGGTGCCCTGGAAAATCATTTTTGTGTTAAGGATAAAAGTTAGTATCACATCTTCTATTTTGATTCATTTTCAACATATCAGGAAGTGCCATTATAATTATTTGTTTAGTCTGCATCCTGTGAAGTACCATTTGGCATCCCATGGGAAGCCAGTATCATAGATTTTATTTCCATAATGCAATGCTTTACTCCATAGTGCAACAGTCTGTCTTGATAGCTCAGTTGGTTGGAGTGCCTGCTTTTTGGCCCACCCTCCTTGGTGGGTGGGTTTGAGTCGCTTTAGTCGCTTGCCATTTGCCCTTGGCTGAGATGGCTTGCGGCCAGTGGTAGCGGGCGCGGCACTTATCAAAGGTCAGATAACGTCAGAGGGCAGGGCAGACCGTGCCAAGCATTTTGCCACCTAACTTTTTCATTGATCTGGATTTTACGATCAGGTTGTGGGGGCCAGAGGTCGCGCAGCAAGCGATGCTTAGTGTGGGCTCTGATTCCTGAAATCCATTCATTCAGAAGGTTTGGACGAAATCTGGAACAAAAGTTGAATTTAAATCGCATTTTTAGTAAAGGCTATTCATGTCTTGGATATTTGGGACGATGAGGCACAATAGTTCGTTTTTATTGATGAAAAAACTATAAATGGACAGCTCAATGCCGAAAGTGCCACACACCGATGGCTAATTGCTTAAAGCCGCGGAGTGGTGGTCGGCATTCCCAGCCTGCGGCATGCATTTGTAGGTGATATTGCCTGGCCACCACAGTGTCGGAGCACGATTGACACATCCGTGTTAATGATTGGCTTAGTGGATTGTTTTCGTAAATCAATCCTAGCTCAAATACTGCAGCTTTCAAACTGATAATTATTCGGGGTTCGCTCAACGCTTTCGGAAGCGTGCATCATGAGCGATTGGAAGCACCTCTTCTGTGTTGTCTGCATCCTTGAAGCCATGCATGCATAATGTGGTTTGCAACTGGACCTGCAATGGCTGCATTCGTGTGATTGCAGCACCCAGACTCGCCTCTCGCGAGGTCACCCGAAACCAGTCACCTCCGGCCCCGGATCAATCCTCTATCCAAAGATCACAGTCCTGATGCCAGTGCCCCGTCGGAGGACGCCGCGCCTGTCTGTTGACGTCCCATAGGACGTTGTGTGGTCGCGCTGTCCTGAGAATCGTGAGTGCTAATGTTGGTGGAGGGCATGGAGATTGCAGTTTTTGTGGAAGTGACAGCAGCACTTTTACCTATGCCATACCTTATAATATTTGTATGTTTGGTGATTACGTCATAACATATGTGTGTATGTTTGCATACTTTTGTTGTTGAAATGAACCATTTGATTTAATTGTCAGGGTGCTGGATGCCATCATCTTTTATGTGTTTGTGTCAATTGTGTGTGTTTGGCTCTGTTACAAAGTTTTTTTTTTGTCTCATCTTGAAGCTGATGCCCACTTCGTGTGTTTTCAGCTGGCCGCATCAAGTTCACAGCGGAGACGATTGTGCCGCTGCCTCGGCGGACCACAGATATCCGCATCGGAAAAAAATACTACGCGAGAGCTAACGGAAAGTCGCCTTCTGCGGCCGGTGGCGCGAGCGGAGCCCAAAAGCAGCCGGTGGAGCCCAGCCCCAGCGTCCCTCAGGGCGCTCCACCACAGCTGTCAAGGCGTCTGAGCCGTCCCAGCGGCCCGAGCCAGCCGCAGGCCGCCTCCGCCGACTCGCCGTCGGCAGAGGAAGCGCCCTCTCCCCGGCGGCGGCGGCGGCCCGACACGCCGCACCAGCTGCGCGAGCACGACTACGCGTGCGGTGCCGGCTCTACGGCGGTGGCGGCGCGCGCAGCCGGCGGGACGACGTCAGCGGCGGCCGCGCCGCTGCCCGCCCTGCTGGGGGAGGAGGGCGAGCCGCGCTGCGCCGCCGACGCCGCGCTCTGGGGCCTGATGGAGCGCGAGCTGGCCGGGCCGGCCGGCGCCAGCGTGCCGCCGGTGGGCGCCGAGCAGGTGGTTCGCGGCCCGGCGGCGGCCGTCGTCCACTCGGCCGACCTGCCGGTCATCATGCACGCCGGAACGGCCACAGTCAGCGGACTGCGCCGATACACGCGCGTCGTCGAGCGCGACGAGTACAAGCAGCAGCGTAAGCCCAAGGGCCTGGCCAAATTCATCAGCCAATCGGAGGCGGACAAGGAGAAGGCGCGCCAGGCGCTCAGCGAGATGCGGCTCAAACCCAGCATGTGCAACAACTACGTGTGCCGCATCTGCTACCCGCCGCAGCGGTTTACGGCGCTCTCCTCGCTCCAGTCGCACTACAAGAGCCACCTGGGTAAGGGGCCGTAGCGGCCGCCGAACCGCGAGTATGCTCATTCCGTGTGGTATCGAGACCCCGCCTGCTGGTCGGTTCAGCACCCGTTGCCTGTGTGGATATGTCACCGGGAATAACTGCTCGTGGTAATTGATTACACGCGGCATCAGCAGATATCTACCTGGTGGGAACGGATCACCGATGCCCTCAGCCGCGTGCAACGATAAGACGATGCCGCTCGTGTGTCATCGTTGTTGATGCGTAACATGTGTGAAGCGTATATGGCTCTCCGACATACTTGAGTGCTATCAAAGCATGTTGGTTCAGAGTAAAGTGGCCCACCTGCGCGACCGAGCTGCTAGGTTGAATGTCCATGTTGCACTAGTCGGCGCTAGAGACCCTTGGGGACAGTCGCGTTGTGTTCTATGAAAAACAGCTTGTGATAAACTTTCGCGGCCTGACCGTCGGCATTTACACTCACGATGCGTACTGACACCTGGATAGCCTTGCGTCTCTCCGTGTTACAGGGGTATCTCGGGTCTCTCCGCGTCACAGGAATAACCTCGCGTCTCCCTGCGTCACAGGTATCAAAGAGTTCACGTGCGATCTGTGCCAGAAGTCGTTCACGAGGAAGATGTCGCTGGACTACCACATGCTGATCCACGCGCACAAGACGCGGTTTCGCTGCGACAGCTGCGGCCACGAGTTCCGACACAAGTCGCACTTCACAGAGCACCTGCGGCGCCACACCGGGGAGACGCCGTACGTCTGCTCCGAGTGCGGACAGGGGTAAGTCGCGCCGGCAACGGCCGCTGCGCCTTGTTGGCTGGCTAGGCTGCCCTTCCATTGCGCCATTATCTTAATCTCAATGTTTTAGAGATCGGACGTATCGAACAGTTTTTTGGGGGAAAGGGGGAGGGCGTGGGAAATGGTGCCAGACTTATTTCATTTGCTTTCTGTTTCAAAATTTCCATTAACGTTGTAACAATTTTATGAGAGTTTGACGGTTTTGACATTTTGTGTCAAATGTCAAATTTGTAGAAGTTTTGTCAAAGGGTTGTCAAACGCGATATCAAAGTTCTGATATTTTGACATTTTTCCCCGTTAAACTTAGCCGTAAGGGAAGCTCCTGTTTTATACATATAGATTCCCACAGCCTGTCTCAAATGGAATATATTGCACCTTAACTTGGTCAAGCTCGCTATGAGGTCAACGTTGCATCTTTTGGGGTTTGATGGGCCGAAAAGCTTGCTGTGCTCGTGTGTGTGTGTGTGTGTGTGTGTGTGTGTGTGTGTGTGTGTGTGTGTGTGTGTGTGTGTGTGTGTGTGTGTGTGTGTGTGTGTGTGTGTGTGTGCGTGCGTGCGTGCGTGCGTGCGTGCGTGCGTGCGTGCGTGCGTGCGTGCGTGCGTGCGTGCGTGCGTGCGTGCGTGCGTGCGTGTGTGTGTGTGCTCGTTCCAGTAAAAATGAAATTAGGAAACTTCTTTGGTTGTCTTTCAATAACTCTTGCAGACAGCGGTGTCTTTGTGGGTGACTAAACCTGAAAAGACTATTAAAAAGGCTGAATGGTAAATCCTGCTCTGTCTTAGCGCAGCTATGCATGAACGTTTCATGCATTGCTTTATTTGTATTGGGCCCGGAGAAAGCCCCTCCCTCCCCCCCCCCCCGTCCTCCTTTGTTTCGAATTCAGTGCGACTGTGAATGGGAAGGCTGGTTTGTTTCGCCTGTCCGAAGTAAAAAATCTTAATGTGTTGCTTCCAACATGTTCCACTGGCTTGTTCGTTGCTTACAAATGGAACAAGTTTGGTTGCAAGAATGATTTTATATTATTTTCGCTCGTTCCAGCTTTAAAGCCAAGAACTCGTACCGGCGTCACCTGGAGTCGAAGCACGGACAGCGGCTGACGCAGACGGGCAACATCGTCATCCTCTCGGATGACGAGCACCGCAAGCTGTTGGAGCGCTCGCACCACGAGGAGCGCTCCAGAAAGCGCAGGTCAGTCCTGGCGTAGGGACACGCCACGGCCTGCCGAGGCGGGCTCCGGCGACGGCTGGCCACCCGACGACGTTGTCCATCTGTTGCCTTCTTTCCGACATTTTGATGATTTTAGACGTATCGTTGCGTATTTTTAATGACGTTTTGATTGTTTGAAGCATGCAGTTGTCCATGATTTCAGACCTATGAATTGCATATGTAGCATTTATAAGACTTGCTTGGATTACTTGAAAAAAATGTTCGCAATTTGCTTAGATACCATTCGTGTAGGTTTTTCCACAGAGTTTCGATTGTTTCAATGTATCATCACGAAGCTGTTGTAGACGTTACTTCGTTTTTCTATTTAGGAGTGGGTATGTGGGCGTTGTTGTCATGTACAGGCCATGTTCATGTTTTTCTTTTGTTCTGAATAGAGCCTTGGTAATGCACCCTTAGGCTTAACCAGGAATGTACCACAATTTACTAAACAGAAGGCTACGACTTTTCGAAGGCAACTTTGGCATCGACACGCTTCGATCACGTATTTAAAAAATTCATTTTGGGCGTAGTCTGGAGCTGTGGCTTGGTGCCGGGTGCGTGGCGACAGCGCCATTGACACCGCCCACCGCGCCGCAGACTGCTGGCCGGCTCGCCGGGGCCGCAGAGCCCCAGCAAGACGGGCTTCTCGGTGGTGGACGTGGTGGTGCGCGATGCCACCGGTCAGGTGGAGTACATGTGCAACGTGGACGGCGGCGGCGGCGGCGGCGGCGGCGGCGGCGGCGGTGGCCAGCCGGCCGGCTCGCCACCGCCGCCGCTGCGACCGCCCTCGGACGTTCTGCAGCAGGTGGTGGAAGCCACCGTCACCTCGCCGCCGCCGCCGCCTCCGCCATCGCCGCCGCCGGCCCCGGTAGCCGGCTCGCTGCAGCCGCCCCCACGGGTCAACCTCACCAGCTCCATCGGTAACTATGACGTCTACTACTCGTTCGGCAACGTCGCCAGCTCGCTGTCGGTTTCGTAGGCGCGGGCGAGGCTGGATCCGGCATGTCGCCGTGCTGCCTGGAGCGGGCGGCGGTGGCGGTGGGTTAGCCAGGCACGAAGATCCCGCGGTATGCGGTCCGAGGCTACGTCCAGGGCTGCGTCCCTGAGGCGATCGGCGACCGAAGGGCGCGCTGCATTTGATCGAAACTGGCCGGCTGCGCTGCGCGCTGGAGGCTGTTCTGGCACCAATGCTACTTAATGTCACGCAAGAGACTGGGAACTGGATGACGAATGTGAGGAAAGACAGTGTATTTAGACGCTGTCGTGAAAGGGTTGGGCGTACTTCCGTGTCTTATTGCATTTTAGGAGTGTCGCGGCTTTTTGCTGGACATGTGTATCAAATAGTGGCCGGCTCTTTTTTGCTGTTTTTGGACCAAGAAGTTTCTTGACTTCATATGCTGTATCGACACTTCGGTATAGCTGTACATGAGTGTGCCGTAGTTTGTCCGTTGGCTTGACGGTGTTGAATGTTAAACAGGCACAAGTGCCTTGACTAACGTTGCGGGGGAGGGGGCTTTATATAGAGCGCTACTAGTAGTGTCAGTTGTCGAAAACTACCTCGGTGACGAAAAAAAATAGAAGTTGTTTCTCACTCGCTGGTCTTCTACATTATTTGGCCGTTTTTCATGATTGGGCGTTTTTGGTACTTGTGAATACTGATGTTTTTGGTACTTGTGTGAATCGGGAGCATGGTATCACGGGCTCCTATTGGCATGTGTTACGTCACGAATCACGCTGCGTAATGGCGGCAACGGCGTTACGCAGCGTCTCAAGCCAGGGGTGTTCGAGGGCATTGCAGGTGCGTCGCACGTTCAAGGAGCGCTCCAAGCCGAGAAATGGACGTTCCGCGAAATGCAGGCGGTGCGTTACTCATGCGTCACGCGTGCTCTGAAATTCGCCTGGCCATTGTGACGAACGCTTGACATTCCATCTGTACAGGCTGTCTTGTGTACAAGTGCGCGAAGTGTGAGACATCAACTGTTTTGCTCAAATGTTAGCAGATGGATGGGTTCGGATGGAGTCGTCAGACAGCCGTGTCTTGTTTCCCGTCGCGTTTTCCGTGCCTTGCGATGCCTTGTACAGTTGCATTACGAATTGTGGAGCGCCAACATAGCATGGCTGTGGAATCGTGCCTAGTGCCTCGTGCCGAACGCGGGCGTCGTCATTTGGATGGCCCTGCGCCACTGTCGTGTCTCTTCATGCCTTCCGCGACAGATGCCCCAGGTGCATCGTAGTGCGACGATGCGTTCCAGTCGCTAGCCTGGCGCCGTGACTTCGACAGTGTGACGTCACTCATCCGTTGTGTGTTAACGCTCGCAGGAGACAAATGTGCTGTGTGCTCGGCGCAGTGGCACTGTGCGACGGCGTCAGAAACCTCATTGTCAACGAAGCTTTGGTTGGTTGTTTTTCATGTGTCAATATATCAAGGTGACGTACTCGTGGCTTGTGATGTGTTCGGTGTAAGCGATAGGCAGCTGGAGGTGTACGAAATCTACGAACCTTTCAGTCCATACGTGACGTGCAGGCAGCGAGCCATGCATGCTGGACGGCAGCGAGCCGTCCCAGCGGGCAGTCTTCCAAATGCCTCGCGACATATTCCACACCGTAAACCCGTTCGATGGCGCGGCCGGCGGCTAGATGATGCACTGTCCCCGGACCTGCGGCATTTACCGCCACCCGACCAGTGCTCAGACGAGAGAGAAAAGTCGGGGCGGCGCGAGGAAGGTGGACGAGAACTTGGCACGTAGTGCTTTGAGGCGGTAATCGGTGGGGCTATCAAGGAAGTCAGGTAGGCAAAATGCTGGAGGCGCTATCTCAAAACAGCTTGCGATGTTGATGGACCAGTGAGGTCAGGTACGCGGCAGAGGGGGGAGGCACGGGGGTCGTGTTTCCACACCAGTGAATTGACACCAAATGCTGGACGATTTGCAGGAGTTCAGTCCAAATCCGCAGCCTTGTGGAGAAACTTAACGTTGTGGACCCTCCCTCCGCCCCGAAGAAAATTCCGCATACTTGCGTGAGCGAGATCAGGAGATAGCGGTCTCGGCACGCTTCCGCGCTTGTAAGTACAAAGGGAAAGTAACATCTTTTTTATCCAGTGAGCACGCATGGCTGCCAAATCCTTCACCGCCTGTACGGAATCCGATGGATGCCTTGCGCCGTGTTCGCCGTCAGACGGTAGCGACGCGTGGACGGTGATGTCTCTGCGGTTTCTGCGCGGCTTCGGTTGCGGATACGTAATTACTAGTTAGTACATATACGGTAAGTAAAATGCGGCGCAGGTGCGTAGCGGTTGTTCTGAAATATTCCCGAAGTTGATGTCCTGAGACGAGGGTCTCTGAGGATCAGTGTTGGAAAGTCGAAAAGTGTTCCTGGTAGCGGAGTACGAATTTTCTATAGTTGAGCGCGGAAAAATATCCAAGTGCCGTGGGCCAGTACGGTTTTATTTAGCTTATCTTTGAGACATAAGCGAAACTTTTCATGCACAGCACTTCATGTTAGCACACTAGTTGAAAGGAAACATCAGTATTGAACATGACTGAAACAAGACGGTCTCAGACTCTGTATGATGAAGCACAGGTGCGTATATATGGGTTTGCAATTTATGAAAGGCTGTGCATATTCACCCTCCAAAAGGGTGGGTGGCTATGCACCTGGCTTATACACCTTCCAAAATGAAGGATGGCTGCACACTGGGCTTAATCACCTTCCAACATGGGGGGTGGCTATGATACACACAGCCAGAGAAAAAGGGTACACAAAAATAGAAATGAACATGACAGATGGCTATCTACTTATTCTCTACTATGATCATGCTACTCACGCTGCACCAGCTAACCAGTTTTAAAAATGGCTAAACATTTATGCCCTCCACCTCCTAGATAACACACAAGGCTTGTCCCAGCAGAATAATAGAGACAGGCACCACTCAACCAAACCAAACCAGCACAAATACAATGCCTATCAGACCCATCCAGGCTGGCCAAAAGGGACTGGAGTCAGTCACTCCACCAACTCCAGCAAATAATAGAATAGATGTGTGGGTTTTGATGCCCTTTAACCTGAATCATTGCAAAATATGATAATTTATGTTGCTGATGGTTGTCCCAATGTGGTGATGATCCACTGATGTTTTTGTCCCACTAAACCCTTCTCCTTAACTTGCTAGGCCAAAGTTATGGGCTCGTGTTCCTCTGGTGTCCTGGCGTCTGCCAGTGTGAGGCGGCTGTCTCCCAGCAGTTTTTGTTGATTTATTTATGTAATATTTATATATGTATATATAGGTTATTTATAGCAATGTATTTTGACTTAAAAGTATATTCTTGTAAAGCCTGAAATACTGGCTCTAATTTTGCATCCTTAAGTGACAAATTTGATTTGATTTAAATCCTCAGCTGCCATAACATTTTTGTACTCTGATACCAGAAAGTGGCCAAAAATCCAACCACAGAGCAGTTCTGGATGAGTACTTTAAACCCTTCATCATAATTGTGATGCCAATCTCCATACAGCCTCCATCCAAGAGAATCAGGAGTTAGTGCCAGCAGCATTAAGTGGCAGGCAGGTATCAGCTTCCATAGTGATAAAGTGAAAATGTTTGGTGATTTTCAACATATACATCACTTACAACAAAAACAAATTGGTTTTGTAAATCTGTGCTGGTCATGGAAATTTTCCAGCCTTATCTGTGATGCTAAGCAGTTGGCTAAGGTGATGATCAGTGATCAGATCTGGTGATGCTAAGCAGTTGGCTGTGATGCTGAGCACTTAATGTGGGATATCTCAATATGTCTTGCATGTCAGTTGTAAGCAAGATAACCAAACCTAGCACAGGTTCTTTGGAACCATGCTGCTGTGGTAGGGAATAAGGAAGCTCTACCCTCTTTGTCATTTCTAAAGAGGTATGCCTGTTTTCAGTTGAGCAAGGCTTGAGAATTCCACAAACATTACCAAGATGACATCCACTGAGCAGCTCGGCACAGCCCTGCAGGAAGAGTTGGACAGGGCAAAGACAAATCTTAAGGGAGTGCATGAGACCTTGCAAAAATTTCTGGGCAGAGACCCAACAGAACCAAGGTAAAAATGTTAATTTTTCATATTGATCAATCAGCTTGTAAGGCTGGCATTGTTTAAAGAATGCCTCCCATTGCTGGTGTTATGTTTTTAGGGTTGGTTGAACATAATCTATTTCTCTCAGCTGTATGTCTGCTTTGGTCAGTTTGATGTTTTTCATAAACAGAATATTGTACTGATATTAAATGGCCATTTATAGCTTGTCAACAACCATGCACCAGCATTTGTACCACTGGAGCTGTGTCGGTGGATTTGCGATGTAGTGGTTGGCCGCGCGTGCGAGACTGCAGCGGACACCTGCCGTGTCGCGTCCCAGGCCGATCCGACGGAGAATCTCGGCGCCCGGGACCCGGCCGGCCGATGAGAGCAGTGGCAGGCTGTTCGCCGAGGGCCGCGGCGAGCTCGTCGGCCGGCCGTATCCGGACTCCCGCGGCGAGCCGGGCGGTAGACCGCTGCCGGACGGCCGCGGCGAGCTCAGAGGCCGGCACTTCCCGGAGGGTCGCGGCGAGTTTGGCGGGAGGCCGTTCACAGACGGCCGCGGCGATTTTGGTGGCAGGCCTTTCTCGGATGGCCGCGGGTGAGTGCTGGCCGAGTTTTGGGCTTGTGAAAGTACCCAGCTGGACACCACTGTCACTGCTCAATGAACGGCAAAAACTTGAACTGTCTTTGTTCCTGGGTTACTCAAGTAATCCTGTGGTACTTCACCTAACTTTTACTCACTTGTAAATCTACGATCAGTGTAGCATGCAGCTACATAGAGCTGATGTAATTGTCTAATGGTGCTGAGTGTGATTTCAGCCGTCGCCGGGACAGATTTGATGGAGATCCTCCCAGAGGGGATGAGATAGGACCTCCAGCTAAACGGCGCATTACAGAGGAAGCCAATGGCAGGTGAGTACAGCAGACTCAGGCCCTCACAGGGTCTTGTGAAGACCGGGCATTCTGGCTTGTAAGTTTTAGCGATGTTAGAGCACTTGTTTTGTTGTTTTGATCGTTTGTGAAGCCGGTAGCTAGTTTCTGTCCTCCCCACCAGTCATCAAAGTTTTACTCACTTGTAAATCTGATCGGGCCGCCGCCGTAAGCGGTGGTACTGCTCAGCTGATCACGCTCACGTACCCTCAGGATCGGCATCAAGGTCATCGGGCCCCGACTGAAGAGGGCAAGTGTCAGTGATGAGGAGCCGGAGCCCAGGGTGAGTCCAGGTCGCGGCTGGACCGGCCAGTGGGCGCCTGCCAACAGTATGCGAACATGGAAAGGCGTCGAAATAAACGTTAACTCGTGTTATTTCCTACTATAAAATTGTTTCGCGCGGGTTGGTTCTGGCCAGGCAGAGAACCTTAACCGCAGTTCATTCCAAAGTCTTGGAGAATTGATGATTTGTCTCGCAAGAGCCAAATATTACATCATTCGACATGGCAGCATGACAATTTACTGCCAACAACTCACACCGACGACGGACATACTGGCAACAATGTCACGAGGGGCTCGGGCCGGCCGGCTGTGTTTGGTGGGACCTGGCGTCGGTGGCCGTGGTCAGTCAGCTTGCCGCCCCGCCTGTGTGGCGGCTCCCGCCTCGCCGCGCCCGGACGTGCCCCTCCCCGCCGGCTGTCCGCGGGCCGGCCCGTGCTGACAGTGTGCCGTGGCCCGGCAGCCGTCCGTGCCATCGCACGTGATCCCCGGGCCACGACCGGCCGGCGCGCGCGAGCCGCCCGACCCGGCCGACGACGGCCGCTCCCGCCAGGCGGCGCTGCAGGAGCGCAAGTCCGACAAGGAGAACATCGGCAGGTGAGAGTCGCCGCACGCCTCTGCTCAGCTGAGGCTGCTCCTGTCACCGATCAGGGCAGCTGGAGCGCCGCTGCAGTACGGGCCGGCTGGGGGCTGGGTACTGGTTCAGCTGGTGGATGGGGTGCTGCTGCAGTACGGGCCGGCTGGGGCTGGATACTGGTTCAGATGGTGGCTGGGGTGCCGCTGCAGTACGGGTCAGGAAGGAGCTCCGGTGCCGCACTGCTGGGCCAGGTGGCACGTGGGGCTCATTTGTCGTGCAATCAATTGATTTAACAAATGGGCCATATCATCAATGAAAATCTGGAAGCGCGGTACCCTAAGTCCAGCATATTATTTTTTGCGTTACCCCAATGCATTTGTAGTCAAGAAAAGGTGAGCACAAGGTTTTGTACGGTTTCAGGACGCAAAATTTCAAATTTCATGGTAGGTAAAAGTATTTCTATGTCCCAGAACTGCCTCGAGGCAGTTATCAGAAATATGAAACAGGTGGCCTGCATCCGTAATGGAAAAGCGATGAACACTGGTACTGTGTGAAAGCGGATGGAGGAACTGTGTTAAGGGGATTCGAATCGAAACTAAAAATCAATCAAAATGACAGCCATATCAGGAAACCGTCGTTAAACTCTGCACAATATCCGTTTTAAAGCCTGTAGCGCCTGCTGTCTGTTGGCGCTGGCGCCGGGTGACGCCGCCGTTGGCCGGGTGTGACACGGCCGCCGTTGGCCGGGTGTGACGCGGCCGCCGTTGGCCGGGTGTGACGCGGCCGCCGTTGGCCGGGTATGACGCGGCCGCCGTTGGCCGGGTGTGACACGGCCGCCGTTGGCCGGGTGTGACACGGCCGCCGTTGGCCGGGTGTGACGCGGCCGCCGTTGGCCGGGTGTGACGCGGCCGCCGTTGGCTGGGTGTGACGCGGCCGCCGTTGGCCGGAGTATGACACGGCCGCCGGACCCGGCTGTGTCCCCAGGAGCCGGCGCATGTTCGGCGCCCTGCTCGGCACACTGCAGCGCTTCCGACGCGACGAGGTCAAGCAGAAGGACAAGGTGAGACGCTCGGAGTGTGAACTCTGGCTGCGGGGTCGGGGCGGACCCGAGACGGAGCAGGGCCGGTACGGCGAGGCGGTGCCGTCTGTCCAGATGCGCGGAGTAGGCTCTGTTGTTGATGGTTTGTTATGGAACCGCGCTAAGGGGGCTTCGCTGGGATGTATGTCTTCAGTTCAGTTTTCACTTCACTTCACTTCAGTTTTGCCGAACGCCTGTCAATTGCCCATGGTGTAGGTGATGGGGAAGCTCTGTTGCGTTGGAGGGGCCGCCTGCATGCTGTTTTCGCTGTGTCGGCCAGGTGGAGAAGCGGGCCGAGATCGAGCGGCGCCTGGAGGACGCCGCCCGGCGAGAGAAAGCCCAGCTACGCCAGCAGCGCTCGGACATGTTCGCAGAGCGGAAGCGCAAGCAGCAAGAGGTGCGGCTCATCGAGCTGAAGATGGCCCGCGTCAAGGAGGTGAGGGTGCCGACAGCGGCAGAGGAGCTGTGCCCGCCGACGAGCCGTGGATCAGTGTCTTGTGTTGTCACGGAGCATTGGGCATTTATCGATATCAGACCGGTTATGATCCTGTACCTTGGTACCACATGGTGCGGAATGAAATACAGTATGTTGCAAAATTAACGATTATATGATTTTTGCGGCCTTTTGTACTTTTCTTGAATTCGAGATGGGCAGCAACAGTGTACGGTGTAGCACCGCGCATGTTCATTTCGTGACAGAGTGCTGTGCATTCTCGCGAGGCCCGGAAGTCAACACCAGTGTGTGGTGCACCAATCTGTGCATTCACGGCTCCTGACTAGTATGGGAATGGTGACGCCTGAACCGAGGATCACACACCCTCTGACCCCGGGACCGCTGAGGTGTTGTACGGACCTCGGCGCTGGCTGCTGGTCATGGGCACAAGCGTCCGCTGCTGATGATTGGAGCTGACTTGATCGAGCGTCACCAGGAGGAAGGCTGGGAAAACCATCACAAGCGGCTGATGAACTTCATCCGCACGTCGGGCAAGGGCCCGAACATCTTCTTCCTGCCAAAGCTGCCGCACCCGAACTCAGACGCGCTTCTGGTGCGCACACAGAAGGAGCTGGCCAGTGAGTGCTGCACGGCTGTGGTGGCCGCAGCTGATCGTGACGGCGCATTGCCGTCGACGCTGCCGCGTTGGGGCCTCAAACACGGGTGCTGGCGTCACCTGTTGTTTTGTGCGGCAGTCGGGTGTTGGGCGGGGAAGGCAGGCTGCCAGTAGTCTGTCAGTTGCCGAAATTAGCCGTTCTGTTAAGGCTCTCGCGGAGAAGTGTTGTGTGGAGGTTGCTGTATGCTTGATGTCGATCTTTTTCACTTGGCGTCTCCAAGCCCACAGACAAGATCGGGTCGCTGGCGGACGCGCAGTGATTTGATTCATGTAATATTAACACACCGTGTCGGAGATCGAGTATGAAAAGGTGGCTAGGAGACGTGGCTCCGCCGCTGAATGATGACGCGAGTGAGCGGAGCCGGTTGTTCAGCTGACCGCGGACTGACAGCTGATGGGACGCCCCCGGTGACGTCATCCTCTGCCGTCCAGAATCGATTGAGGAGCGCCGCCGCAAGCTGCAGGACGACCTGGCGCTGTTTGACGCTCGACTGCACCGGCTGCAGGACCCGGGCGCCGCCGCCGCCGCGCCGGACGGCGGCGGCGACCATTACGGTGAGTGGACCGCGCCGCAGCGGCTCCTGCCGGGCCGCGCGCCCACGCTCAGTCGCTGCCAGCCGCTGGTATCCCCTGTTCGTTTTAACACTTCGCGTGGGCAGAGGCGACTAGTCATGCGGCCGACGTCGCAGACTATGAGCCACGCCTGCTGCTCCCAGTTTTTGGGATTTCTTTCGTCCGTTGACACGAATTATTAGTGGTGGTTGGAAGGCGGGAGACTGGCAATAAGCCTCGTTTGCGTGAACTGGCTGCAGTTGTGCTGTCGCGTTGACCGTATGCCGGTGTCGGCGCTCGGACTTTGCGTGACGGCGTCCAGCCGGTGAGTGATGCCCGTCCGCCGTGTGTCCCAGATGACGATCAGGAGGACGAGGACGAGGATGAGGAGAGTGCCACCGCCGGCGTTGTCAGCTCCGTGGTTGTGCCCCGCGGAGCCGGCGCCGAACAGCAGACCTCGCAGCGGCAGGACGACGAGAACCCTCCTGAGCACGAGGATGGTCGTCCTGAGCTTGAGGAAGACATGGAGGAGGATAGTCGACCTAAGCAAAGACAGGATGTGGGTCGACGCCCGAAGTCGGAAAAAGGGGAGCGTTCTCCGGACCCTGAGAAGGAGGACAACGGCGGTCACTCCGAGTCAGAGGAACACCGAGACGAACCGATGGAGGACGACCGTGCGGAGCGGATGGAAGAGGCAGATGGCGCTGAGACGACAGAGGCAGATGGCCACCGCGGTCAGAAGGAAGGTTCCGGCGGCCGGCGGGTCGGCCCGGAGCCGGCGCGCCGCCGCTCGGCCAGAAGTCCTACCCCCGAACCGACAGCTGAAGGTGCGGTCGCCGCCGAGCCGGCAGCGCCCGGCGACGAGGCCCAGTCGACCGTCGGCGCTGACGAACCGGCGGCGGCGGCGGCGGCCGTCACCGCCGACAACGCTGAGCCGACGGACAAAGGGGCGTTTCCGGCCGGCGCCGGCGACCCGCCCGGCTCGCAGTCGGAGTTGGCAGCGACGGTCGCCACCGACGAGGCAGAAGCGGCGCCGGTGGCGAAGAAGGAGCCGGGTGCCGCGGACAAGTCGAGCGGCCGCCGGGACGGCCGAGAGGCGCGAGCGACGAGCGGTGGCCGCGAAGGCAAGGGCGGCGACGCGGCGCGGCGGCGGCGCGGCGGCTCGTCGGACGGCCGGCGGCCCGACCGGCGCGAGGATAGGCGACCGGCGAAGACGGGCGGCCGGCGCCAGGGCAGGGAAGCCCGCCAGGAGAGCAGACATGCCAGCACGGAGCGACGCCGCGAGACCGGCAGCGGCCGGCGCCGAGACAAGTCTCCGGCGGAGCGGGCCGGCCGCGGTGCCACGCGCGCCTCCCGGCCGGCGGCGCCCCGCCGCTCCCACTCGGCATCCAGTAGCTCGAGCAGCAGCAGCGGCAGTGGCAGCGGCTCACATTCGGACTAGTCGACCGTGGGCCGTAGACCAGCAGCCTGTGCTGCCGGCCCGGCGTCAGCGCCACTCAGCTGGTCACGTGCCGTGGTTGCTGACGAGCGTGTTTGTGTGTGTGTTTGTGTGTGTGTGTGTGTGTGTGCTTATGCGCGCATGTTGTGTGTCTGTTTGTACGAAGAGGAGTGCAGAATATTTGCCAGCAGGCGCATATGTTTCTTGTCATCGGCAGTGTTGCTGAAGAAACATGTGCGTGGCTGTTTATCGTGTATTCATTTGTCTGTCCGCACTGCTTGGGGTCCCTTCTTTGCCCTTGCCGTCGCTACGGACTGAAGCCCCGTAAACGGGCACCACGCGCTTGGAAAGCGTCCAGCACCGGCGGCGGTCAGCTGGTCACGAACGGCGCGGCTGTGTCCAGTCAATACCGCCGAGGGTTCCTCGAGGATCCCCAGCACAGCTGCACGCCGCCCCCTCTGGTGGAGCCGGGACTCGCGGTCGCGTTTGTTCGTTGACCTCGACGTCGGCTGGCGGCGGCTCGCGCGTAGTGCGTGACGCGTTTGGTCGGTTCATTCATCAGTTGATAGCTGGACGTTGTTCGTGTATGCGTCCGGGAGCGGGGTGGCGCCCTGGCGCGCCGACCATGCGTCAATACCAGGATGGCCTGGAGTCGTCCCACGCCGGCAGCGCTGCGGCGACATCACCAGCTCCAGCGACGAGCCGTCACCGTGGCGCGCCGACCATGCGTCAACACCAGGATGGTCTGGAGTCGTCCCACGCCGGCAGCGCTGCGGCGACATCCCCAGCTCCAGCGGCGAGCCGTCACCGTGGCGCGCCGACCATGCGTCAACGCCAGGATGGCCTGGAGTTGTCCCACGCCGGCAGCGCTGCGGCGACATCACCAGCTCCAGCGACGAGCCGTCACCATGGCGCGCCGACCATGCGTCAACACCAGGATGGCCTGGAGTCGTCCCACGCCGGCAGCGCCGTGGCGACGTCACCAGCTCCAGCGACGAGCCGTCGCCGGGAGGAGCACCGGGGGCTCTGCTGACTGTAGTCGGAGCTCCAGTGACTCAGGAACTCGGGTGACGTCGCGGTGGAAGGGCGTCCGCTGACTCGTGTGCTCCGCCGGATGGTGTCGCGTCACGTGACCCTGCGCCGGGGGCGGTGCGCGCCCATCGGTATGGTCGCGGCGTCGACCTCCGTCGAGCTGCATCGGACCGGGCGCCGTGTGTGGACATGCCATCTTCGTAGGCGCCGAGTGTCAAGACCGTCTTCTGTGGTGAATAAACATGGATGACATCCACTGCGGCTTTGCGTTACGTTATTCGAAGTGGTGGCGGTCATGTTCCCATAATCGGTCTCAAATCGGCCTACCAATCAGTCCCTTACTGTCATGACGCGAATGGTTCTGTCGGCGTCGCCCCAATCCCAATGGTGGGTTCACCAATGGAAGTCCCTGCGTGATCTGACGTCATTGGCCGCGCTGCGCATTGATAGGAACATTCAGACATTGCTACGAATTTATTACACCACAAAAACCGCACACTGGTTGAGAACTGCAATGATGTGAGCATGAGATCATTACCACTCCGTTGCAGCATTCACTGCGCGTCTGAGTCTCGGTCGGCCGACGGGAGGGTCGCAGCATCCGACGTCACCAGTTTGGCATTTCCGCACTTGGCGAACGTCCGGGAGGGGGGCTGCGACGGTTTCCACAGACAGTTGCGTGAGAGTGACGTTGCGCTTTCAGGGAAACATGGCAGGCAACATGGGAATGGTAAACTTTGGGAATCAGCTGTCAAATTTGGGTTGCCTGACACGGGCGTGCTAGTAATTCGCAGCATTCGTTTACCTCACGTTGACAGGCGACGGAAGGGACTAGGCACAACTTATCAGTGGATATTGCCTAAATCGAACAGAAAGCCGCTTCAGCCTCTAGCAAACCTTTGGAAACATATGCCATGTGCGCGCTGTTTTCTGGCATAGCGTCATGGGTCAGCACTCTGCGATAATGACAGTAAGGCAGTACTGTTCGCATTCATCTTGGTCCGCGATACGATCAAAACTGTGGGTAACTTACGACGCTGAGAGCGCCGGAAACATGGAAACGCGACATGAAGCAGCCGAGTATAACGTCAATTCCGATACATTTAGCTCAATACTTGTTCTGTACGCCCGACCCCTTTTAACAGTTCTCACACCGAACTTAAGTCAAAGAGAAGCGCTGACGGCGCGCCATGTGGGCGAGACAGACATACGACAGGCAGACGCGCCTGGCGTGACGACGACCATTACACCCAACAGCCCGTGGCGATCATAATGGCTAAACCATCCGATACAACCCAAGTAACGTCAATAAATGGGCTTCAGTCCTGTACAATGAGCGGTCCTCCGTGTGTGGGGCCTCACCCCTAAACTACCGCAGTGCACTACGAGGGTTTACAGGCGCCATTGAATGAACTTCGCGATTACGAAGAGTATGGTCGCCTAGCCTCAGAAAAAAAAACAGGACGGAATCCAAACAACGTTGTTTTGTAAGTGTGTTCCGCAAATTGAAGATTGGTGCGCCAATGCCTGCTGAACTTACAAAGGAGGGACGTTATTGCAGTGGCAACACCTACATGGGTTAGCAAAGATATCCGGCACCATTCACTTCAGTTTTAGCTACATATGCATGATGCTAGCTCATAGCAGTTTTCACTTCGGTTAACACCGCGAAAGGCGTCCTGGGGGTTCATAAATAGTTGCGGGTGTCGGACAGTGTGGTTATGCGTTCAATAACTACAAACAACAACCAACCCGTTCCACAATCAACAGGCAATTATATGTACGAGTATGCATTGATTGGCAGAAGGTGTTTTTTTAAGTTGTTGAGGAGCAGGTGTGTGAGATGCAAGACCGACCGAACGTAACGCGCACAGTATTCGTTGGTGGCTTACTCGCCGCATTGTTGACGGCGCCGGGTGCCGCCGAGGGACGGCTCCACCGAGGGTAATCTGAGCACCGTCCGGTCCGCGCCGGCGGCGGCGGCGGAGGCGGCTCACCACGGCTCGGCGGCCGGCCGACTCGGCGACGGCTGCTGGCCCGGTGACGTCTGCCGGCCGGTGGACTGCCGGCGCAGCAGCACGGCGCCCGGCACGCGCTCCCGGCCGCCCAGCTGGCTGCCGCTCGACTCGGCCACCTTCGTGGCGGCGCGCGGCACGCCCGGGCGCTCGGCGTCCACCTGGTTACCGTTCCGCCTGCCGACCGGCGCCGGCCGTCACACGGACACGCTCCGCATGGGGGACCGGCCGGCACACTCACACGGGCCTCACTGCGGACCGGCCGGCACACTCACACGGACCTCACTGCGGACCGGCCGGCACACTCACACGGACCTCACTGCGGACCGGCCGGCACACCCACACGGGCCTCACTGCGGACCGGCCGGCACACTCACACGGACCTCACTGCGGACCGGCCGGCACACTCACACGAGCCTCACTGCGGACCGGCCGGCACACTCACACGGACCTCACTGCGGACCGGCCGACACACTCACACGGGCATCACTGCGGACCGGCCGGCACACTCACACGGGCCTCACTGCGGACCGGCCGGCACACTCACACGGGCCTCACTGCGGACCGGCCGGCACACTCACACGGGCCTCACTGCGGACCGGCCGGCACACTCACACGGACCCCACAGCGGACCGGCCGGCACACTCACACGGACCTCACTACCTCACTGCGGACCGGCCGGCACACTCACACGGACCTCACTGCGGACCGGCCGGCACACTCACACGGGCCTCACTGCGGACCGGCCGGCACACTCACGCGGGCCTCACTGCGGACCGGCCGGCACAATCAGACGGACCTCACTGCGGACCGGCCGGCACACTCACACGGGCCTCACTGCGGACCGGCCGGCACACTCACACGGGCCTCACTGCGGACCGTCCGGCACACTCACACGGGCCTCACTGCGGACCGGCCGGCACACTCACACGGACCTCACTGCGGACCGTCCGGCACACTCACACGGACCTCACTACCTCACTGCGGACCGGCCGGCACACTCACACGGGCCTCACTGCGAACCGGCCGGCACACTCACACGGGCCTCACTGCGGACCGGCCGGCACACTCACACGGACCTCACTGCGGACCAGCCGGCACACTCACACGGGCCTCACTGCGGACCGGCCGGCACACTCACACGGACCTCACTGCGGACCGGCCGGCACACTCACACGGACCTCACTGAGGACCGTCCGGCACACTCACACGGACCTCACTACCTCACTGCGGACCGGCCGACACACTCACACGGACCTCACTGCGGACCGGCCGGCACAATCAGACGGACCTCACTGCGGACCGGCTGTCCTCTGCCGCGGCTGTCATATGGGAATAACTACCACCCCGTTCCGACTGTCAGGCTGTTCCAGCCGAAGCGGTGGCTCAGGCGTTACCCTGGATTCACTGCAATCAAGCCCAGAATGCGACACTGCCCAAACCAGGAGCGTAGAGTCCTTTTCAGTCAGAATGGGGGACGAAAACTCTTTTGAATCTCCCGTTCCCTCGGCTTGCCTCCCCGGTTCGTTTCGCGAAGCTACGCCGCTGGCCCAAACCGTGATGTCGTTACCACCGTCACTTTATCCCATCCGTCACACCGTGCTTCGTCTCTCCCTCTGGTTCAGTTACAATCCTTCTCCAAATGCCAACCCGTCTCAACTGTCACCATGCGGTAACCCGCACTCGCACTTAAGTACACAATGAAACGCACACTCTCGGCGGTTTTCATTTGAACTCGCCAAACCCATTCTGGCCGCTCTCACGCGTGTGAGGGAAGAGTTGCATTTACAGCTGTAGTTGAGGCTGACTGTTCGGTGCCCTGGCGGCCTCGGTCCCATGCCGCCCCGACCCAGTCTATCGTCGGCAGTCTGTAGCCGAGTCAGTCCCGAGACGAGAAAACACTGCACAGAGGGTATGGGTGCAAACAACCGACGGAAGTCAACGCACGCCATCTCAATGCCAGCTCACCGACAGCAGCCATGGAAAACTTACTTCCAGAACAGCAGGTAAACGATTATCCCGAATATGGTGATGCTGATGGGAAGGAGAATCGCTATCATGAGCCCTGCTGCCGATCCTGCTCTTCTCTCTGGAACGGCGAGCTAGCGTTAAGAAACGCTCGCTAGGTGGTGATTGCTAACGGCAAAAAACCATTCGCATTCGTCATTAACAGCTGAACATAAAAAGGGACAACGACAAAGACGCGTAAGAAATATCATAGCAGTGCGTTTTAGATCAAACAACAAGAAATCTAGCGGTTGTAGTTCTTATTTTACGCGAGTTGGATGTACTGACCTGATCAATAAGGTGCCCACGTTGCAAAAAGAATTGACCCCTAAAAAATTCGTGCCTCGTTTCGTTGGAGCAAGTTTTACGCAATAAAACAAGCCGAGAGATCACCGTGAAGCACTCAGAACAGATAGTTGTGCCCCTCTTACTTTTTGGAACTCAACTGAGATCGCAAAACTGAGCACTTATCTTTGGTGATACGTGTGATACATCGCGTCATTCATGCGTTAAATTTTGTTAGGCAAGTGGCCAAGTTCATCCGCTCAATATGGTCATCGTGTTATACGTTACCCCCTCCTCCTCCCCTTTGAAGAACCACAACACTGTAGGACACGGAAGCCACTTATCAAAAATATCCGCTAATATGTTCTCATCAACAGTGGATGTATATGATGGCACTACGGCGCCTACCGGTGCACTCTCCGGCTGAGATACCCTGGCACATGTCCAGGGGCGGCTGCTCCGAGCACACCATCCTGTGGACGATGCAGCTGCCCTCGGGCGCCGCGATCCGCCGCAGCCCTGCCTCCAGGTCCTCCAGCGCTGCCGACAGTCGCCCCCGAACGGCAAGGTCAGGCGGACGCGTCCGGGCGCGTTAGAACGCGCAGCAGAGAGGCGGAGCTCGGGCCGCTCTTCACAGCGTCGGAGCGGCAGCGCGCTGCGGAGTGGCAAAGGTACGAATTCCCGATGCTATCCACCAAACAGTACGTCACCGCAGTCCTGAACGAATGCACGCGTATGCGTCTCAGGAGTTTGTCAGATTCAACGGCATGTTGCTCCATTCACTTAACACTGGCCGCATGGGCATACCGAGCAGCCGGGGTGCAAAACACCGCTCGAGGTACCGTGCGCCGCTCGGGTAGTGCAGTACACCGCTCGGGTAGTGCAGTACACCGCTCGGGGTGCAGTACACCGCTCAGGTAGTGGAACGCTATAGTATCCACTACGCCGCTCGGGTAGTGCAGTGCACCGCTCGGGTAGTGCAGTACACCGCTCGGGGTGCAGTACACCGCTCAGGTAGTGCAGTATGCCTATCGGGTAGTGCAACGCCATAGTATCCACATCGCAATATGGTCCATCGGATCGTTCCGTTGCCGTACGACCTGTCGCGCACAGCGGGATGTGCTGTTCACCAGTTGTTGACCTACCCTGCATGGTGGGAGCGGCCGCGGTCGGGCTGCTGTCGGAACCGCCCCCGGGTGCCGCCTCCTCCCGCTCCAGCCGGCGCCGCAGCCGCTGCAGCTGCCCCAGCGTCCGCCGCTTGTCACCAGCAGCAGCGGCGGCGTCCGTAGCCGGCCGGCTGCCTGCACTGCCGGCCGATCGGTCGGACGTGTCGAACGTCACCTTGGAGAAGCTGATGAGCTGTCCCGGTCCTCCGGAGACTGCCGTTGTGGACGGCGGGGTCGGTGAGGCGGCAGTTGATTCTCCGCCGGGCAGTGCTGGAGATAAGGTGGAATTGGAGGCTTTGGTATAGGCCTCTTTAGCGGTGTCTTCAGTGCTGGAGGTGGTGAGGGTGGTTGGCGTCACACGGTCGCCAGTTTCGACCTGTCCAGTCCGCTCAGAACTTTGAATGGTGGATATGTTAGTGTTGTTGGTTTTGCTTTCTTCCCCTGCTAAACCCGAATTCAAACTGCTTGTGTCTGTGTCAAAAGGAACTTTCGCCATCACTGGCGTCATGAGCTCGGCTGGATTAACCCCTGGACCAGCTGAAGACGGCATTTTCACCTTTGTTGTCGACTTGCTCGTGGACTTCGACGCTTTGTCCTTTTGGTGGCGGTCTGGCCCTCCGGTTGGGGGTCCATCCTGCACTGATGATGGTTTGTCAGGCTGACTGAGATCAAATCCCCCTGATAGCGTTTCATCCTTCATTGATGACGGTTTAGCGGGCTTGCTAAGATCAAACCCTCCTGATGGTTTTACATCCTGTATTGATGAGGATTCAGCCGGTTGACTGAGACCAAACCCTCCGAATGGTGCGCCATTCTGCGTCGATGTGGATTTAGCGGGCTGGCTGAGATCAAACCCGCCGGATGGTGTTCCATCCTGTCTTGATGAAGATTGCGCAGGCCGACTGAGATCAAACCCTCCTGAAGGTGGTCTGCCTTGCACTGATGATGGTCGCGCGGGCTGACTGAGATCAAACCCTCCTGCTGGTGGTCTACCTTGCACTGATGATGGTCGCGCGGGCTGACTGAGATCAAACCCTCCTGTTGGTGGTCTACCTTCCACTGATGATGGTCGCGCGGGCTGACTGAGATCAAACCCTCCTGTTGGTGGTCTACCTTCCACTGATGATGGTTGCGCGGGCTGACTGGGATCAAACCCTCCTGTTGGTGGTCCACCTTGCACTGATGATGGTCGCGCGGGCTGACTGAGATCAAACCCTCCTGCTGGTGGTCTACCTTGCACTGATGATGGTCGCGCGGGCTGACTGAGATCAAACCCTCCTGTTGGTGGTCTACCTTCCACTGATGATGGTTGCACGGGCTGACTGAGATCAAATCCTCCTGTTGGTGGTCCACCTTGCACTGATGATGGTTGCGCGGGCTGACTGAGATCAAATCCTCCTGTTGGTGGTCCACCTTGCACTGATGATGGTCGCGCGGGCTGACTGAGATCAAATCCTCCTGTTGGTGGTCCACCTTGCACCGATGATGGTCGTGCAGGCTGACTGAGATCAAACCCTCCTGCTGGTGGTCCACCTTGCACCGATGATGGTCGTGCAGGCTGACTGAGATCAAACCCTCCTGTTGGTGGTCCACCTTGCACTGATGATGGTCGCGCGGGCTGACTGAGATCAAACCCTCCTGACTGGGGACTGCCGGGAGCCGGTCGGGTGGTGTTCAAGGTCGGGCCGGGGAGGCCGGTGGGAGCCTCTGTGCCATTGGGCGTTGCCAGTGACACCAGATACGAGTGCAGGTCCGGATACAAGGTCGCCAGCTCGGGCTCGGCAGAGACCAGAGCCAGCACGGCCGACACCGACTCTGAAACGCAACAGAGAGAGGGAGAGAGAGAGAGAGAGAGAGAGAGAAGGAGGAAGAGGAACGCCGTGTCCAATGCGCCGAGGAGCACTGGATGTGTAACGTTGGTTGGTGGCCGCCTGTCCCAGCACGCTTCAGCACAATGAGGCAGTCCTTCTCGGCCCTCCAACAGTTTGGTTACGAGTTAAGAACAAACCGTCGCCTGTTGCCACCAAGATGTACTTAATCGACATAACTCTCCTTTGTTTTGACTTCAGATGTTAGGCAAAGTCACGGAATTGTGCCGAATACAGTTAGACTTTTGTCATGACGCATTTTACGCATCACATTTCCAGATGTGCTGTGTGCGTGGCATCCATGACAACGCGGGATAT
>NW_023596136.1:8711541-8756541 GCF_011947565.3 Pollicipes pollicipes | reverse complement strand
GGCTAATGATGTGCGACAGAGTGCGATTGTCCACCACCAGGGTGAAATGTAGACCCATCAGGGACTGGTGGAAGCGTCGCACCCCAAGCGACACGGCACTTTTTCTTTTTCCACTTGCGCGTATTTGCGCTCCGTTTGAGTCAGAGACCGCGATGCGCACGGCATCGGTATCTCCAGGCCTTCAGCGGTCACCTGCGTGAGCACCGCGCGCAATCTCGTCTCACTGGCGTCCGCCACCAACTTCAATGGTCCGGTGGGATCGAACCGCATCAGCACCGGCGCTGGCACCAACATCTTCACCTTCGTCACTGCTGCAGCGCATCGATCGGTCCAGCGCCACTTCTCACCTTTCTTCAATAGCGCTTACAGCGGCGAGCGCACTGTAACGAGGTCCGGCAGGGTTCGTTTGTAGTAACTGACAGTGCCTAGCAGCGACTTCAACTCCTGTTCGGTTTTGGGGTCCAGAGCTCTCAGAATAGCCTCCGTCTTCACCACCAGCGATCGGGGGGCGTCTGCTGACAGGACGCCATCCCAGATAGGTCACTTCTGGGATGTTGAAGCTGCATTTTTATCGCTTCAGACGGATGCTGAACTCTTCCATTCCCGCCAGAGTCGCCTCCAGACGCTGTAGAAGTTCCTCGTCGGTGTCAGCCCCCACCAGCACGTTGTCCACGTAGCTGACTGTGCCGGGAAGCCCTGCCGTGATTTGATCCATCACGGACTGGAGCAGTACTCCGCAGGTGGAGATGCCAAAGGGTACCCGATTCATCCGGTAGTCTCCTCGGGGCGTCGTCACTGTCGTCGTACTTTTGCTGTCCTAATCCAGTTCGATTTGCAGGTAGGCACTCTTGCAGTCCAGCTTCGCGAATAACTTTCCCCTGATGCCGGAGAACAGCTCCTCCGCCGTTTGCATCCGGTACTGTAGCGGCTCAAGCTGCGGGCTGCCGGTCAGGCGGTAGTCTGCGCAGATGCCAACGCCGCTCCGCGTTGGGATGACCACTAGCGGGGTCCCCCACCCACTCCCTGGCGGCACCTTCTCCACTACTCCTTGCTCCTCCCACTTGTCCAGCTCCCTGTCCACCGCGTCCTGTAGTGTGAATGGCTCCGGGGGCGGCCGACGGTGTACTGGTTCGGCGTCCGGCTTCAGTCGGAGACCGACATGGATCGGGGCGTGCCCCAGCTCCTCTCCGAAAGCCGCTGCGCGCTTGTCTAGCACGTCGCGCAGGGCTCTTGCCGGCTGCACACAACACGCGGGTGACGGTGACGTCACGGCGCCTGGGCCCTGATCCAATCACGACCCATCAGCGGCCAGTGCGATCCGATGTCCGTGACCACCAGCCGGAGGCGCGTCGGGTTCTGCCCGCACCCGAGACGATCACCTTCGCCTCCGCTTCAGAGGGATCACCTGTCCGGTGAATGGCGTCTGACGTAGACTGCACGGTTCATCGCCAGGCCCCTTCGCAGCGGCGAAGTTTAACGGACGAGAGACAGAGGGCTGCTCGTGCCTACTATCAGCGTCAGTTTCTGACCGTTGACCAGCGGTGTGAAAATTTCCGCACTGTCCGGGTTCAGCGGGCGCACACACCACATGCCATCGTCCACACCTCCCTCCTGGGTGTCCTGCACCAGTCGCACCCGCCGCTGTGGACAGTCCGTCCTCACGTAGCCCGGCCGGCCACACGCAAAACAAAGCCGCCGACTGTTCGTCCCTGCCCCGTGCTCCTGCTGGTTGCAGTCTCGCCGGTAGTGCCTGTATTCGCCACACCGGAAGCACGCTTTGCGTTGGCGTGCCGTCTCCTCTGCCGCCCGTCGGGTCTCGGTGGCGCTGGTTGGTGCTGGTCCGCGGCTGGACTCTGGTTCGCGGCTGGGCGCTGGTGCGCGCCCCGCGTTGCCGCCGGCCGCCGGATCAGGCTGACGCCGCTCTCCCCGCCGGCCGCTTCTTCCGTCGGCGCCGGGGCTCCGCCGGCGGGTCCGCCGCTGCGACCCAGGTCCTCCACAACCCGGCCGGTCTGATCAACCGCGTGCGCCAGGGCGACCACCTCCTGAAGAGTGAAGCCACGACCCCCTCTCTGCCGCCCGGCGGGATACCTTTTCCTGGATTGGCGGTCTGCAGCCGGTAATCGCTTAGTCACCGAGGGCAACGGCTCTCTGCGCAGGGCTGGCATTACATTTGTCAGCCGCCAAACGCAACCGCACTGTGAACCCGTCAAAGTGTTTCCCCGGCTCATGCGCACGCACTGAACTGCCATTCTGTCGACGAACGGGCCGCGAGTCCCGGCGAGGTACGACGTAAGTCTGGCGACGCATGTTACGCACTCTCCCAGCGTCGCGTCGGCCGGTTTAGGTAGCGTCGTGTAAATTTCCTAGGATTCTGGTCCCAGCAGATGCAGCATAACGGCCTTATCCTGGTTTCTGACGTTAGGTACGGGTCCGGACTCGCCATCCACCGATTATAATCATCCCCCAGCTTGTGTGGGGTCACCTCCGGCAGCCCATAGACGCCAGCCTCGAAGCTCAGCGCCGCCCCCCGGAGCCCCCCCCCCCCCCCCCCCCGCCTCTCCGGCCGACGATCCGTGCACTGTCCGTGCAGCCCACGTGACATTTTCCCGCGCTCTGGACAGTCGGGCGTCGCGTGACCGTTGCTGACGCCGAGCGGAGCAAAAGCGGGCGCCACCGTGGGGCGGACCGCGGGGTTACTTTATCTACAGGTTATGTGAGTCTGGCAACCAGCGACGTACTCGTGGGGGACCAGGTTGCGTACTGGATACGGCGTTTTATCAGCTAGATTGCTGGGATAATGCAGTTTTTCTCAGAAATACGGCCTCCTATGAAAAATAAATGTAATACAATCCAAGGGCTTAGAGAATGCTGTAAGATGTTGATTGACTTGCGATTCGAGTATATAACCAAGGTAAGCCGAAGCAATCTGGTAGATGTTTCCGTTGCATGCTAAAGGTTTCAATAGTGCTAAATTTGATACTCATTCCAAATGCATTGTTGTTGTCATGGTTACGGGCTCTCCACAATTTTATAGCACTACATAAGTTTGCGGAATCAAGTTTAAAGCCTAAACGTACTGTTTTCGCTCATCCACGTCACCCAAGGTTGCCTGCGCAGATTCATGTCACGGTGCACCGTGAAACAAGAATGCGGTGGATGCTGCCTCATCACTATTTCTCAATGAAAACAAGACAGGACGCGCAGTACGGCATGATTTCGTGCCTGCTGGCATGAAACAACTGCTCAGGATTTTAGGAGCCAGGGTTTGTTCGAAACATTTTATTGCATGTGGGTTCTGAACGCGATTTAAAGCTTCGACTACCCCACCTCGCGAAGGACCCTGCGGCAAGCCCGACGTGAACAACGCAAAAAGAAACCCAGTGGCGGCGTCAGCGCCTTCCTTGATCGAAGGGTCGATGAGGAGAACACCGTCAAGGCGCGCTTCCCCTCCCTAAAGGTTTTTGAAGACATCTTCCCAGCATGTTATGCAATCGTGCCCAAGTTCCTATGTCATCTGGAGCATTCATAACCCGTGTTTGGCCACACAAATGTGTCCATAGCATCTGACTTCTGAAGCGATCTTTTTAGGCGATCTTCGACTGGTGCGTGCGGCGGGCGGCAACCAACAAGGCCGCCGTTTGTGGCGTCGGGTACCTCACCTGTTACATTAGTGGAGCCTTACATTTTATATATATATATATATATATATATATGCTCAAAATACACAAACCTAGATGCGGTATGCTCAGAATGAAACTCTTGAAACGTTTATGTAGCTTTCATGGTGAGGTGGTTCGTGTCGACTCTCTCCGCTATCAGTTTGTGCTATAAAAAACAGCGAGTCAGCGCGACGGTGTGACTCTGAATTGGCGTTCGGACCTGTGAATGGCGTACCCTTCTCACTCGCGGGGACGCCAAAAATGTTGGCAAGCGCCAATTTTGAGTGTGAGTGATAATGCCAAATAACTAGGCTCAAATGATTCCAAATAACTAGGCTGGTCAGGTCCCCCCCCCCCCATCACGCTTCCAGGAGCCGTTGAACGCGTTTCTGAGACGCGTGGTTCTGATGCGTAGAAGGCAGATGACGCCTTCCAGACTAGATCGTGCTACTATCAGTTGGCCTGGACGTAAAGACTCCGGTGCATCTCTGTGCGTCTTGATGCGAACAGCATGGCGCCTGGCTTGCCCACTGCTACGACACTTTTGGTATTATTGCTGCTTTGTGCGCTTCTGGCATTTGGTAAATATACTATTATCTGGTATCGTGTTGTATTTCTGTGTTGTATTTCCGTTTTACATGTACTTTACATCCTGTACATCGCAATAGATGCACTGAAATTATTAGTTTGCTCGGGGTTGTAATCTTTCTGCATATGACCTGCATATACCTGGGCAGAGTTGTTTTTCGGGGACGGTTGTCCTTCGACCAACCTTCTCACGCAATGCTGATGATGGATTCAAAACGTCGCATGTCGTCGTCACGCGTTCAATATTCAGCCAGTTTAAGAGGGCTAAAAGCGTCAATCATGATAAGACGACTATCAAATTCTCAATTCAACGTCAAACTCAATTGGCCCACACGTGAAGATAACCAATACCGAAGCCGACCGTCGTTTGACGTTTTACCTATAATGACAGGCAATTGACCCGAGAATATAGCTCAATGACGGAGCAAAATAAAGGGAAGGCATTTGCGTGCAATGTGTTAATATATTTCGGACCCAGCAAGCACAGCTTGCATTCCAACGTGCAGACCGGCTCGAGAGGCAAGATGCAAGCAGGGCCCCTCAAAATTGATCTGGCAACCCCGCTGTGACGTCACGGCGGGGTGTCTGGACGAGCCACAGCATTGCAAGCCCATAGAAAAGGGTCTTTTTCAGAGGCAGCTTTTGGGCGGATTGAGAGCGTTCAGCCGGCTAAAATGCTTTCAGCGGTAGACGAAACGCATGGTCTCTCGTAAGCCAGGTGTGCTTTTGAAACTCAGTGTTTTGGCTTTTGAGTTGCAAGTCATTTTGCACAGGCGTTGCAACACTAGCCTAGGTGGCGCCACTACTACCAACGCATGGTTTATAGAGGGCGCTAGTGTTGTTCTTCCGCTATGATACTCATCCAGTTTTCCTAGACACTTACATCTTGCTTCTAAAGGCGTTCTGTGCGTTGGAATGAAAACTGTGCTCGCTGGGCTCGAAATATATTAAAATCTTGCATGCGAATGCTTTTCTTTATTTTCTTTGGTCACCAAGGCATGTTCTCTACTCATCTGCCCGCCATTCTAGTCTAAACGTCGCATGATGTTTGGCCACGGTACTGGTTACCTTCGTGTGTGAGCCTACTAAGTTTGGCCTTGAATTGAAAATTTGACAGCCGCCTGGTCTTGATTGACGCTTTAATCCTCCTGAACTGACGGAATATTGAACGCGTGACGACGACATGCGACATTCCGAACTCACCATCAACATAAGGTGAGTATGTTGGTGTAAGAAAACTCGTTCGGAAAACCGACGATTCTGCCCATGTCTGAGATGCGGGCCATATGAAAAAAGGTTACAACTCCGTGCACTGAACTCCCTGAGCACCTTCCAGGCGTTCCCATCGACATTCTGAAGTGTTCAAAGGTACTTTCTTCAGAAACACTGTCGTTTTCGTCAGCTCGTTGGTCACCGCCTCGTGTTAGACGCAAGACCCAAACCACACGACCTCTGGAGGTTGCAATGTCGGGTGTCGGGATTCTGTGGTAAGGCTTGCGAGCGCGCGTGACCAAAACTGGGCTATGTATTTCTTCCCTTACTCGACCTGAACAAAGTTGAGCATTTTGAGACACGGGTGTCGATTGGTATTCCTATGTGAGGGCCCTGGCCCTCCCAGTGTTGAGTCGGGCTCCCCAATGTTGGCTTCCCCCCTACCCCCCCCCCCCCCCCCCAGTGTTTTTAGCTGGGACACTCCAAAAACGTGGGTAAAAGATGATCATAACACAAAGACTGTCTTCTTTGATCTTTCTGCGCAGTGGTGTCTCGTATCACTCTGATACCAAAAGTCACGGTTGCTCTCACCTCAGGGTAAAGATCGTTACAGCTGAGCGAATAAACAATGTAATAAATTTCACATACCTAGCGCATGAGACAATGGTTTGTGAGGTTGAAGTAAAAAGCTCTGAAATATATGGATGACCTTAGTCCTTCATGGCTATCCCCGTCCCCATCCCCCACAAAAAAATGCTTGCCGCATTCCATGACCGTCATAGAAGAGCGTTATTGGCGCCCTACAGTGGCCTCTAAAGGGACGCCTTCACGTGCCGATCAGAAGAGACGCCTGCATCCAGTGCCTATCCCCTGCATGACGTTTTTACTGCTTAAATTATACTTTTTTGAATTATGCAAAGATTAAAAACATCTTGCGTTTAATCAAAATAAAGTGCGCTATATCCGACGAGAAAAAATGGAGGGGCGGGGGGGGGGGGGGGCTTAGGCTGTCGGGTCTTCGGTTCGGCCGCCCCAATAATTTACAAAAACTGACACCCCTGTTTTGAGACCAAAACAACTTGACGTGCATGTAAATTAACAGCCTTATTTCGATCTCATGTTCACGATGACCCCGTTCAACCCGGAAAATTCCGGTATAGCCACATAATGCTCTCGGATTAGAAAGAGTCCACTGAAACATTGGAAAATGAATAGCACCTCTGTGTTTCCTTCAGTTATTGACTCTAAAATGCAAACAGCATTATATCTATCGATGACTCCTGGGTTTTAATAAAGGCAGTCAAGGGCTTGATTCCCTTTGAAACCGAGTGGGCAATATCCGGCGACTTCTTTGCGTGCGGGCCTTTCACCAGCGGTGGGGGGGGGGGGGGCTTAGTCAACCCTGTGTCCCACTTACCAACTACCAAGACTCTGGATGCGTCTCTGCGTGGATACACCCATTGAGCACCGAGTATGCGCACGTATCATCGCATGGTAGCTGAAGAGCCAGCTCAACTAGCAATACTGTTACAATCAACATGCACTACGCAAGGCATTGAGATGGCGGATGTCTCATTTCTCACACTCTCGAAGTGGAACGGGTGAGGGTTCTTTTCTCTCCAGAGGCACAACAGCTTAGAACAGCGGTCCCGACGACTATAGCGGGCTTCCATTTCTGTTTGTTGAAAAGAGCGGGAAAAGGAATTCTCAACAACAAATTATGCATGGAGTGAATCTTATGATAATAACAACTGCAGCCAACGATCAAAAAGTCCAGAACTGTTGGCCCAAAGCAGCTCATGGGCAAGTCCCACTGCTCAGTGGAATAACGGCAGAGCTTCTTAGTCTGATGACCACTGAAAGACGTGTCAATCAAGTGGCTGAAAATGGACCCGGTAAGTTGCCGCTGAAACAAGTCCTGAACGAGCAGAAGGAAGTTTTTGATAACAAGCTGGGACAACTAGCCGACATCAAGGCCAGCCTGAAGTTAAAAGAAATAGCAGAGCCAGTGTTCAGGAGAGCGAGGCCCGTGCCATATGCGCTGCAAGACGAAGTCGACAGAGAGCTGAAAGAGTGGGAAGACTCATGGAACGCTGAAGGGATCGAATATTCTGACTGCGGCACACCCCTGGTGGCGATGCCGAGGCCCGGCGGAGGGGTGAGGCTGTGCGGCGACTATCAATGCACGGTTAACCCTCAGCTCGAAGTTCCGCAACATCCCATGCCGAGCTTGAAAGATACTTTGACGAAACTGGCCGGTATAAAAAGGTTTTACAAACTAGATATCAGCACGGCGCATCTACAGATGAGGCTGGACGAAAACAGTCAGTCAGCAGCTGACTGTATTGAACACACCCAAAAGGACTTCTAAAAATGAAACGCTCACCATGTGGTGTCTCAACGTCGCCTGCCATATTCCAGAGCACGATGGAGAAGGTGCTGGAAGGCCTCCCTGGTGTAGCCTGCCTCTTAGATGACGTCTTGGCAGCAGTCTCAACGGACATCGAATCTCTGGAGCAGCTGAATAAAAATCTGAAGATACTGAATAGGTGGAAGCTCGTCTTGAAGGAGAATAAGTGCGAGTTCATGATTATTTCAGTCCAGTATCTGGGAGTAGAGCTGAGCAGTGAAGGCGTCAAACCAGTGAAGAAAAAAATGGACCCCGTGCTAAAGGCACCAAGACCTCAGAACACCGGCGAGCTGAGAGCCTTCCTGGGAGCAGTAACCTTATGTGCCAGATTTATGGCAGACATGTCCAAGGTGACAGCTACGCTGCATCGATTGCTAAAAAGGGGGCAAAAATGGCAATGGACGGCAGCTGAAGAAAGCAGCTTCCAGGCCGTGAAGGAGAGACTCGCTCAGGCTCCCGTGTAAGCTTATTATGACGGACGAAGGCCAGTGAGATTGGTCACTCATGCAAGTCTACATAGTTTGGGTACCGTGCTAATGCAAGCGGACCAGAATAGGAACGAGCGACCTGTGAGATTTGCCTCAAGAAGTTTCGCTAAAGCTGAGAAAAACTACGCTCAAGTAGAACAGTAGAGACTGGCCGTCATCTTCGACGCCACCTGACTCAGGCAGTACCTCTGGGGCAGGAGATTCCCTCTGGTGACTGATAACAAGTCTCTCACTGCTCTGTTGGGACCAAAGACACGGGCTCCCGCGCTAGCGACGGCTCGAATGCAGAGATGGACGTCGGCTCTGGCAGCCTATACATACGATGTTGAATACAGGAAGGTAGAGGAAATTCCGATGGCGGACTTCCTGCCACGCATCACAGTTCAGAGGGAGGAGATTCAGGCTGACACCCCAGATGAGGCTTCAGTTTTGCCTCCTGGAGCAGTTTGGCAGGATGGAGCCGCTGACCTGTGAGAATGTAAGACGAGCCACCGGCCGTGATAACGTGCTATCAGGAGTCGCCCAGAATCTCCACAGCAGCCAGCCGGAGCGGGGATCGCCGGAGCTACAGCCGTTTGAATCAAACAGAAATGAATTGTCTCTCAGCTGTGGCTGTGTGCTGTGGGGCAACAGAGTACTCGTGCCCGAGCGCCTGCTGAGAGTAGTCCTGAATGAGCTGCACAACAGCCACTCTGGTATTAATAAGATGAAGATATTAGCCCGCAGCTATGCATGGTGGCCAAAGATTAATGAAGACATGCAAAATGTGGTGAGCAGCTGCCCAGGGTGCCAGACCGGACAGAAAGAGAGACCGGCAGTGTTTTTACACCCCTGGAAACACACGCGGACCCATGGGAGTCCAGGTGACTGGACTCCCATGATTTGCTGGACTTTGCTGGATCTTCCAGAGGCTACTTCTATTAGGTAGTGGTGGATAGCTATTCCAAGTGGCCAGAAATCGTCACAATGAAGAACGTCAATACAGAAGTGACAATCAGTGAGCTGTCAAAGACATTCACAAGATGGGGAATTTCAATGCAAGTAGTGACGGATGACGAAGCGCAGCTGGCGCCCAAAAGAATCGAAAGGTTCATGATCAAGCTCGGGATCAGACACACATGGATTGCACCACATCGTCCGCAGTCCAACGGACTGGCTGAAAGAATGGTGCAGACGGTCAAGCAGAGCCTAAAGGCGTGTCTCGTGAGTGGAGGCGACCGTCCGCTCGAGCTACAGCTATCATCGTTTTTGATGAGCTATCAAAATACTCAACACAGCACAACGGAAGTGGCACTCGCGGAAGTCATGATGGGAAGAGTCATGAGAACCAGACTGAAACCACTGAAGCCAAGGCCCGCCGAAAATGTGCTGAATGCTCAGGCCAAGCAGATGGGGAATTCCAGCAAAAGATTTCCGGAGTGAGCGGCTGGTGATCCCGTATTGGTGCGTAACTTCGCTGGCGGAGCAAAATGGAAAAAAATGTCACATTATTGGCCGCACTGGACCTGTTTTCTACCAAATAACGGTGGGCGGATTGACATGGTTACGTCATGCAGGACAGCTGCTTCCTCTTGCCGATCTAACAAACCACGTGGAAGAGAAGAAAATGCTGGTATGAGGACGGCGTCGTATCTGTCTATGACGAGACCTGAACAAGGCAAAACGTCATAGACGAAGCGATGAAAAAGCAAGATGCAAAACTATGCCATCGTCAGCGACGCAGTGGCGCATATTAGCTAGAATGGAGAGGCTTCGATCCACAGGAACACGTGTCACGAGTGGCCAGCGGTAGTGGGTCAGTGGAAGATGGCGAGGGAATAACACATAATGTCAATAGTGAGACGTCAACTGGTAGGTCTCCAAACGCACCGGAATTGAGTGCATGCGGGGATGAAGCGAAGGAGAATGAACCCGCAACGGACGATGAAGAGCAAGCTCTAATCCACCAGTCACCATCCGAGCCAGCCGAGATGCTCACAAGGAATGGTCGGGAGATGCGCAAGCCCATTCGGTTCCAAGTGGGCCAAACCTGATGGCCACAGGCTAGGGCCACTTCTCTCTCAGGGATGTGAGTTGTGTCGGTCATTGACTTTTTAGTGTTATCGGTTACTGACCTCATAAGAGGTACCCGTGTTTTAACCATCGTCCTGAGAGTGAGCTTAAATATTGGTACGTATTCTTGACATAGAAATATGTTGTAGTCCGAAATGTACGTTACTCAAATAAAGTCTACTTCTGTAAATTGTAAATTATGATTTATAACAGGCCTGTTCCCGAGAAACACAGTGGTTGAAGTTTGAACCAGTCGGTCACATGGATCATGTGATACTATCATTTCCAAAGTCAAAGAACGCCTCGACAAGATCTACTGAGGCGAACGCGGAAGGGGAAAAATCAGACCGCTCTGTCGAATTTGTGGTCTGTGTAACGTTCCGTTGAATTCGCTGGATGATAGTTTTAGGTTTGCATATCGCTTTTTCCTTATAGTGTTTGAAGCTTCCATAGCATGTAATACACAAATATTTAGCACATTAGTGTGTTGCAAACATTACAGAACAAACAATGGGAGAAGAGCAAGGCAATTGAAATGTATTACCTCCATGGTGGTGAGCAGAGGGTGACAAAAGATTTCTTCCGCAAGGTCGGCTGCTTCAAATCGAAATTCTGAGCTTTTTAGGATTTGGAAAACACTGGTACTACTGATCAAGTGGTCCGCATCTGGCATAAGTGAAAAGTAAGTGAAAGTGAAAAGTACAAAATGGTGGGACACTCCTTTTAACCCGTTGATTGTCCTCACTTTGAATTACATGGAACTCAAATGCTTTAAGCAATGCGCCAGAATCACCAAAACAAAGTGCATTCATTTGTCAGCCTCATTGTGCCAGCCCCAGATGCCAGAGTTCAGTGCACGTGCCAAAGCTCTTGACATTGCTCTGGGAAGTAGCTGACGCTGTGCGTGTGCGGCTGACTGGGAGGGCAGCTGTGACCGTGACGCGGCTCGGTGCCAGGCCAGGTGTCGGAGTGGCTGCAGTAGGCGGCTAAGCGGCTACACCAGGCCTGTCGACGGATGGTGCCACCGCTCCGGCTGCAGCCATGCGCCGCCCACCAGGCCTGTCGACTGATGGTGCTGCCGCTCCGGCTGCAGCCGCGCGCCGCCCACCAGGCCTACAGACTGCTGGTGCTGCCGCTCCGGCTGCAGCCGTGCGCCGCCCACCAGGCCTGCGGACTGCTGGTGCTGCCGCTCCGGCTGCAGCCGTGCGCCGCCCACCAGGCTTGCGGACTGCTGGTGCTGCCTCTCCGGCTGCAGCCGTGCGCCGCCCACCAGGCCTGCGGACTGCTGGTGCGGCCGCTCCGGCTGCAGCCGTGCGCCGCCCACCAGTGCCTGGTGACGGCCGACTCGCTCTGCGCCAAGTAGGCCGACACTGGTGACCCCCAGCGGGCGCGCCGCCGCGCCGCCCGGGCGGGCCCGACTGGGGCAGCCGGGCCCGCCATTAGTGATTGCCTGACTGGGTCTATTGCGGGACCTTAGGGCGTTAGATGGTGATACCGGCGTCCTCAGAACACTGAACTGTGTGAAAACTGCTCATGAAGGCTTTGCCGTATGAGAAAGACCCTGCACTCGGCAAACGAATTTGGCTGAAAGGCTATGCGCTGCAAATATCAAAGGCGTAAAATGAAGCCAACGTTATCATAGGATTTTACACATTTATTTCCGCTTTTGTGCGATATGTTCCCCAAACAACCTGGCGACTAACGTTCTGATAAGCATCACGAACCCGCGCAGCCTATTTCAGCGCGATTGGCTGCTGAGTGCCCACGTGAACGTGCTGTTCAGGCAGGGTTTGCCCGATTGGCTACTGAGTGCCCACGTGAACGTGCTGTTCAGGCAGGGTTTGCGCATTCCATTCCATTTGCGCGTCGAAAGAGCTACGGGTCGTAGAGGGGCATGGAATGGTCAAATTAAAGGACGGAAGGTCATCCGACATGGAGCTGGGGTGTAATAAAGCTGTGGGAAGATGCCGGATGTTACGCCATCGCATAAGCGCAGAAGCGTCCGAAATGAGCGCATGCTTTTCTCTCCGCCGCTGCGTCAGTTTGTCGTTTAAGCCGTAGTATGGTCCGTTATGTCCGACCACCCCTGGGCCAGCACTGCACCTGGTGCGCTATGCGTGCGACGTTAACACTGCAACTGGTGCGTTATGATATTAGTAAAAGCAGTCATATGAGCATGGGTAGAATAAATGGCCGGGGATTGGCTTGCGCTTGATTCGGCTTGGATAAAGTTGATTCAGAATCTGACGCAAAGCAAATGAAGCCCGATCCGATTTCGACATAAAAATCCTTGAAAATTGGGACTGAATCCGGGCTCAAAAGCAGAAGAGGTGCACATTTGAATTTTTGCATAAAAAGACATTGCCATCCATGCCAAATCTGGTTTGCTAGCCTCCAGCCGCCAGTGAGAGGAAACTGAGGCATTATGGGTAAAATCGACAGGTGGGTCGCGCAAACAAAACCACAAAAACAGACGTTCGGTGATTCAGTTATACACAAGCGTTTGCACGCTTGCTCCGCTGCACTAATTAAACATTTTAGACATAAGAGTTATCTATCTTTTGGGCGACTGCCGGCGGAAGAGAGCGCATTTTGCCTGCGCTTTCTGTGATATAGGCAGACCTATTCCATGCGACCGACGACTGATCGTGGAACGTCACCGGTGATTTTATCCCCTTCCATGAACTGTTCACTTTTTGAATGACGACAGCGCGCACTGTCGTTGCATTAAACAATATTATATTGTATCGAACAGTGAAAAACGGTGGGCATCGGCCAAACCAATTGTCCTGCCTCGCGCCCCCGTGACGCTGCCTTATATACCACGTGATTGTCGGCTCGCTAACCCACCAATGCATGCTACTCCCGGGTGCGCCGGTAACCTGAGTGAAGGGATGTAGCACAAAACGTTTAAAACTGGGGAAAATATAAAAATCCATCATCCTCAGTTAAAACCATCCATCCATCCACCCGAGTGAAAACGTAACATGTTTTGCGGTTCGATTCACGGCTCTGCCTGCTCTGTGTGCCGAGATGTGACACCAAGCGTGTAAACCTGTGGAAAAGAGCTAAAGCCATCTTCCTCGCTCGCGTGTGCCCGACACGTGTAACGTGCAGCCCCGCACTTGTGACACCATCGAATTTCCCGTTTAATGGTATATCGCAGAATGCCAGTCTCGTGTTACTATGTGCCATAAGGGCGAAAATCCCACGTAAAGCCTAAAAATGGACGAAATCGGCAAATCACGTCTTCACAGCTGATGTGCACGTGTCACACGACACGTGCAGCGTTATATTGAACGCGTCTGAATGATTGCCCGATCAGATTGCCTATGGAAGCATACGAGTCTCGACGTACTTGATTCCCCGGGTGCTGAGATGTCACAAAAACGTGCAAGCCCCCAAAAGGGCACAATCGTGTGAATCCATAGTTTAACACGTGGGCACCATGACTTGTGGCACGTGTCACCACACATTATCATCGTGCTCCTTCCATTCATCATCGAAGCGCGTCAACCCCGAGTTTGTTCGTGCCATGGGTGCCGAGATGTGGCACAAAACGTGAAAACTCGTGGAAGAGAGCAAAATCCATCTGTGAGCCTGTGCCACGTGATACGTGTTACCGTACCATTTTGCATGATACACGACCCTTCCCGTGTTGTTATGACCCACCGTTATCGAGATATCGGTGCGAGATGGCATAATCAGTGGGAGGCAATTCATTACGGCAGCCAGTCACATCATCAGACGACCGTTTAACCTTGAGAAACAACTCTCGGCGTCGGCCGAGACGCCGGACAGCGCCATTCCGTCGCAGGGTAGAAAGCCGCCATGCAATCCATTAATCTAGGCTCATTTGCGATCGACATATGTCAAAATGTGACCAACAACAGTGTGATATGGGGAGAGAGTGAGTCGCCGACAAGCTGATGTAATTTTCAACGCCAAATCATGAAAAGTTTTGACGGTAGCAGCTTGCATATTCGGCACCGATTCTTAAAACTTGGAATCTTGTAATTTGTCCTGCAATTTGTAACACGACGGTGCGTTGCACAAACTCCCGGTGCGACTGAAAGTGTAGCCGCGTCAATTGCGGATGTTGGGAAACAAAATCCACGCCTGTACGCGCACTGTGAACACAGCGACCGTCACACGGCGCGAGGTCGACCAGCATGCGTCAGCCGAGATTGTGCTTACGGAGGACCCGTCCGCCAGTGAACAGCCGGACAGACTGCACGCAATGCTACTAGAGAAGGCTATGCAGACGTGACGTCACCATAGGGCTAAAGTTTGGGAGCCCGTAGTATGGTTTTTGGCTGATACTACGCGAAGGTTGGTAGATACTAGCAGCATGATTACGAACGGAGATCTCGCCCGTGAACTGGGTAGCCACCCTGTTCTACATCTTGTGCCTGTGCCATGTGCCTGAATATTTATATGTATTGCTTCTTGCGAAACGTATATTTATTAACAAATAAATGAATATCACCCGTTATGTTGACAATACATTTATAAGTGGGCAATAACTGTCCAGTTGTCGTCACACTGCAGTACCTAAATGGTGACATGTGAACATAAGACAATGTGTGGAGGGCAGGTGCCAAAAATTTCGCTGCTTCTTTTCTATGATCTTGCTAGTCATTGGTTAACTTGCAGGTCCGTAGTGTCGGATGGGTAAGGTGAAAAAGGTACACAGGGAATAATTCCCCGACTACCCTTATATACCCAATATTATTTCCGAGCTTAGAAACGGGTCATCACCCTTGGACTGGCACAAATTGCGAAACTTGCCGGACATCGTCCCATTCTGAGTAAAAATCTATCTTGAACTGAAATAGTGTGCTCTGCATTTACGCCTCCCGGGGGCCACCCCTCACTGCCTCCATTCGTGAAAGCCAACCCTGCATCCTACCCGGCAACAGGAATGGCTGCAGGCTACAGGATGTGCAGTCCAACTTCTCAATGCGCGTCCCAGGGTGCTGCGAGCCCGTCTGGGCCGCCGTTTCTCATCTCCACCCTATGTTGTTGGTGTTGTATGTTGTACTCTTACGCAGACTGTTTCTAAACACTCTCGGCTAGAGTTCTCCGGGATAAATCACTGGTGAATGGGTGAATGGGTTACCCCATCTCTCTGTTGAGGGCAGACTGGTAAGGTACTTCAGCAATAATTTTGTGGTTCTGGTGCAAACTAACGCCATTTCCCAGCTGAAAATGTTTCATTGAATGTGCCAGATCGAACAAGTTCGGCCTTTGAAAATACTTATGTTTAAACCAACCCACAAAGAACAGCGTTTTCGCGCCGCCATAGCGCTGGCGCCATTTGACTTGGTCCCATGATGCCGTCAAAGCATTGCTACCTAGAATGCAGTAATGCGGGGGCTTAGAAGCTATATGAACTGTGGGTCGACACCTGGGCAGATTTAGCAAGCGTTGGTTGATCGAGAAGAAAACACATTGAAAAAACGTGACGAGCGTATTCCACCGACATGAAATGCATGTTTCCCGGGCCGCCGTATTATGGTTATCACTGCGTGCCGAGTGACCGTCGTTAGCTCTGTCGGGCTGTCGGGCGGGGACTTGGGCAAAACAAATAATTTTTATCGTCGTGAGACTTGCATTGCTGGCCGATAATGCTCCAGCAATGACATCGTATGTACGAAGTTGCACTCTTCGCGCACAAGTAAATATATTTAAAACTGGATGTCGTAGCTTTGGAAATCACCGCTCGGGCGGACCCTCAGACACTGAGTTATACGCCGCAGTAGGATCGACCGAAGAAAATTTGAAGCCCAAATCGGAAGAGTGTTTTACTGGCAGCTGATAGCGCCTCACCGGTGCTGTTAAATGCACAGGGTTTCAATGCAAACTTCTCGTTGGATTATAGAAACTTTTCCGGGCCGCTAATCTGCGGCAGGCCAGCCGCCGTTAGCTTTGCTCTGTGATAGAGTAATTTGAACAAAAACGGTCATGTGCTCCCATGCAAGATTCCATAGCTGGCCGATAGTGCTTCCACAGTAACATCGTTAGGACGAAGTTGCACCTTCCGCGCAAGTCAAAGCATTCTAAAATGAGCGCTGTATCTGTGCAAATCACCGCTTCACTCGATCAGCTAGTATTCCGCGATACGCTATCGATGGTTCAACCGAAAAATCTAAACTAAAGTCTGACATGTGAGTTGCGCTGGCATCTGATAGCCCCATACCCGTGCTTTCAAATGTACACGTTTGTAATATTGGAGGTTGTTTATACGCATTTACGCATACGCACACGCATACGCGTTTCCATGACCGATATCTGGCCACCACTCCACGTGTCAGTCGACCTGCGCCGACAATTGATTAGAGCAAAAAATGCCAGAACAGTCATGTCAGTCAATGGGAAATTTACATAACCGACCGAGTGCTCCCACAGCGACATTGTGTGCGCAAGGTTGCAACTTCCGCGCACAAGCAAAAGCATTTCAAGCCGGACGCCGTGTCTTTGCATATCACCGCTCCAGCCGCCCCGCCATTATTCGGTGATGTACTGTTGAAGTATCCGTCCCAAAAATCGAAATAAAAGTATAAACAATAAGTGCACTGGCAGCTGCTGGTCCTATATCAGTGGTTTTTAAGTGTATTAGGATTGTCGAACTATAAGGTGCCATGGAGACCGATGTCTTCTCGAAAGCCCCAAGGGAGACCGAAGTCAACGACACATTTGATATATCCAAGAATGAGAGGCAGTTACTGCGGAAAAAAATCCGTAACTAAGAGCCCGAAATCGTCCACAAAAGGCATCCTTTCTCACTCGCAACGCTAAATTTTGACGCATCATGTATTTTTGGGCCATTTATGACGTCTAAGATTTGAGGCCGATGTCTGAATTTTTGTCGGTGACCTCCGGCTAGAAAAACGGATGAGTGTAAGAGCCTCGGTGCTCTGTCTCGCTGAGGAATGCATGTAAGGAATCATGGAATGGTATAGCATTGTTTCATTTATGTCGAGCTATCGAATGAACACAGTAGCAATCTCCACACCTGGCCATATTATTTTCCCGGGCTACCGTATTATAGTTAGCACTCTCCGTCCCGACCGAGCGCCGATAACCTGCGCTGTGGGAGAGTGATTTAAACAAAGGTCACGTGCGCCGGTGTGAGGCTGACGTTGCCGGATGATAATGCTGCCATATTGACATGCGCGCATGATGCCGCTATGTTGTGTCACTATGTCATTATCATGTTACACCTTCCGCGCTCGAGTAAACGTATTCACAATTTTAGATTGGTCCGGTGGACATGGAATGTTTGTCATTGTTACTTAAAATCATTGACATTTTGCATTGGACGCGGAGAATGTTGTGACACGCAGCGTGGTTACTGGATGGGAACACTTAAGTCACAACACGCGATGCATCACTGCTCACCGGGACGGTGTGAGCGATGAAAGAAATGAGTTGAATGCAGGTAACTAAAATCTATTCGAAGTTAGATGACATTTTTACCTTTTTGGAATCTTAGATGACCGAGTAATGATCCCGTTGTACCTTCACCTCCTCTATACAGGTCCACTCAACGCAGATGATATCCAAACATAGCGTCAATGCTGTACCGACCAAATTACGTGTCTGACTTGAACCAAATGATTAATCTGACTCTTCTTGGTTCGTGACGTCCCGCCGCAACACCGTGTTTTGACACCCTTGTAACATGCTTCAAAAGCCCAAAATGCCCCACCGGTTGCTACTGCATAACGACGGGAAATACATTGCATAACTAGTATATTGCAACATAAGATCTCAACAGCATGATTTCACGACCATACCCCATTGCAGTCAAATACATATTTATCACATAGCCAACTTATTAACAGGCTGGTGCCGGCAGGAGTCCAGACAGAGCGTAGCCCCGCTACTAAAAAAGTTGAAGAAATTCCTTGCTGGCATAGGCGAAAGACACGGTCAGCCAGTTAAGCACTCGACACTGCACAAACCGGCGAATGAGTTCCTCTCGCAGACACGGACAGGGAGCTCAGCCATGGCCATGTCTGCATGTACAGACCGGCATCGGTCATCACGTCTGCGTGTACAGACCGACCGCCGCCATCACGTCTGCGTGTACAGACTGGCGGCGAACACGATGTCGCGTTTGATGTCGGTGCTGGCCTGGCTCGCCTTCTCGTAGAGCGTGGGGTTGCCGATGGTCCGGGCGGCGTTCCTGACATCGCGCAGCGTCTCATCCAGCCGCTGGATGCAGCGCACGATGATGCCCTCCTGCACGTCCGTCAGCTGCACGATGTTGTTGAACGTCTGCGGCAGACCGGATGGCGCTGAAGCCGGGCCGAAGCCGAGACCGAGCGCGGTGCAGCGGCGGAAGTGAAGGGAGCTGGCAGGTGCCCGGTGACACCGGCCAGGCAGCCAGACACGGCAAAAGGCGCGGATGAACGCGACCGCACGGTCAATTATTTTGCGCAGTTGATTCTGCTCCCCGTTTGAAATACACAAGCTCAGCACTATTAGAGGGGCGTTGCCCACAGCCTACGTTCTTTTTTCCACATATGGTTTGATACCGCATATCATCCTAGCGTTAAGCGATCGGCGGATCAGGCGATACAAAATTAATATTATTAATTTGACATTGACATTATTGTGCTCTGGTGAATGGGAAACACTCGTACTCTCTATGGCGCCTGCTATGGCACTTCATGTGAATTTGTAACACCACGCCAAACTGTCCGTTATTCACGCGGTACAACTTCTAACATCTAATTGCACTATATTTGAACAGCATAGAATTCGATCCCTGCACTCCAGTTCGGTGCCATCCGGGTTTGCTTGCATCACGTAATTCGGACCTCATCTGGACTCTTTCGCTCCTGCCATTCATGCAAGTCTTTGGAATTTGGACCTATTCCCCCCGGTATGTCATGCTCGTATAATTGGGTCGACTTGCAACTGATATGAAAACAAATCTCCGTTTTCGTCCTACCATTCTGCAAGTTAAATGATCGATAAGCGGCGCCTTTCGGAAGGAAGCATGATGTGCAACGAACACAATCGTTAACACTGTCGTCGCTTATCTCATAACATCTCAAAATATTTTGCACATGTGATGCAGTGGATGACAATGGGCGTTCTGCAGTTTGATACTTTTTAATTTAGAAAATCAAGAAGACAATTACGTCCATCCAACGACATTCGTGAATGCTTAAAATCATTTTCACGGCGGAACTCAAATCTATAATAATCAGCTCAAATACATTCATACTCGCCCAGAACTCTACTTGTCGTACTGATTTCGTTGCACCGCTGTAAAAGCACGTGGGGTCACCCGAAACCGCACAATGTTATTACATACGATTTACACTGAGGAACCGCCTTGTGATGCACTCACACAATGCAATCAGATGTCCTCCCTCCATAAACGTGGCCTTTTAGTTTCGCATTAACTTTCGGATTGCCAAAGTTCACTAAACAGCTCTAACATTCATGTCGCAAGTAAACCTCAATTGTAGCCCTGAACAGGAATAGGGAACATTATCTGCAGCCCTTTTCAAAGAATCACCCGAATATTCCATCCACGAGTCACCGACCCCAACCGCCTCAATGACCCGAGGTTCTCAAATTCTTGTTAGTTTGCCCGAAACCTCTCAATCCACAAGCACTTAGGCGGAGCTAGCAGGAGGTTCCAGTCTCCTCGATAGCATCGAAGAGGAAATTCTCGCTGCCGAGCGCGGCCAAGCTGACTACGCCCGGGCGGTGCCCTCTTACCATGCCTCGGGCCCACTCGAACACCACCTCCACCAGGCCAAAGTTCAGCATCTCCTCGTGTTTCTCGGCGTCGCCCAGGTGACATTCGTTCTGGCAGTGGTCGATCTCCCGGGCCACACTGATCAGCTCCTCCTTACCCTGCAGTAGTCACACGGGACACGGCGGCGGTCACACGGGACACAGCGGTGGTCACACGGGACACGGCGGCGGTCACACGGGACACGGCGGCGGTCACACGGGACACAGCGGCGGTCACACGAGGCACAGCGGTGGTCACACGGGACACAGCGGTGGTCACACGGGACACGGCGGCGGTCACACGGGACGCAGCAGCGGTCACACGGGACACAGCGGCGGTCACACTGAGCACAGCGGTGGTCACACTGGGACACAGCGATGGTCACAAGGGGCACAGCGGCGGTCACACGGGACACAGCGGCGGTCACACGGGGCACAGCGGTGGTCACACTGAGCACAGCGGTGGTCACACTGGGCACAGCGGTGGTCACACGGGACACGGCAGTGGTCACACGGGACACAGTGGCGGTCACACGGGACACAGTGGCGGTCACGCGGGACACAGTGCCGGTCACACGGGGCACAGCGGCGGTCACACGGGACACAGTAGCGGTCACACGGGACACAGCGGTGGTCACACGGGGCAGAGTGGCGGTCACACGGGACACAGTAGCGGTCACACGGGACACAGCGGTGGTCACACGGGGCAGAGTGGCGGTCACACGGGACACAGTGGCGGTCACACGGGACACAGTGGCGCCAGACGTTGACCAGCGCGGCGGCACAACACTCCTGATGAGCCAGCTGGACAACACACAAAACATTACACGACGTAAGGCACGGCTATTTAGTACTAGTGTCAGGGATACCCAGGCGCCGTGAAGGGTCCAATAGCCCGGCGCCGTGGAGTCAGCTCTTGAGCACCTGAGTGGTCGATAAGCTCACAGGCGCAGCACGCTCCCTGCTGGGGTGCTGACGTCCGCTCTGGTCTAAGTGTTCTGATAGGCGCCATATTTTCCCTGCTGCGGTGCTGGCGCCAGCTCTGTCACCGCGAACGGCTCGGGTGCTGACACGTGCCACACGTTACCTTCTCGAGCGCCGGCAGTAGCTGCGGCTCGCTGCAGCGCTTCTGCTCGAACACGAGTGCCGAGAGCAGGGCGGCGATCTCGGCCGGCTCGCGCCGCGTCAGCACGTCGTGGAACACCAGCTCCGTCACTAGCAGCTCGCGGTAGCCCATCTCGCAGCCCACCCGGCCCTTCATCTTCACTGTGAAACGGCCGGGCGCAGAGCGTCAGAGGACGCTCCGCGGCCCGCCTCAGCGCAGAGCCGCAGCTCAGACCAGCGGCCTTTCAGACAGGACTTCAGCCACGATCGAGCCCGCATAGCTTGTGCAGAGTGATCGATGGCGATCAGCTCGGCAAGAGCCTCACCAACTCGGTCCCAGGCTATTCTCCGCACTTGGCGTTTTACGAAACGTTCGTTCAGATCAATATCGCGTTGACGCGCACAATGGCGCAGGGGAAAAGCGTACCGAAACGCTGACTGACATCATGAAAATGAAAATTATTTCACAGCGCCGCAGAGGCATTCAGCAGAACAAAACGTAGAACATATAAACATCCGGGCGCAGTGAATACAAAACTGCATATGGCAAAAGTCATGAAAGATCCCGGGCCGCTGACGCTCTTTCCTGACACACGCCATCGCCGGATCTGCCACACGGTGTCATTTACTTATTTACCGACACATCAATTACGGCTGGCTTTTAGCACCAAGTTTGCCATCAATAGTTATATGCAAGAATAACATAATGAAAATGCAAGAAGCACTCGCTAGTGTAGTTTCAAAATCGGAGGACAGAGGGGAACTGCGTGGAATGTCCAAAAAGAGAATTCCATAACACACAGATAGGAGACAATCTCAGAAAGATTGGTGCCGAAACAAATTTGAAGTTAAGCATTCTCGGGAAGCGTGGGTCCTATCGCGCCCTCTTCCTATATCTGCGTACAACACTCTGTCGGAACATTAACAGCCAGCAACATCACGCATCAGTCATGACAGCAAAGACGGGAACAGTACAGGCACTGTTTTCCTGCGCATTTTCGAAAGCATCAAAATGGAACGATTTACAAATCGCTACAAACGAATCACAGCTCAAGTATAAAATTTTGTGTTCCTGAAAGACAAAACGTCCCTGCATCATCGACTTAGGTAAATGTGCTCTAGAGCATTCTCAGCAGCTGGAGCCACCAGCCCCCTCCCCCTCCCCCCGGCCTCCTCAGACCGCACGGGCAGGCATGCGGCGGCCACTTACCGACGTTGTTCTTGTCGACGTAGCTGAGGTGGCGGAGCACGTTAACGCGCAACTGGTACTCGGGGCGCAGCCGGAGCGAGGCATCCGACAGGCGGAACTGCAGGTCGGCGATCTCGTCCTGCACCGCGCGGTACGCGCTCACCGCCTCCAGCTGCCGGTACACACACACACACACACACACACACCGGTCAGCGCTCGCGCTCCGGCGGCCAGCCCGGCGTCACACAGAGACGTTCGCAGAGCACATCAGGGCGCCGTCGGCAGTGTAACCACCGTTAGTACGGGCGAGCCAGCTGACAAACGAAACATTGCCACGGCTCAGTCAGCTTCCAGGCTGGAGCCGGCAACACGGCTCGGGGTATACACAGTTGGCTGTGTGGTTGTGGACCGCGTACCCACGCACGCACGCACGCAAGCACACAAGCACGCACGCACGCACCGGCTTGTCAGGCACAAACACAATAAGATCGCGCTCTCATAGCTCATGTACTTCACAATTTGCCTCGACCCCAACGATATAACCAATAATAACTCCTTTAAATATTGTCCTAAGGTCCTTGGATATTGTCATTACAAGATATATGAGAACGACGACCACCAAATTACGCTAAAACCTACATAGGGACACACAGAACACGCACCAGACACACGTTCTCACAGGTTAATGAAGATTCGCCAGAACAACTTACACATGAATGGCTGGAGATTATTCATGCCTGACTCACAGTCTCGGGAAACAGTCGGCTCTAGACACACACCAACTGCATCGACTCACCCACCGTCTCGGGGAACAGCCGGTTTTAGACATACTCCAACTGCACTGACTCGCAGTCTCGGGAACAGCTGGCTTTAGGCATACTCCAACTGCCATGACTCGCTCACCGTCTCGGGGAACAGCGGGCTCTGGATGCATTCGAACTCCAGCAGACGCTGCCGGAGCCGCTCCAGACTGGCTAAGTCGTCCGCCAGCTCGATCTGGTTGACGTGCAGCTGGCGGGCCGCGACGCCGGCGGCCGCCGCCAGCTCCCGGATGGCGCGCGCGCACGACTCGGACGGCGGGTTGTCGGCGAACCGCGGCAGCTGCCGCCTCTTGATGTCGTCCACGACCTTGGAGGCCTCCACTGCGGGCGTCGCAACCAAATAACTCAGTAAGCTCCGTAAGAATCATACACCGTAACAAAGGTGAGAATGGGATGGCAGCGAGCAGAGGCACGACCTACTCTACGATCAGGACTGCCGAGGGGCCGGATCGGAGCCGCCGCACCCGGCCGCAGGTCCGACGCGGGTCGGCGCGGCGGCCGCCTCACCTTTGACCGTCTTGGTCAGCAGCTGGTCGACGTCTGCCCGGGTCACCGTGTGCAGGCCGTAGGTGGCCGGGCCCACCGGCTCCAGCAGCTGGTCCGAGACGGCTTGGCGCATGCGCCAGGCGACCGGAGACGTGTCGTCGGGCCGCACGCCGCCCTCACACGCCAGCACTGAGAACGTGTGGCCGGCTGACCGCTGGAACTGCGGCCGGCCAGGGTCGGCCCGGGTCAGCTGGGTCTGCCAGGGTGGCCACGGTCCGGGCCGGCCCGCGAAGACCGAACCCACGTACTGCACACCGTCCTCACAGGGGAAAAGCGGGGGGGGGGGGGGGGTGGATATAACACCCCTGCCCGAGGAATGTACGCCTGCCAAGTGACGGCCACGGGCACGACGTAAGTCCCCTAACAGTCACACTTCAGAGGGCAGCGCAGGGCTGACAGCTCGCTCAAGTTCGTTGAAACATAACACTGTACGGCGTGTACATCTCCAGAAACGACACTTACCCCTTTCAGTTTTCTATTCGTGGCTTGACCATGGGCAGGTCCTCTTTCTGCCACTGATTGACGTCAGCTTTGAATCGGGCCCTTCTGTGACCCGACCCTTTAGTGACGTATCACCCTAACGCGAAATCGCCCAATGACGCACACGTAACAAGCCCATTTCCCATTTCCATCAGTCCGCGCCCTGTATCTGCCGGGCTGATCAGACACAGCACCAGTGCGGCGCTGGAGCCCGCGCCGCGGCCGGCCGCCAGACACGGCACCAGTGCGGCGCTGGAGCCCGCGCCGCGGCCGGCCGCCAGACACGGCACCAGTGCGGCGCTGGAGCCCGCACCGCGGCTGGCCGCCAGACACAGCACCAGTGCGGCGCTGGAGCCCGCACCGCGGCTGGCCGCCAGACACAGCACCAGTGCGGCGCTGGAGCCCGCACCGCGGCTGGCCGCCAGACACAGCACCAGTGCGGCGCTGGAGCCCGCGCCGCGGCCGGCCGCCAGACACGGCACCAGTGCGGCGCTGGAGCCCGCACCGCGGCTGGCCGCCAGACACAGCACCAGTGCGGCGCTGGAGCCCGCGCCGCGGCCGGCCGCCAGACACGGCACCAGTGCGGCGCTGGAGCCCGCACCGCGGCTGGCCGCCAGACACGCCGGCGGCCGCCCCGTCCGCAGCCACCTGAAGCACGACGCCGATCCGGCGGGACAGCGTGTCCGTGGAGAAGACCACCAGCTGGCCGACGCTCTCCAACGCCTTGACGCCGGCATTCGTGGCGTACAGCCGCTCCTGACGGGATGGGGCATGCGCGAGTCAGCGGCGGAGGACGGCCTCCTCGTGCCTGCCACTCGGCATGGCGCCACGGCACTGACAGACACCAGACGCGGCTCGAAACAGCCACGGCTCCTGAACCTTACGGTGGGTTCAACTATAAAAAAACGACTTGAAACAATCACTGCAATGTGCAAGATAGTGTTGGAAAAATCAACGCTTCCTGGCATCATGTACAGAGTTTCAGAACATTTTGCACTCCAGGATTATGACTGGGTAAAATGAAATATTTCGTACTCCACCATGGCGTAACAAAGGAAAAACTCCTTTTTCCTTTCTGTTTCAGGACAAAATGAAACTAGAAGGTACAGCGGCTTGGGACGTGCTGCTTAAATCATGAGCCATGCATCGATATTTGCAAGAGCACAAATCGTGCACCGATCAGACTCGAATGCCCAATAGCAAGCAGCCTGTGTTGCCACCTAGCTGTACCACAAATCATGATTGGAAATGTGAAAAATAAAAGGGACGAATTTTGAATGAAACCATCTTTGAACAATATCGAGAAATGAGAGACGAGAAACAGAATCGCACCGGTCCGTAGATTAGTAAAGCTCTCAGTTCCTATGCCATATGCGGACCAACTCAAAATCAAACATGATCTAACCTACCATTAACTACGAACCGCATCAACTGCCTAGGATGCAACGAACGGTGACAAGCACCACACACCCAAGCACCTACCACGGACGACCACCTAATCACGCTCCATCACTCTGTCATGACGATGCAAATGTCAGAATCACCCACAATTCTGCGTCGGAAACGTCTTAACTATTCAGTGGCTTGCGCCCGCCTCCCAGCTCATGTTGAACGTTGAACATAGCAAAACTCTCCGATTGGTTGAAATGACTCGCCTCCTCCTGACTGATTTGTCAAGACCATAAATATTATGCTCGCGCTCAGGCCTTAAAACATATTTGTGAACATTCCGAAGGAAGCTGCATAGAGATGGTATCACAATTGCGAAGGAATTATTTGTAGCCGTCCGGAACCGCCCTGTGGTTGGACTTCTGGCCACTTCTCGGTATCCGGAGTACGACAATGTAAATACAGCTAACAGGACAGCTACAGGGAGTGAAACGACATTAAATTTGTCATTTAAAGGTATGAAATTAAAGCTGGTAATTGAAGCTTTCTAAAAAATCCTTTTCAGACGAAAAACGTTGCTTTAAATAGCCAAAAAACTGTTCAGAGACAGCCATCTCACTCCGGCAAAAACTTCAGGAGACTAGAGTGACATGAGCCCATTCATTTGGTCTGACAAATTGAGGAAGGAGCGGAATTAATTATGGCAAAAACGTCCGTAACTTGGAACAAAAGCTATCATATCTCGCAATGTCGGTTAAGGCGCATACAAAATCCATCAATACATTTTATTATCCACTGGAGTCAGCGGAGTGACTGAATCCGATTCCTTTTGGCCGGCACGGACAGGTCTGTCAGACATTGTACTTGCGTTGGCTCGGTAAATAAGTTACGAGTGCTGTCTGTCTCTATTGTTCGGCTGGGACATACAGGGCCTCGTGTGTTGTCCGGGAATTGGAAGGTTGAGGGCATGCAGGTTTTGCCGTTTTTAAAGCCCGTTACTAGGTGGAGCGTAAGTGGCGTGACAGTGGTGGAGCGTGAGTAGCGTGACAGTGGTGGAGCGTGAGTAGCGTGACAGTGGTGGAGCGTGAGTAGGTCGCCATCTGTGGCACACTCATTGGCATTCTTTTGTTTCATTCTTCACTGGTCAGATTCAAACTTATTTTCCGAAACTGCGCCGCCCACTAGGCGACTTGTTGGTGACTTCGGGCGAATTGCATAAGAAGCTTAATTTTTTACAACAATACATTGGGAGAAAACAACTTGCCTAGATCCATAGTAGAATAAGTTTCTTCACACACACACACGCACGCGCGCTCTCTCTCTCTCTCCTCTCTCTCTCTCTCTCCTCTCCTCTCTCTCCCTCCCTCTCCTCTCCCTCTCCCTCTCCCTCTCCCTCTCCCTCCCCTCTCCCTCCCTCTCCCTCTCCCTCTCCCCTCATCTCCCTCTCCCTCTCCCTCTCCTCTCCCGCTCACCTCCTCCCTCTCCCTCTCCTCTCCTCTCCCCTCCTCTCCCTCTCCCTCTCCCTCTCCTCCCTCGCCTCTCCTCTACCTCTCCTCTCCCTCTCACTCCCTCTCCTCTCCCTCTCCCTCTCCCTCTCCCTCTCCCTCTCCCTCTCCCTCTCCCTCTCCCTCTCCCTCTCCTGTCCCCTCTCCCTCTCCTCTCCCCTCTCTCCTCTCCTCTCTCTCTCTCTCTCTCTCTCTCCTCTCTCTCTCTCTCTCTCTCTCTCTCTCTCTCTCTCTCTCTCTCCTTCCAACACTGATGTGCATTGCTACCTACAAAAAGCCAGTTACGTAAGACCACAACAGCGTATAGCGTAATTCCAGACGCAACCGGCATAGCATAGCCTAGACCCTTGCCAGGGACTAGGTTGCGAGGTTTTGAGCAGGCGGCGACCGGCGGCCTGGCGGTCCGCCGCGCGAGGGCGTCTCTCACCCGGACATCGTCGCGCATCTGGAGGTAGTCGCGGCAGGCGGTGAAGAACGGGTCGATGTCGGCACATGACCTGTCCACCGACGGCCGCTGTTGCTCCACGCTCGCCTGCAGCCTGCAGAGGCCCGGTCAGGGGTCAGGTGGCGGCAAACGACCCGGCGACGGCCGGCTGCCACCGCTGCTGCCGCTCTGCTCGCAATGGGCGACGAGAAGGCGCAGCTGGCGGCGGGCTCACTCATGACCGCGAGCTCGGCTGTGGGCCGGACCCAGGCCACTCGCCTGGCGACCCGTCCCTCAGCTGTGGGCCGGACCCAGGCCACTCGCCTCGCGACCCGTCCCTCAGCTGTGGGCCGGACCCAGGCCGCTCGCCTGGCGACCCGTCCCTCAGCTGTGGGCCGGACCCAGGCCACTCGCCTGGCGACCCGTCCCTCAGCTGTGGGCCGGACCCAGGCCGCTCGCCTGGCGACCCGTCCCTCAGCTGTGGGCCGGACCCAGGCCAATCGTCTGGCGGTCCGTCCCTCCGCGCTACATGCAGCATCTAACTATGATCACAACAAACAGGTTGGATGCATCGTGAAATAGCAGGATGTAATATTCACTCTTCGTACAGCGGACTTTTTCTGAGGGAACGCAACTGCTTGCCATGCTGGCGCCGACTGCACAGGCTGATGAGACAGGTCTGAGCGAGCAGACATGGCCGCTACATGAGTCCTCCTCTACGGCGCCTCAGAACAGGGTAAGGTCGAAAAAGTTAAGGAAAGGGAAAAGCGGCAAAACGAAAGCAAGTATGCAATGGATCATTCGCCGTTGGCATGTTGGGTTGCCTGGCTCGGAGTCGGGCACAGAACTATAACCATTCACAACAGTCCAGTATACGGCAAAATACGCCATACACCAACATGTCACAATCTAGCAAGCCAGAAAAAATACATTTAACTTGTCTTTGAATTCGGTTAACATTGAGGTGAAAAACATGGCAACAAAACCAGCTGGAATGAGAAATCCTTACCAAGAAGATTTGGTAAAGACGCCTATACGCAATACAAATTATGAGGCATCGGCTTTACGGGTTAATCACGAGATTCGCATAGAAGTAAACAGATGACCTTAACAGGCCAGAAAACCAAGCAGGCGTTAAGTCACTTGGAGTAAGAACCACGTACACGAGCATTCAGCTGATGAGCTCGCCATGCTAACACAGTGTAAATCATGTATAATTTCATCTCATATCATATTTCTCAACGAAACACCTGGGTGGTTGCAGGTACTTCACAAAATAAGTGGCACTCAAGTCGCAAGAAAATTCTAATAACGGAAAAATATAAGCTCTATCAATCCTAATCTGCTGGACATTCTCCAGTAAAGGGACGCACCTAGACAGCCGCTGTTCATTTTCAGCCCGTGTCTTTTGACCGTCGACCTCGGCGAAGCTACTCTTCATGATGTCCTCGATTCGCAGCTGCTGAATACGCAAAAGGTTCAATATCATGCTGTAGGTGAGATGGAACTGCGACACCAGCTGTGTTGGCTTTCCTGTCGACAAAGCAAGACCGTCCGAAGTGATAACATAACATACAGCGAACTGGAAACATGAAACTCTGTATATCATCACTGACCATCCCTACAAGTAACAGTATCACAACAGAGATTGTGTCCAGTGCCAGGGACTCCGCCGTCTTAAGCCCACGCTGGCGGACATGATCAGCAGCATGGTTTGTGATCACTCGCTCAGCCACCGGTAGATCGGTCGGCGGCTGGAGTTTCTACCTGCGTGCCATGTTGCAGGACATACACATCAGCGGACAAACCGAAAGGTAGGTTCCCACGTTGGCATACGGCCAAAAGACTGCCGTAGTAATCCATCCCCCGATCCGCTAGCAGCCATGCCAGCCCTGCACTCGTGGTCGGTCGCAAACACCCACTAAGACTGGAGTGTGCACCCGCTCCGAAACCGCTGAAGTAGCGAGTCGCGGTACTCAATAACCGCTCAACGGGCCCCCGGACATGAGGGGACGTTCCACCCCAGCTGCAGAGAAAGCCGAACTGACCCAGCATCATGCCCTGTAGCTCAGAGCTCTCGGGCACTTCGTGCTTGCACATGATGATGACGGTGCCGGTGGGGTCGAGACCCCGCCGGCCTGCTCGGCCCGCCATCTGGATGTATTCGCCTGAAACAAAGGAAGGACTTGCGGCCAACCGACGGACGACTGCTGCCTCCACGGGGCACACCATCCGGGAGGTATTCCGCACAGTGCTTACAAAGTGAGCGACGTCGGCCTGGAGTAATCAAATGTTACCAAAGCAGCGCCAGTTGATGTCCCACGTAAACTTGATGCACTGCAGGCATCTTGACGAGGAACGAGTGCATTTCACACCTTTGAACGATTGCCGGTGTACGCAGTTTTTTTTGCGCACGAGCAGTCTTGAAGCTCCGTCATGAGCCGTTGGAAAAAGGCACATAATTTCAAATTAAGTGTGACACGACCAGTGCCAAACGGAAGGAAAATGGCCGGAAGATATCATTAAATATTTCAAGTGCAAGTGACGCAGGACTGATAAAGGGTAACATGAAAAGCGTAATACGTACCTAAGGGTAATCAAACTGGAGGCCAAGACATTTTGCCCTCGCGTTTTAAGTCACACCCAAGGTAAGAATGTTCACTTGAATAACCTTAAGCCAACAATAAAGCTGCAATCTATAAGCCACTACAAGTTCTTTAAGACAATGACCAAACAATTTGTGTAAGAGGCATAACAAAGATTACCGAGCAATTAGCTCGCACACCTCTTTCCTAAGAGAGCGCCCAGCATGACCGGAATAGAACCAAGACAAAAGACCGCATACCCCATGAGCAGTGTACGGCAGTGTCCCGCGTAGTCACGCCTACGACAAATTCAGCGGACGAAAACGTCGGTAGAGCGAGATCCGGTGGATTTTGGTAGCCTCTATAGCTCCGCGTAGTCCTGCCCACGATAAATTCAGCGGACGCATAACGTCCGTAGAGCGAGATCCGGTGGATTTTGGTGGACTCCACAGCTCCATGTAGTCCCGCCTACGACAAATTCAGCGGCAGCATAACGTCGGTAGAGCGAGATCCGGTGGATTTTGGTAGCCTCTACAGCTCAGTGTAGTCCCGCGCACGACAAACTCAGCGGACGCATAACGCCGGTAGAGCGAGATCCGGTGGATTTTGGTAGCCTCTGTAGCTTGGGGCTTCGTACGCCTGTAAGATGAGAGCAAACAGAGAACGCCGGGGTAATTGAGCTATTAGAGGCTCTGTACCCAAATGCACTCCTGAGCATCTGTCGCCGCCGCCCCAGCTCCAGGAGTCCGGCTGGGCCTGCCACCCACCTGGTAAAAGGGTGCGGAACCCTTTGCCGTCGTGTTTGCGGATGGAGTCGAAGATCACAGTGCGGGCCGGCATGTTCACCCCCATGGCGAACGTCTCCGTGGCAAACAGAAGCTGCAGTGTGGGACAAACCACGCTAGACGGTCACCCGGAGGGAACAAACATCATGGCTCAAAAGGGCATACAATGAGCTGTGAAACGTGGTGAAGACAATATGCTGGTGACAAAATTGTGCTGAAAAACGAAGCGGTCCTTAAGGTGACTTCTAGAATACAGGGTACGTGAAAACGAACATATGCCAGTGGCGAACAAGATTTGGCACAAACTAACAGCCGTGGCCCGCTTACAGATGAGATCCAAATCGCACACCCAACCATGCGCCTCAAAACAAAATCAATTTCCTCCGCGCGCACTATCGCGCAGAGGGTGTGCATCGGCGCGGTTCAGATGCAATCTGTTGGGCACGCCCGACACCAGCTCCGGTAGACAGCCTTGAGGGGGCGGACCCCGTGCCCGCCAGTCACCTTGACGAGGCCGCGCTGGAACAGCATCTCAATGACCTCCTTCAGGATGGGCAGAATGCCGCTGTGGTGAACGCCCACGCCGCGCGCCAGCAGCTCCGACATCTGGGTCACCTGCGGCAGCGGACCGTGACACCCAGACAGCCGACAGAGCAGCGCCTGCCCGGCTGAGCGTCGCTGCTCGCCCCCCCCCCCCCGCCCCCCCCCCTGCCTCCCAGCAGACCGTGCCACCCAGACGGCCCGACAGAGCACCCCCTCCCGCCTCCCAGCGGACCGTGTCCAACCGTGCCACCCAGACAGCCGACAGAGCATCCCCTCCCGCCTCCCAGTGGACCATGTCACCCAGACAGCCAACAGAGCACCCCCCTCCCGCCTCCCAGCGGACCGTGCCACCCAGACAGCCGACAGAGCATCCCCTCCCGCCTCCCAGCGGACCGTGTCACCCAGACAGCCAACAGAGCACCCCCCTCCCGCCTCCCAGCGGACCATGTCACCCAGACAGCCAACAGAGCACCCCCCTCCCGCCTCCCAGCGGACCGCGTCACCCAGACAGCCAACAGAGCACCCCCCTCCCCTCCCAGCGGACCATGTCACCCAGACAGCCAACAGAGCACCCCCTCCCGCCTCCCAGCGGACCGTGTCCAACTGTGTCACCCAGACAGCCAACAGAGCACCCCCCTCCCGCCTCCCGGCGGACCGTGCCACCCAGACAGCCGACAGAGCATCCCCTCCCGCCTCCCAGTGGACCATGTCACCCAGACAGCCAACAGAGCACCCCCCTCCCGCCTCCCAGCGGACCGTGTCCAACTGTGTCACCCAGACAGCCGACCATCCCCTCCCCTCCCGCCTCCCAGTGGACCATGTCACCCAGACAGCCAACAGAGCACCCCCCCCTCCCCTCCCAGTGGACCATGTCACCAGACAGCCAACAGAGCACCCCCCTCCCGCCTCCCAGCGGACCATGTCACCCAGACAGCCAACAGAGCACCCCCCTCCCGCCTCCAGTGGACCATGTCACCCAGACAGCCAACAGAGCACCCCCTCCCGCCTCCCGGCGGACCGTGCCACCCAGACAGCCAGAGCATCCCCTCCCGCCTCCCAGTGGACCATGTCACCCAGACAGCCAACAGAGCACCCCCTCCCGCCTCCCAGCGGACCGTGTCCAACTGTGTCACCCAGACAGCCGACAGAGCATCCCCTCCCGCCTCCCAGTGGACCATGTCACCCAGACAGCCGACAGAGCACCCCCCTCCCGCCTCCGCGGACCGTGCCACCCAGACAGCCAACAAGCACCCCCTCCCCCTCCCGGACCGTGCCACCCAGAGAGCCGACAGAGCACCCCCTCCCGCCTCCCAGGGACCGTGTCACCCAGACAGCTGCGGCGGCGCACGCCGGCTGTGGACCGCTCCTCTCCGCCCCCCCCCCCCCCTCCCCACCACCACCCTTCCAGCGGACCGCGTTACCCAAATAGCCCGGCTGAGCGCCACCACAAACTCCGAGACGGTACACGGCCCCCCGGCTGCTGCTGAGTGGTGTTTGAACGACGGGCGGGCATACCGGTGGCGGCGGGCTGGATGCACCGACAAGACGCATTGCAAGCCGACGACCGTTTTCCAGCGGTTCGGTCGATGCCGTTCTGGGACAGATTTGTATAACAAACCGTTCGCATATCACTCGGACAGATGCTGAGCAGAGCGGCGTGCCCGCCACTAACCTGCGGCAGCTTCTGATCGGACAGATGCTGAACTGGGCGGCGTGCCCGCCACTAACCTGCGGCAGCTTCTGGTCGGGTGCTGTCAGCCGCTGCAGGCAGCGATTGAAGAAGTAGCGGATCTCGTTCTTCTCGCGCTCGGTGGTCAACGCCAGCGAGGTGAGTGAGGCGGCGTTGGAGTCGCAGCGCGCGCGCGAGAACGTGAAGGCCACCACTGGCAGCAGCTCGCGGCGGCGCAGGTGCTCCACCAGACCGATCCACGTGTTACGTTCCTGCTGCGGCCCGCCGCCATGGCCGCCTCCGTGGCCGCCGTGGCCGCCCCTGCCGCCGCCACCAGCGCCGCGGGCCCCCCGACTGTCCCTAGCGCTCGTGCCGCCCTTCTTTATAGCGCCCTTCTTCGCCTCCATCGCTTGCAGGTACCTGAAAACGGGTTCGCGTAGTCAGATACACCGGCTTGCGGTCTTTTTTAAATGGTTTAATTACCCAATTTTTGGTTATGCAAAGCTACTCACACCCGGACATGGTACATCCTGTCTCCAGCCAGCCATGTCAAAAGTCCTGCCGTGACAAAAAACTAATTTATTCCGAAAATATCACGCATGCACCGGTGGCCAGGGATTGTGCGTTACCAACCACTACATAAGCACGGTAAGAAGCAGCTGGCGGTACTGAACTCCGCAGCACCGTAGCCCAGTGGCAACGCCGCTGGAGGCTTGCCAATATCAAGCGCTTACCCTGGCGTGATGAACTGGCCCCGTGAGTCCAGCACGAGGAACCTGTCGTCCCTCGACTTGCCGCCCTGGCCCGTGTAGAGGAAATGCTCCAGGGGCACGGGCCGCTTTGCAGTGCTTATCACCCGCAGCTTCCGTTTCTGTCGATCAGGCGGAGCGTGTCCGATCAGACGGAGCGTGCCCGATCAGGCGGAGCGTGTCCGATCACACGGAGCGTGTCCGATCAGGCGGAGCGTGTCTGATCAGACGGAGCGCGCCCGGTCAGAGGGAGCGCGTCCGATCAGACGGGACGTGCCCGATCCGACGGGACGTGTCCGATCCGACGGGACGTGTCCGATCCGACGGGACGTGTCCGATCCGACGGGACGTGTCCGATCCGACGGGACGTGTTCAGCCCCGACGGCAGATCGGAGGGCCAGCTCCGTCTCAAAAGCGAATGGCACTGGTCGCGGGTTGTGGACTGAACATGGCGTATGTTCCGGCGGACTCGTGCTTGACTACACTTCAGTGGAATCTATTTCAAGTCTGACAACGCATGAAGTTGATTCCAATTCTCACTACCATCAGCTCAACGCAACTTGGTGACTCCAATTCCGACCTCTGACTTAAGTCCAGCCCTGATCAGTCACCGTAAAGTCAATTTCAATGGCAACCCTTTAGAAGACACTTGGCTCCATGACCTTTACTGAACATTAAATGGGACATTTAGCTGATACCGGTACAGCTACGTATGACTGTGTTCCACCTCGCGCCCATGTGAGCTGTCAGCTGTCAAACATAAGCCTGTGTTCAAGACGCGCTATTTGCCGTTGAAGGTCACCAGGCTATGTCGTGATACTGGCGGCAGTTACATGCGATCGAAGCGCTGCTCTCTTAGCCGTGCAGCACGCAGTCGACATCCGTTGGCGGGGTTCTGCTGGTCCTATCCGAAATCTAAAGACTCTGGCCTGCTATTTCCGGGTTTTCACGTGGCATTTGTCCCACAGTCTCAGGCCCTCCTGTGGACACATATGTGGGCCGTCCCGTTTCCCACAGGCCCCGCCCTTAACACGCCTGACAGAGGCTGACTGACTGACTGACTGACTGACTGGACTGACTGAACCGGTTAGACCGATTGGACTGACTGGCTAGCTATCACCCACGAGCTCGGACCCAGTCGTGTACCACACCAGGGGTGGGATGGCCCAGCCGCGTGCCCCCCGGCCGCCTCACCTTGATGTGTCCGATCCAGTCGGCGAACTCTAGCGCGTTCGGAACGGTGGCTGACAGCAGCACAATGCCCACCGTGTCGGGCAGCAGGATCAGCGACTCTTCCCACACCACACCACGCTGTGAAAACAGGTCCGCGGTCACGGCACAGCAGGCTCAATAACACGCTACACCATCCTGTAAACACAGATCAGCAGTCAGCTGGTGAAATAGCTGTCACAGCTCAGTCACAGGAGTGCGCGTCTGTGCGAGGCCGGGCCCTGCATTACCTCCGGGTCGTTGATGTAATGCACTTCGTCGAAGATGACCCACTCGAGGTCTCGGATCAGGTCGCTGCCGTTGTAGAGCATGGAACGCAGAATCTCGGTGGTGCAGATCAGACAGGAGGCCTCCTTGTTGATCTGGATGTCGCCCGTCAGCAGGCCCACGTCGTTGAAGGTGGTCTTGAAGTCGCGGAACTTCTGGTTGGACAGCGCCTTGATGGGCGAGGTGTACACCGTCCTGGAACGGGGATCCGGTCACAGCTGATCCACGAAGTTGAGCGCTGGTGCCCCCTGTTCGTCCACCCGTGATTCTCGGATTGCAGCGATGTGTGTGGCCAAAAGACAGACGACATTTGGGGTCATACAAAGGCTCATTTGTGACGTCAAAACAACGTTTATTCATTGGTCACTTTGTTCCCAGATGGGAACGTGTTACAAGTTAGGAGCATCATATAATGCTGCAGATATTGTGCAATCTGTACATTCGATCATAACATTTTGCTTGTGAACACCCGTTCAATATGTAGTTGCGCACTGCCGCTGCACGACACAAGTGCAGAGACATTGTACACATCCAATTCAATGTATAACCCAAACCTATGCAAGTTTGACAGGATTATTCCCGTTTTAGGGCGCGCCGACGGTGGGTTACGTGGCACCCATATGGTTGAAACGAGCTGTGTTTTGTCTGTTAGTCTCACATGATGTTTTAACAGCTCACAAAGCCATTGGAAGCAGCGTTTCCAACCGATCCAGGATGTCACACACGTCCCGCCGCCCAATCCTGCGCAGGCAGCCCACACCGCCCCATCGGCCCCTGCCAGCTTACTTGGTGCCGTTTCTCCTGGACATGGCGATGGCGTACTCGGCCACGGTCGTCTTGCCGGCGGACGTGTGGGCGGCCACGAACACGCTCTCGGCCCGCTCCAGGTGCAGCACGGCCTGCCGACGGCGGGGCGTCACGGCTGAGGGTTGGCGGCGGCCGCTGCCCCCAGGCCGGGTGACACCCACACGCGGGGGACGCTGGCACAGTGGCCGTACGGACCACAGTACAGCCGCCGACGTCACCGCTCGCCCAAAGCTCTTAGACCAGAATACAGCCAGGCACGTGCCGGCGCGTCAGCTTAGAGCCGCTCTAAACAGAACAAAACACAGCACACCATACTGTGCTGACCTCCCAGCAACATACACACAGCTGATGTCTTAACCTAAATTTGGCGTCTCTATCGCCTGTGGCCTGTCCTTCACACACCGATGAGCGAAATTCCGTGAGGGAGGATATCACTTCGGGTTGGCGTAGCGGTAGGTGTAGACGCGAATAACCGGTAGGGGACACACACCAAGCATGAGAAAAGTGCGGTCCCCTCATGCGCTACAGTATGGTGAGACATTACTGATAACACAAATTTTGTAGATAAGTCCCGCGCAGGCTGCTGTGAAGCGAAAATGACTGATGAAGCGGTGGTAGGACGAATTGTGTATGGCAGTGACTACCTCTTGAGAGGTTCCGATATGTCAGCTCACAGGCTTACCAATACATGCTTATATACGAGCTTATATACGATATATATAACAAATACGAGTTTACCAATACATGCACATAATAAGTGCATCAACATCGAAAATAAAAACATTTCATTTGGCATGCAAGATTGTCAAGTCAAACACTGCGGAGAGCTATTGGCACTGGTGAAGCTGCAATGCGGCTACCGGAGCATGCAGCTGCGGCTGTGCATGCGGCTGTGCATGCCGAAGCAGCGCCAGCCAGCACCTCGCACCACGTGCTCACCTGCTTTTGGAAAGTGTCTAGCTCGTAAGGAAACTTGTGGGCCATGTTGGGCACCAGCCGGTGGAAGTCGTCGATGGGTCGGCTGATGTCCACCTCCTCGGCCCACTTGGTAGACCTGAGGCGGCGGCCGGGCCGGGCGGCCTCCGTGGTGCCCAGCACCGGCACCACCGCCGGCTGGGGGCACGGCATCGGCTCGGACATCACGAGGCCGCGCGGCCAGCCCGTCGGAATGGCTCGGACCGCGCTCACTGACCAACACGACAGACGGCAGGTCAGTAGAGCCCACCGGACAAGCACAACACAGAGCCCAGTTTCAACGCTCACTTACGAGGTCCATGCGCCGCGTGTCCCCGGCTCATGCCTACAATCAGTATGGCGCCCAGCGCGTCATCACAATACGCGGTTCTCCTACCACAACATCATTTACGTCGCTGCCTCCCACCGCAAGACTCAAAATAACCAGCGCCGTCGCCGTGCCCCTAGGTCGACATCGCCCATCAGCGAGACGTGTGGTTGGCAGCTGGTTCTGACCGTGAGCGCGGCCTCCAGCTCAGTCTGCTGCTGCTGGTCGGCGGGGCTCGGGCCGGACTGCGGCGGCTCGAGCGACGGCTCCTCGGCGGCCGAGTCGCGCTGCCACACCCAGTCGTAGCCGAGCTCGGGTACCAGCGGCTCGCCGGCGGTCGGGTCGGTGGCCGGCGCCCAGTCAGGCTCGGCCAACTCCAGGCGCAGACCGTCCGAGAGGCCCGGTGCCAGCGTCAGGTACTCTGCCGACGCCGGCAGTGCTGTCAGTCAGGCGCCGGCAGTGCCGGCAGTCAGGCGTCGACAGCGCCGTCAATCAGGCGCCGGCAGTGCCGTCAGTCAGGCGCCGGTAGTGCCGTCAGTCAGGCGCCGGCACGCCGTCAGTCAGGCGCCGTAGTGCCATCAGTCAGGCGCCGGCACGCCGTCAGTCAGACGCCGGCAGTGCCGTCAGTCAGGCGCCGGCAGTGCCGTCAGTCAGGCGCCGGCAGTGCCGTCAGTCAGGCGCCGGCAGTGCCGTCAGTCAGGCGCCGGCAGTGCTGTCAGTCAGGTGCCGGCAGTGCCGTCAGTCAGGCGCCGGCACGCCGTCAGTCAGGCGCCGCAGTGCCATCAGTCAGGCGCCGGCACGCCGTCAGTCAGGCGCCGGCAGCGCTGTCAGTCAGGCGCCGGCAGTGCCGTCAGTCAGGCGCCGGCAGTGCCGGCAGTCAGGCGTCGGCAGCGCTGTCAGTCAGGCGCCGGCAGTGCTGTCAGTCAGGCGTCGGCAGCGCTGTCAGTCAGGCGTCGGCAGCGCTGTCAGTCAGGCGCCGGCAGTGCCGTCAGCCAGGCGCCGGCAGTGCTGGCAGTCAGGCGTCGGCAGCGCTGTCAGTCAGGCGCCGGCAGTGCTGTCAGTCAGGCGTCGGCAGCGCTGTCAGTCAGGCGTCGGAAGCGCCGTCAGTCAGGTGCCGGCAGTGCCGTCAGTCAGACGCCGGCAGTGCCGGCAGTCAGGCGTCGGCAGTGCTGTCAGTCAGGCGCCGGCAGTGCTGTCAGTCAAGTGCCGGCAGTGCCGGCAGTCAGGCGCCGCCAGTCCCGTCAGTTAAGCGCAGGCAGCCAGCAAAAGCTGTGGTCTAAGTCCGGTCTGCCACACCGCAGCCCGATGGCTACATGATCTAAGAGCTCTTGAGATGGGAGTAGTGCAATCTCAACTGACTCACACCAGTCTTAAAGCTGTTTTCACGCAACCGGCAGAATGCAGCATTTGAGGGATCAGCTGTTGTATTCTCTCCCTGTGAAGTGTGATGGAGATCATCACTCCGACAACCATTGTGAGCAGCGGCCGTGCGAGAGCCAATGAGGACCACCGGCGCCGCTGCGGCAGTTCCGTCTCACCGCTGGGGTCGAGCTCTTCCAGCTCGGGCTCGGCCGGCGGCGGCGGCGCCATGCCACCCGGCCAGAACGGGAAATTGGCCACGTCGCCCCGCACGTCCTGTTCGGCCGGGCCCGGCGCACGTCGCAGCGAGAACGAGTTGCGCGCCGTGCGGCCCAGCTCGGCGGGGTCCACGGGCACCTCAGTGAACGCGCGGATCTCGCCTGTGGTCGGGTCACGGTCCACCTGCGCGGACCAGGGCACGTTACCACCTCGGCGAGTGCCTGGACCCACCCTGTTCTTGGGTCACCATCCACCTGTGCAGCTCCAGGGTCACATCTCTACTAAGCTGTCACAATGGTGACACAAATCATCTGTGCCATCAACTGCCACAGAGCAAACAGGGGCTCCAGTGTTCTTGCAAACTTCAGAGCTAAATGCACCTGTCAGAGGGCTGGCCTACCTGTAGGGTGGTGGAGACAGGGCTCCGCTCAACTGCCAGCAGCTCAGTGAAGTCTGTTGCTGGCTCCACATACTCTTGACAGTACCTGCTCACACAGAATCAAGGCTAACAACCCAAACAGGCACAGTGTAGGTGTTAAGATTGGCAGTAGTGTCACAAATACATGCTGGGAAACAAAGACCATGACAATAATACTATTGGAGAGGGGAGGAATGCTGAGCTGAATGCTCATTCCTTTGCAGGAATGGGCTTTAGCACAAAGCTTGTTATCATAATTTTTCATAGAAAAGGTTGACTATTCTGATTTCAGAGACCAATGTTTAAGCCCCATGCATTTAAAACAGAGAATATATTGCTTCCATCACATTTTGAATTCAGCCATAATTATACACTAAAAGGATGTCACAATGAAAAGTACTGCCAGCTGGTACTGCCAGCCTTCAATGAACATGTGCTAAGGTACCAACTTAGTACATTTTCACACATGAAGGCTACAGTGAAGCAGACAAACATGCACATGAAGAGATATATTATTAACCAGGAAAGCATGTATTAACTTTATGCACATGAAACAGAAAGATAATCCCAGATAAGGTTAGTCCCTTTAGTCTTTAAGTAACAGCAAGATTTCAATTTCATTTGCAAGACCATACAAACTCTGCATATATAATTGGTTTTCATGGTTAGGTGCTTTAGATAAACAAAGCTCTCCAATCCATGTTTCCAATGGCCTAGCCACTATTAATACAGATAGCCATAGCTCACCTATAATCATGTATGGGAAGGTTGTCAGGATGTAACAAATAATGATCAACCCTTTCTTCTAGTGCAGAAAATGTTGGAGGAGGTTCAGTTGGCATCTGCAAAGATTTCAAAACACATTCTTTTACAAAATCTTGATTGCCTGTTCCAAATCCACCAGCCACATACATTACACAGTTGCACAAATGTGAAGTGCCAACATTGCTTTAGTTAATTTAGCAGCAGCAGCATTCACTATTTGGATTTATTATCTTCACTTCCAAAACCCTTTGTTGGGGCATACCAATCCATCAGTCAAAGCACAAAAATGCTGGCAAATGCAATGAGCCCAAGGTAGTAGCAAACCTTTTTCAGTTACTTCTCAGCTATCCTCCCAAATATCCCCTTGCTAGTGCCCTACACCCTTTCGACCCCATTACAGGCCAGTCTGATAATTCTTGTTGAATGTGGACAGCGTGGGATATTGAGAGATTTAACGAACATTGGGAGAGCCGAGGTAGCAGAAGATAATGCAGACTTCCACGCTACAATTATTGATGGAAATAATTTACTTCACTTCCTTTGCGAGTTTCTATTCACGGAACAGCTTCACCTTTGCGGAAGTTTCTTCGAGACCTCAGCTGATTGAAACACGTAACATAAGACACCTAACCCGGCCCAAAAATGCGAGAGGTGCTCAGCAAAATAAACGAAACGACAATAACAGCTCGCGCCATTCCTCGAGACAGCAGAGCCATGATCGAATCTACAAAGAGCCATGAAGGCGGTGAAGTTAAAGTGCTGCAAAGAATTTAAACGTTCGTGAAGCTGGCAACACATACACATTCAGATTCATGGGGAAAATTAGAAAAAATATTCTGGAGTATGTGTTGGTTCGTTTGATGGGACTAGAAAACCTTCACCATTTTGGGATCCCAATTCTCATTTGAATGCGAGTCGCTTCTAGGACGCGGCAAGGTCGTTCGGTTGGTGGTCAGTGGGGAGCATGAGGAAACGATTGGGAAACGTGCCTGGAGAAACTCTTGCATGTAATTTACAGAAGAGTGTTATCTACTTGCTGAGCATGCTTCTGATATATCCTGGACTACGGAGTCAGTCAGTCACGGAGTATACGGAGTCTGGACTCCGGATACCAGTCATGGAAAAGACTGGTATCCGGATAATGTGGAGAATGGGATAGGAGTCTCGAGATGCAATGCTTAGCATCAGTGGCATTGACGGCGGATTAAAGGACTTTGAGACGTTTGTGTTTTCTCCTACATACCGCTTTTTTTCGTTTCAAAGTAGTTCCTACTATCGCCGTTGACGAAACAGGCGGCTTCCAGCGGAGCACGTCAAACCTCGCGCCACTCGCTACGTCATCTGACCCCGAAGCAAAGGGGTGCACTAAACTACACTTACGGCCGCGCAGCGAGGCGGCGCCACTTGCCGGTAGTCCTTGTCGCTTCACCATCTTATTGTCACTGTTCGGGTGCCATCTACGAAGCACGTAGACGCAACCGCTGTGCATGCAACATCCCCCCCCCCCCCCCCCCCCCAGTGTTTCCCGTGAACCTCTGCTGAGCGGGTACTCCAGTCAACGAACACAACAATACATCTTCGAACACAACAAACATATCTGCACCACTTCCTGTGCGAGGAGTCTTGCCCTGAACCACGATGCATGGATGTGGCTATTAAGAAATTTTCTGCGGCTGTGGAGAATTTCCTCTACGAGTGCTTGTGCTACCACATCAGTTGGTTGATACCAAACATGGCGGTGCTGGAGCACGCTTTGCGCTGGACGATGCTGTGGTGCGCATCGGTTCTCATGTAGTCGCTTTGTTTTCACTGATGTGAGTTGGCAATACCTGATACACATCTTTTAATCGGTCTTTAAGATGATGAACAAAGCAGAGATCGTAATGGTGGCCATTAAATACAATGCGATATTCCAAGGCGAGGACTGGCGCGAAGCGCCGGCCAGCAACGCAAGATCCTCAGACATTTTCTTTGATGTACAAACCTAAACTAGAAGAAATAAGCAATGCAAGTCTTTTCATCTGACGTTTCAGGTCACGGCCCCACGTGCCGGGATATTTAACATTTGACAACGCGCACGAGCTTGTGGATACAGCCAGCCTTTCAAACCCTTTGGGCCATTAAGGTTTCCAGTCGGACCTTTGAAAATCGGTCTCGGAAGGCCCATTGGGCCCCCATTCGGGCCCCTTGGACGCTGTCCCCTAGCCGATTCTGGGCCTCTTGCCAACACAGGGTCCCTGTTGCCGGCACTGAACGCCCCTCACTGGCTCAGGGGCCCTGGCCAATACTATCGTCCGCGCTTGAAAAATAGGCCCTCCGGCCCAGGTGATGCCAGCCGGACAAAGAGATCCTCATCGACTCAGGTACCCTAAATCGGCGCAAAGCTGACTGGTACTTAAGTGTCGGCCCGAAAGGCCGGGGCCCAGAACCCCTAATATGACCGCCGGCCAGCCATTCGGACCCTAAATCGTTCGTCCCGACGGTCCTTCGGGCCCCATGTGACTTCAGGAGGAAGAGACGTACCCCTCTGCTCCCCCTGCCTGCGCCACTGATGATGGTAGCAGTCTTCTAAGCATCCGTCATTACGCGAAGGTCACCGGTAAACAATATCGAACTGTGCTGGAACAGAAGCACCACAGGCTAGTGTGACGGCAATGCATAGATATCATAGGTCGGCGGTAATTCGTGATAGGACCTTCATCCCCGTTCCAAATCATTCGACTGAGGAACATCTCTCCCTATATCCTCTCGAGTTAACCATCCAGCAGACGCAACAATAATAGGGAGAGATGCCCCAGCGCAGGCGAGAGGTGTCAGCCGAACTTGGCAGGACACGTTTTCGGTAAGCAAGAGCAATATCCTGTCAGCACAGATGTGTGTGCTGCGTATCCAAGCAGTGCGCAACAAAAAATCCAGTGGAGCTGAGGGTCGCTCTGCGGCAGTGCCTGGAAAGGCAGCCGTATGAGTTTACCACTGATGCATGACACGAGAAATAGCGGCCATACCACAATAGCATGGCTTTTTCTACCGCATTGGAACGGCACAATCAAGACATACCTCGCTAAGTCAGGAAGACATGCTCACAGGCAAAAACCCGCTCACCAACGCAGGCACACCCTGAGTACTGAGATCACTCGAAATATACGAAAAGGCACAACCATTTAAGGTCTTCTGAAACTGGTATTCAAAACATGTAAGCACAGTTAATGCCACAAGAATCCAAATGCGAGCAATAACGTCCATAGTGGAATGGAATGTTGACAGCACTATCATATACCAGCAGCATGGTATGTGGTATAAACAGCTAAAGCAATGTTCTACAGTTGAACCTGAAATTACATTTGTGTGCAGAGTTACTGGTTGAACTAGCTCCATACAAAGTTGTGCGCGTTTGTATGCATCCTCTTCGCACGAGGCAAACGTATGATTACCAAGTCAGTATTCGCATATTGAGAACTTTTGGCGGGAATATACAATAGATATTTGGTGAGACTACTTAGCTTAGATACAGCACAGGTCTTAGCTCGCTCAACATTTTTCTTGACTAGCAAGGAGATAATGTAGGCACATCTAGCGATACAGTAATTCGGACGCAAGCAATCATGGCTTGGTGAACGATGTCAGTGCACACTGTTGATTCATCTTAGAAACAAACAACGGAAACGCTGTCTGTCTTCTCGGGTCCCTGGATGGGCTTGTAATAATCATATCTGCTCCTGAATGTAGGCCTCTACAAACTGGCTATCTACATCGAGATATGCACATTCAGATGTACTGAGCACGTTGTCTGCGATAGCACAAGCCCAGGAGCTTTACATATATCCGAGAAGAGCCAAGGCATTTCCGACGCGCGAAGTCGTGTCCATTCCAGGGAACGCTTACGCGTGATTACGCGGTCCATGGGGATGATGACAAGCCTAAAAACGTATAGGTATATCATAGATGGTGCAATCCAACGTTCTCACACCACCCACGACGACTGCTGTTCAGCAATATGAGAAAAGCGAAAGAAGAAGATACATACAGCAAGACATGAGATGAACCCAGCAGGTACATTATGAACTGGTTTCGCAGTTTCGGGGTATTAGGTCAGATCATCAGGGGCAGGAGTACCAGGTAAGACCATCACGGGGTAGGTACCGGGTTAGACCATCAGTGCGAAGGGTACCGGATTACAAAGGGTACCGGATCAGGAGACAGGGGTACCACGTCAGACCGTCAGGGGACAGGGGCACCTGGTCAGACCACCAGGAGGCAAGAGTGCCAGGTCAAATCACCAAAGGGCAGGGGTACCAGGTCAGACCACCAGGGACATGGGCACCAGGTCAGGGATATTTATTTGTGACTATGGGGTACATAGATGTGAATAGACTCTACCCCAGTATACCATTGTGGGAGGTGACTGGGGCGTGTCGAGTGGTTCTAGAACATCGCGCATCGCCCAAAAATTACTGCGGAAAGCGCACTGAAAGTTACTGAGTTAGTTCTAAGAAAAAGAGTCTTAACCTGACATCAAGCGCTCGCTTTACGCAAGCTGAAGGCACGGTAATAGGCTCGAAATTGGGAAAAAAATTGTTGCGTAATTGGGAGCATGGGAAACAGAACTCGATTAGAAATCGGGCCTAAAAACTTTCGTTTACCTAAGGTATATCAATGACATTTTTGAAGTATGACTGCTTGGTCAGGAAAC
>NW_023596136.1:8679041-8706541 GCF_011947565.3 Pollicipes pollicipes | reverse complement strand
TGTTGCATGACTGTGGAAGTCGAAGATGTGTTTGCATCTTTCTCACATACGTTTTGTGGATTCCCAAAACAGGCTGAGCCAAGCGATGCCACTGATTGGTTGTCTGCTTTGCTGAAAGTGATTTATACATTGCACCATGTGTTTTGGGGCAGTCATAAGCCAGATGGGGTGTCAATACAAGAGAGCAGACTTGATCCATCTTTTCATGATGGAATTTATTATGAAAGCAGCATGGATTGCACTACAAACCCAATGTAATTGTTCGTTATGTCATGGCACAGTATAGCACTGAGGTAGTGCCACAGCTGCTGAACCGTGCCAAAACACACTGTATTACACTGGTTGACTACTCTGTCAAGCCTATGAGACAGCAGCTTACAATTTATGAATGACTGGTAACAACTGGTTCAACAATGGCAAAAGACTATCAACAACAATAATGACATTGCATCACAATGATTATACCAGGGTTAACTATGAATTGCTTAAATAATCTGAGCAAAGAAAAAAAATTATTGGTAGCCCAACCTTGCCATCTTTACCAAAGCAATAGCAAGGCCTTGACAATCAAGTCATGACGTCACAAATTTATTAATTTTCACATGACACCACATTTCCAAGTACAAACAATAAAGAGAGTAACTACTAAACACATCACATGATATCAAAATCAGGACTATAGCACTGCAGGCAACGATGAGTCGACAATAAAGTATTGACAAAGTAATGACGAGCGCAGCAGTAGCAGCAGCAGCACAGCATATCGTGCTTTGATGCAAACAATCTACCATAAAAGCTGGCGATCGCTTCGTTGCGAATGTTAAATAGTCCACCAAAACTTTTCTAACGGCCGGCACCAAGACAACAAATCCACGAACAAACCACCAACTAATCCGCCACTCGACACAGCCCCCACAACGAGACTGGCCAGCTGGCGTCAGCTTTCGTGTGTTTCGAGGTGTTCTTTAGGTCCGGCTGCCAGATGATGCCAGGTATTGTTGTCGTCACATGACGATTCCATGACGCCATCAAACAATGACGTAATGGGGCGCATTTTTACAAACTATAAATTTTGCTACTTCAGCGTCGTTTTTGAATCTTGAAAGCTTACAAATAGTTAAAAGTAATCTTTTCCTCATCATATCTGATGCCTACCTCAATATCTTGAACCGTGGAACATTCCCTTTAACCGACAATCAAAATTGAATAGTGAACAAATAAGATCAGATGGTTACGTACATGCGCGCTCGCAAGTCTTAGAAACAAAAACCACGGCGCCCGGCGTTGCAGTCTACGAGAACCACACGGCGGTGTCCCTTGCTAACACTAGGAAGTGGCCGACGGGCGGAAGAAAACGACGACGTTTCTGAAAGAAACGTCGTCGCCGTGAGGCGCCTCTAAACGCTTTGATCCAAGACTCTTTCTTGTGGTCTGTGGCAAGGTTTAGACATAGGAAGGTAAGTCTTAGGAACAAAACCACTTCTGTTTTGCCCTGTTCTTATCTACGCTGGCGTTCAATGCATCGCCCCCCACAGCTTTGACAAACCTTGAGAAATTCGCCAACCCCATGACTGTTATTGTTTTATAGACAGGAGTAATTGAGCAATTGTGAAGGAAATCCATCATTTAGCTCTTGGCCGATTTAATTTTGGTTGCTTCCAAATGCATGCCTAATTATACCTTCTGAGACCTTCTGGCTTGTCTTTCAGACAAATAAGATCAACATAAATTAATGGAAGAAGAAAATTCATCACCGAAATTAAGGATTTTTTAACATTCATCAGAATAATTTTGTGATTTTTTTGCCTCCTTGAGACCAAAATATTTTCAGAACTGAAATATCGTAATGTGGGGGTATTATTTCCTTTCTCGTGTTGTTCTTTCGTGTTAATCCGAGGTTTTATGTCGTTTTCTTGCCTTCACATGCTCTGTTGTGATATTTTTCGACCATAAGTATTATTTCCTCAATAGCTATCAATAATAACTAATATATACAACTAATAAATCGCTAACGGAAGGTCAAGTGAGATGCTTTCTCATGGACACTCGCCGGCTTACTTGAAGACCCATCTCGGACGGAACAATTGAAACTGACCGCTTGGACCACGTTGACTAGAGCTGCAGCGGCCTCCTTAATGCTGTCCTCAAACGTCTAGTCCCCAATCATCTCACCGTCTGCCTACTGCCGGCAGAAATACTCGCGACGATCCAGATGATGTTTCGCTGCCAAGGCAGAGAACGCTCCGTGCCACAGATGATGGACTGGACGTCGGAGGTGTTGACGTCGACATCCTGGTTGTGGCAGAGTGTCCGCTTCCACTGGTAGTCCAGCAGAGCGACGGGTGCGACGGTTTGACCCGACGGCCAAGTCGTACAAACGGTCGTACAAACCAGTGAGGATGGCGTGTCCATCAAACGTGTCCCGCCAATCAATGTGTCAAATGTGTTCCATTCAAAAAGGCTGGATCATAAACCGCGTATTTAACTCACTGGGAAGCCCTGACGAATTTGGTTGTCGCAAGGCGGAGCTTGAGTACTTTCTGTTGATCCCATAATCCAAAGCGCTTCGCGGTCTCACAGTATGGGAAGCAGCGACATATAGGTCAACCCAGAACTTATGGACAGTTTCTAGACAGGCAGGGTAAATGCCATTAGGCGCTCTCGGGTGAAAATGGATTGGTCTCAAACATTTTGTGTATGGGGAATACACAGGTAGATGGCCCTGAACTTGCCCGTTAAGTTCAGCAATTTCTAAAAAGTGTCTTCAGGACGACTTTTATCATTAGTCAAAGTTCTACGATTAGAGCTGTATATTAGATCGGAGAGAAATACCCCAGACGGTGTCGGCTATGACCCGAACGGACACACTTTTTCAACATGAAAGCGTATTTGTGCAACCGCTGCAAAGATGACAATACAAATCACGTGCACAAACTGCGGGCACAAGCTATTATAATCCATTTCTAAGGTTTTGTTTCCATAGGATGTCAACAACTCCCCACTCTCAGGAAACAAATATTTGGGCACTAAAGTATTGCACTTATGTAATGAAATAAATCATCCATTGATAAAAACTGCGTATCACTTATGTAGCCACCCATGGCAGTGGATCGCCACAAAGGTTCACCTTCGGCCATCCGTGAAACCGACCGTGAAAGCAAGCATGTCGGTGTCCGTGTAGCCACATGGCAGTGGATCTGGCAGGCGGACAGGCGATGGGCATCTGCACAGACTATCCTAAACAGAAGCGCGCACAAGCCTACGTCAGGCCAGAAATTGTTTTTATTAATCGATGATCTATTTCATGACATGAAAAATACGCTAGTGTTGCAGCGGCACGAGATCAACACCTAGTCGCGTGGGTCACCAATGTCGCGCACGTCACTGTCTTCGGCGACGAAAAAGGAAGGTGGCAGTAGTTGCCCGGCAGTTTTCTTTTTTGTTGCGTATTTGTTATTTGTTAAGGTATTTGTTTTCCCTAGAACGGACGGTGATTGTCATACTATGGAAGCAATACCCCAGAAATGGGTGTGATCGCCCATGTCCGCAGTTCAAGGCCGTGATTTACAATGTAACTTTTTGCAACGCTTATGCCAAAATGCTTTCAGAGTAAACCGCATCAATTCAGTGTTAACAAGACAGTTCAAACAGCCTCAATTCTCGTAGGATAACTAGGAAAATGGAGAGAAATGCATTGACATTTCGTTGCCTGCCTTTGTGGAAGCAAATATCAGTGGTAGATTCGATTTTGTTAATTTCGTGCTGATATTCGTTTCGATAAAGGCATGCAGCCGAAATATCAATGCGTCTATCTCTCAATGACCCTGCTTATTTTACCGCGAGTAAGGCTATTAGTTATGACTTGTCTACATGCATAATGTTCCTCGCAAATGCACTTAGCTACTTATGTATCCGTTGAGGTTATTGTCGACACCATCCGAGATGTTTGCCAACCGCCACCACTTGGGGTAAAGGGGCGGATAAAAGCATTCCATCCCTCGTATTTCAAGCTCTCATCATCGCAAACCGTAACTTTTAATGATCAAGCTGGCCCTAACTATATTTTTCACATATTGCCAAAACTATCTGGCAGCGTCAGGGCCGTCTACCTGTGTACTCTCTACAGAGCCACAGCTGCCACACGCTTCATGTGGAGTCATGCACAAAATGTTCAAGGTAACTCCATCTTCCCCCGGGAGCGCCTAATGGGATTTGCTCCGCCTGCCTAAAAACTCTCGATAAGTTGTGGGTCAACTGACCAATCCGTTACTGATTCCAATCCTGCCACACCGCGAAGCGTTTTGCATCATGGGGCCAACAAAAAGTATTCAAACTCCGCCTCGCGACAACCAAATACGGCTGCGGCTTTCCAGTGAGGTACAATGCGCGACTTGTGTAAGCCAGCCTATTTAAATGCAACGCCTGAGCGCAAGCTCACAATATATCACTGAAAACCAATCCGAACGGGCCAGAATAGCGACCATTTCGGGCGGCGGTGCAGGAGCGACAGAGCGTGCAAGTGGCTAGATCCATTACCACACCTCTGTGACCATGGGAATGGGTGGGAGAAACGCCAGATATATGCAGCCATATCTCACGAAAGCTCAGGCACCTGTGACCTTGCAGCGCCGGGCAGACATGACGGAACGCCGTCAGATCTGTGCCAATGGGTACGCCAGGGCGCTGGGAGGCGGGTCGACCTCCCGACCAGGTCACGCACCAACGCGCACGACGGCGTGCAGACTCACACGCACCGCCCACTCTCAGGTCCCGGGAAATCGGGATCAGTGATGGAATGACGCAATACCTCGATCTATATTCTAGTAGATAAGTGTCAGCGCCTAAGCCATGTTAGTCGTGAGCAGCTTGAGTAAAACTTCCCTTGGATGAAGGCCCGCAGCATGACAGGTGCAACAGCGGCCGCACCAAGCTTTCACCAATTGCAGCATAATTTACACATGTTCATCTGATGCCCATACCAACCGCTTTACCACGCTGATCGCGTGACATTTTTCCCGCTTGAAGCATACGATACTGAAAGAGAATTAGCCTACCAAAAGTGTGTTTCTGCCTTTTTTCTTTCTCCTGGCGCTATTCTTACAGCAACCTTTGGACCCTAGAACGCTTATCAACATATCTGTTGACATTCATATGCAGGGGCGGACTCAGGATTTCGTCAAGGGGGGGGGGGAGCACTCAACATTGCGAGGCCCCTAGACTTTAGGACCTCTCCAAAATATAAAAATACTCGTATTTCTGCCATTAAACTTTAAGGAAAATACTGGATATATATACGCAGAATAAACAGTAAATACGGGAAGCCATCTTCTTACTGTGCACAGTGCTAGAAGGCTCGGCGTGCCACGTATGTACATACTTGTAGCTTATTCATTTTCTCCAGATCATGACAAATATTGTCATTTTCGGCAAAGCATCCCCGGGAAAACAGGCTAAATAAACTTAAGCTGGTTGCTAGATATCATCAAAATAAACACGAGCTTGGTTCTTAACTTATTTACGGCTAGCCGGCCGGTCGATGTGATCAGCTGATGGCTGATAACCAATGCAGCTTTTTCCTTGGTTATAAAGGAGTACTAAATATCATAGCATTCGAAGTGTGTTAGAAACATGACAAAGAAGTATGAGAGGTGTCACACATTCAATGGCCAAGGAAATGACGCGTAGGAAATCGGTGGCACATAAAATTATCTTAGACAATGCGCGTAAAATTCAGCGATGCATATCCGACTGCTGCTCTAAGGCCAAGGTACCAAGACCGATAGGGACGGAACCTGAGCGGTCATGGGTGCCTCAGGAGGCCAACAAAGATGCCTTTTGTCAACAAGTATAGGGTTTTAAGAGTAAGCAAGAAACACCCAAGAGCAACGTAGTGAACTTCCCGAATGATCCGTAGTGCCCCGGCAAGCTAAAATATAGGACCCCGGCAAGAGCACGGGGCATTCTGAGCAAAGGAAAATTACAGAAGACCAATGAAATGAATTAATGACCCTTAGCGATCAATGGCACCCGGATAGGTTAAAGAAAGAGCCCGGAAGGAGTGAAGGGTTCCCCGCAAATGAGACCACAGGTAAAGAGTCCTAGTTCAAAGTGGAGGGACGCTAAGCATCGCGTGGCTCGGTACCTTACGCCATATAGGCCCCAACAATAGTACAAGGCCCTCCGAGCAAATGGACAGAACCCGACACCAATGTGAAAGCCGCTGAGCAACTAAGTGTACACCGGCATATGGGATCCCGGATCCTGGAAAGAGTGTATAAAGTCTTTCCAATGGGAAGAATCCGTAGAGGAAAACCCGATAGATCAAGAATGCCCAAGCATGTAAGCAGAGAGTGTCCAAACAGCAGCGTAGGGCCTACGAGAAAATGAAAAGATATCAAGGGCAACGTGGAAGTGGACATAAAGGGCCCGGGCAACAACGTCAGGCTCCTGGACAGCGTGATGAGTCCCAAAATCTCCCACAATCAACATCTCAATCAGCGATGAATTAATTTTGTCTGCTCACGGGCTCTTTACTTTCGCTTACAACTGTTCTTGGTCGCATGCAGCCCGAAGATGTCCAATTTGGTTCTGCTTTAAGTTAAAAAACTGCATCTGTTCAGCCGGGCATGGGCTCGTTTGAAGTCTATGGGCTCCCTCGGGGCACGAGGGGGCGTGGTCCCGTGCCCCCACCCTCGGTATCCGCCACAGGCCTGAGCAGCTTAATAGAGAGGGCCCTGCCAAGAACATAGGGCCATTCATTCCAATAAGCAGTACCCAAGACACAATATGGAGGGCCACCGAGCGATCGAGTGAGCCAGAGCAGGTTAACAGGTGGGGCCCCCACGAAAGCATAGCACCTTCTACTCGATAAGAAACACCCACAACACAATGTAGGGGGCCCCTGAACGACCGAGTGCGCCAAAGCAGCTCAACAGATAGGACCCTCAACCAGAGCGTAGTGGCCACAATTCAAAGAGGGAAGTGCCCAAGACCCATATGACCCAATGTGCAGGGCCCCCAAACAATCCAGTGTGGTCCAGAAGGCGAACAGAGGGGGCCCTTCATTCAAATAGGAAGTACCCATGATACGGTGTGGAGGACCCCCAAGCGGTCGAGTGTGCCCCAGCAGGTTAACAGAGAGAGCCCCGACAAGAGCAGAGGGCTCTTCATTCAAATAAGAGATACCAACGAGACAATGTAGAGGCCCCCCGAACGATCGAATGCATCCAAGCAGGCCAACAGACGGACCCCGACAAGGGCGTAGGGCACTAAGCACGTAGCAGAGAATTGGTTGGGCCCTGGACTAATGTAGAGGGCCCATGGACATATCGCGAGTGAAGTTAAGAAAAAAAGAAGAAAGACCGAAACCAACGTGAAGGGCCCCTGAGCAACCGAGAAAATCCCGGCAGGTTAACATATGAGGGGGGCGGCAATAGCGTACGGAGCCTTTCGGGCGAATGGGAAGAACCCGTGTAAGTCCTCTGATTGACACGAGCGCCCAGGCGCGGTAGCAGGAACGGTCCCAGCAACAGCCCAGGCCTTCCGAGCAAATGCAAAGAAAGTAAGCGCAGCGTAGAAGGCTCCTTAACGATCGGATTGGCCCGGCAAGTGGGCATACAGGTCCCCCAAAAACAGCATAGGGCCTTCGGACGGCGTAATAAGTCGTATAATATGATAATCGCAACCCTCTCCATAACTGAAAAATAATTTTTGTACACTCCTGGGCCCTTCACATTCGCTTGCGGCTGTTTTGGACGCCTGGAAGCCCAAAGATGTCCAATGTTGTTACGTTTGGTGTTTAAAAAAATGCATCTGTTCGGCCGCTTATGGACGACTTCGGAGCCAATGGGCCGCTTCGGGACCAAAGAGGTGGTCGTGACCCCGTGCCTCCCCCCTCTGGATGCGCCCCTGTTCGTGTACCTAGATACCTGCTTACGTAGGCGTAACACATTATTGCCACAGAATTACAGCTGTCAGACAGTAGCCCGTCACCAGCATGCCGTATAACACATTATTGCCACAGAATTACAGCTGTCAGACAGTAGCCCGTCACCAGCATGCCGTGATGACGGTATGGCGTGCAGGCTGCGGATGAATTGTTTGTACACTGTGTTACAGGTAGGGCATCCCTAACTCCGCACCTTCCACATTCAGCCGGTTACGAGGCATTCAAATTGTTGACATTTGCTGCTCAGTGAGCCTGATTTTGCCCTGCCCTGTAAACGTACTTTGGTTTGCTGTATCTCTGTTTGCTTGCTTGTACGGCCTTTTTCTCGTCTTTTTCTTTTCAACTTGTTTTTGCACGCATATCGTGCATATTGGTGATATGAAACTCACAACATCACGTAGGTGCACAGTAACAAGCAGCAAATGCCTATGATTTACGCTGATAGATACAAAATATACGTTAGCTCAATAAGTTTACTTTAACTTTTACTTGTTAGTGCCTATACACATGCCACTGTGGTTTGAAAAAAATCATCGTTTTATGAATTGGTTTGAATTATACGAACATCGACAGGATGAATACGCATACATCTAGTCAAATGATCTGTCAGGAAGATGATACTAGCGGGCGCGCGGCAGACAGAGACAGTGTGACACAAACAGCTTCGTAGTGACTCCAGCCAGACCAGGTCAGCCGTGATGTGTGTGTGTGTGTGTGTGTGTGTGTTTGTGTGTGTGGGTGTGTGTGTGTGTGGTGTGTGTGGTGTGTGTGTGTGTGTGTGTGTGGTGTGTGTGTGTGTCGTGGTGTGTGTATGTGTGGTGTGTGTGTGTGTGTGTGTGTGTGCATATGTATGTGTGTGGAAGGGCGGGGCGGGGAGGGGGCGGGGACGGGGTACCAGTCCGGTCGAGCCGATGGCGCAGGTGATAAGGGCCGGGCGGCGGCACCGGGCCGCCGGTGCAGCGCTGTGGCGCGGCGTCGAGCCCACGCTCGCACTCCAGGGCGGCATGGCGTCGGCCCACGCTCCCACCCCTGGGCAGCGCTGGGCTGGCTGGCCGCCGAGCCCGGCCGGCTCCTCCAGTGTTGCGGCACCGGCCGGCCGCGGCGCACCACAGCACCGCCCGCTGCCCTCCGGGCCAGCCCAGCACTACACAGCTGTGCTCCCATCGCCGCCTGCCTCTGCCCAGCTCGGTCCGGTGCTACTCAGGTGTGCTTCACTGAGCCTTGTGCGTGTCCGCCCAGCCGAAGCAGCGCGAGCCAGAAGGCCTGTGGTGGTGTCTCGGACTCCTCGGAAGAGTGCGTGCGGGCGCCGACAGAGGCAAGCTCAGCATAGAACATAGCCAAATGCAGCTGCACGGGCCGCCTGCGGCGTGATCACTGGGCGGGGCTCACCACAGCCGCTTCTAGGAGAGCAGTTCCTGCTCAGCTGCGGCGCCAGCCGGAGCAGAGGCAGGACTGCCAGAAGACGCCGAGCGCATGATCGGCACAGCGCTATGCGTAAGTTTGGGCCTTAAAGCGTGTGCTATAACATAATGCGTATCGTGCTAGCACACGGTCTGTCATTAATTTTTACAGGTCGAATTTTTCTAATAAGATTATCATCCGTTTTATATTACTTGGCCATTTTGCTTATAACTTACGTCATATAGATTTCATAAAAATCGAAACACTCACTGGACCTATCTCTGCGTATGCTATACACTGTATAGATACCAACCCTATGCTGTCAATAGACACAAACTTTCTATTGCAAGACGTCCCCGCAATGTATGCGATCTTAAATTTTGTTATAAATCTCCGAATCGAAGGTAACCTGCGGTGTGCGTGTGTGTGTGTGTTGCTCCTCCTCAAAATCACTTCCAACGGAAGTGCTTTTGAGGAGGAGCCCCGCACATGTCTGCTCATCTGGGGTTGGTCGGCGCGCAGCCGCCCCTGCTATCCAGCTCCTGCGGCTTGTACCACCCGACACGGCGTGACCCACTAAGCCGCTCACATGCCAACACCGCAGGTGCTGAAAGCAGCTGGTCAACGCAATCACACGAGGTGTGCAAATTCTGAAGTGATTGACACGGCTCCATCGTACATTTGCATACATAATCAGTTATGCGGCTGCCAACCGACCGTCCGGCGTGATTACGACCCTACATTAACACCGTTCCGCCTATGTTAGCACCGCACCGCCTCGTACCGTCGGCACATTGAAGTGTGTACTTGACCTGGCAGATCGCTGCCAAGGTCGTGCCGCGGCCGCAAGTGCTCAGTGGGTCGCTGTTCTCTGGCGACAGGTGGCGCTGGCGGCGCTGGCTGGCGGCGCGCGCGGCGCCGAGCCGTCTCTGGCGGCCGAGTCTCCGCTGCGGCACCTGAGCCGCCTGCTGGCGGCCGCCGCCGTCCCGCTGAGCAGCGGCCGCCAGCCGCTGCCGCTGTTCCCGCCGCTCGGCACACCACCGCCGCCGCTGCGGCCCGGCCTGCCGCCCGCCCGCAGCCTCGGTCGGAATCGCGCTCCCTCAGGCGGTGCCAGCTCCGTCGGCCTCAGCACTAGCTCCGCCGGCTTCGGCGCCAGCTCTACCGGCCTCAGTGCCAGCTCTACCGGCCTCAGCACTAGCTCCGCCGGCCTCAGCGCCAGTTCCGCCGGCCTCAGCGGCAGCTCCGCCGGCCTCAGCGGTAGCTCCGTCAGCTTCAGTGGCCCGCGGCACCGGCCCAGCAATGCCATTGCAGAGTTCACGTCGAAAGATGGAGGTGTGAGCGGACGGGCGGACAGCCGGCCGTTTAAGCCGTCGGTTCGGTACGACGAGCCGATAGGCCTGGCTTCGGAAGATGCCGTGGATCCTCAACAGCTCGAGTTCTACGGGCAGTTACCGAGCGCAGCACCCAGTCGGCTGAGATTTAAGCCTTCGCCGAAGGTCGGTCATTCGATGTTCGTTCCGTCGGTAGCACCTGGGGGTGCAAGAACACCTTTCCGTGGCCCAGAACAGGGAGTGTCGCGACAGGATAGCTTCCGGCCTTCCCCTCGCTCGGATGAGTCCATCTTCAAGCCTTCCAAATCGTTTGGCCGGGCGTCGAGGTTTTTGACAGCTGCAATTTGGAACGGATAGTGTGCTGGTGGTGCATGCCTTTGAACACTCTGTGTGGATTATGGGGTCTGGTCTGAACCCTCATCATGATCAAAAGTGACGATGTGATGCGCAACCAACGTACCGCTCCAAGCTTCTGGTACCGCTAGAAGCGGGCTCCCGCATATGATCTAGTGTGCTTGTAGTATGTCTTCTGCCTGGAAAATCGCTGTCGCATCTGCGTGTGTTCCGTGCGGTGTAATGATGTTTTCGGTGTTTAATTACGAGGGCAGGGCCAGTGACCACCGATGTCGCAGTACACCACGCCGAATTTAGTGGAGAGCTACTCTCGGCGGGCAAGGACGTCCCCACGGAACAAGAGAGCACCTGGGCCACAGGCCGCTACGATGGAAAAAGGCGGGCACAAATTAATAATCTCGACTTCGAGGAAAACCTAAACAACTTTTACAGAGGAAAATTTGATGAGGCATCCCGTCAAGTAAAAAGATGCAAAATTGAGTCCATTTGTAAAAATGAGGGCTCCTATTGGTTTTTGCCTCTCCAAGCAGTTATTTTACAACCAGGAGCGGTATTCTCTGTATGCCGCTGGCGTTGTTGGCGAGAGGTCGGCCCAACAGGGTTGCGTCGCTTCCACGTTGCTCTTGTTTTCATCTGCCGCCACCTGAAGACTATTAATATTAAGATATTATAAGACTTGGTGCGTAACTGGTAACATTGAATCCATTCGCTCATAACCAACCGCAGCCATTTGGCTTTTGGCGCCCGTTCCTCTCGATTGCGATCTGATAACGTAAGGACGTGCGGCACTTGCTCCACCGTTTTTATCCTGTTATCTTCGTTTCTAAAATATATGGTGTTGGAGCTATTTTCAGAGCTGACGCCTTTGTTTCTGTCGCGTGATAATTTCGTAGATGTAAATTTCGTGGGCTTTCATAGGCGTAAGAACATTAAAAAAGTGGGGGGCCAAGCTCAGGGCGTGCTTCAGGAACTTCTTTTGAAAAGCAAGCCCGATCACCGGGGGAGGGGGTGCAGCGGGTAGAGATGGGGGTTGTTGTTATCGCTCTTTATTCAAATGTCATGGCTGTTTTGCTAGATATGCGCCTAGAGCTGTTTTTGACTGGTGCGCAATCTTGCCTGTTTGACTCATCTACGCCATTCGGCAAATAAGGCTGTCCAGCTTCCTAGAATTATTGGTCCATTTCAACATTGTCTTTCCTGGGGAGGCGATATTCCACGCGCGGGTAGGTATTTTGGGTCATTGAGAAGGCATCTGCCTCCACAGAGTACACGCCAAAATATGACCTGGACATAGACTGGTGATAATTTTGAAGGCGAATCGATCGCTCACAATGCGACAAATTTGTTATGCGCCCTCACTTTGCTGGCTGATTTTCGAGAGATAAGACATGTCGCAGCGTTTTAGACGCAAACAAATTCGAACCCTTAAAACTGAAAAAAAACACTGTGAAAAAACCATACAACTGGAAGTTGTCCTTTAAAAACCAAACCACAGAATGAAGACCCTTCTGTCATATATTCCTTACCTGGGTCCTGCTACCCTCCGATGACGGCGGCCATTGCCCTGAGCCGGCTGTCTCCCGCATGGCCGACTGCGAACTGATCGTATGGCCGCTTTGTTGCAGATTTCTGAACCAGCATTGCTGCTAATTGGCGTGCAAAACATGTTGGACACCTGCAACGGTATCTTTTTCCGAATTATCTTCCCTTACACCACGCCACCGCCGAAAAAAAACATCCGGGAGGTGCCTGTCTTAGGTGTGAATTGTCCCAACGGACATTTAATCGCCCACCATTCAACGTAGATGACTTGATATATTTTTGTGCGTAGGCAGTGGCATAGCCAGAGCCTTGCCATGGAGGAACACGAGGTTGAAAAATCCCCTGTTATGGTGACCTCTCCCCTAGGAAATCTCCGGATATAACTTACTTGTTAACAAGGGATACGGTTTTCTTCGTTTTATCGTTATTTTTACATTGCCACCAGAACAGAAAACAGAAGCTGACAAAAGCTCAACTCTGTATTTTGAAGTACATAAACTGCAAAAATCAGGCTTTGAACGAAGGCATGAAATAAATCAACGGTGTCCTTAATTTACAATGGTTTAGTAAACTCTTTTTAAAACGAAAGAATTCAGAACCTTTCTCAGAATTTTGTGTCTGGTTTCTACATACACTAAGGACATTGCGAAGGTAGATTGTAGATCGCTATGTTTGATCGAAATTTGAAGGTGAAAGTTTGATTGCAGATCGAATGGTCAACAATGCGCATTAACATGACCAGGCCATGTTTGGCTGGAAATGTTCAACATCCAGTCAGAATCGATTACTGATACAATTTATGTCACGCGGTTTTCTATCATGCGCGCTCAAAAATCTTAGCAACAAAAACCTCCACACCAGGCGTTGCAGTCTTCGTAGTCAGCAGAGCGTTAGTTTAGTGGCTAACTTTAAGCCATGGCCCATCGCCGGACGAAAATGACCCCCGTTCCGTTCTCCCGTTCTAGACTCCCGTTCCACGTCTGTTTTTGTGTTCTTCATAGATGTTAAGAACCCCCTGAACGTAGATTGTGGATGAAGTGGGCTCACTACTTTGTATTAGCTTGGCTAATCCATGTTCGTCTTAAAATGTTCAAGATTCAGTCAGAGTTGATTACTGACCAAAACTGCGTCGCAACGTTGTGAACATGCGCGCTCGTAAATATAGCAACAGCCTCAATACCCGGCGTGGCAGTCTCCATAGGCTTCGCGGCGTCGGCCCTGTGGCTATAGCACTCAGTGGTGTGGTGGCACAGGAGCAGCCGAAAAAAAAATAACGCATCTTGAGGAAGATGGCTGGTGAACTAGATCAATCGAGACATATGTTTAGTGTAATGCAAAAGTGAGCCAAATACTGCCTTAATCTGAAAAGTGTGGGAGGGGAGGGGTGGCAGTTAACACTGCTGGACCCCCACCTTGAAAAGTGTGTGTGTGTGGGAGGGGGGGGGGCATTGCCCTCCTGGTCCCCCTCTGTTCCTTCGTACATGCGTGCTTTTCCTTTCTTATCTAGTGTTCTTCGTTCGACGACGCTTTCGCCCCTTGCGTTCCTTCGCGCGTGTCTTCGTAACTTAGACCAACGACAGAGTGGGCGGGTTTATGGTGCCGGCCAAGGACAACGCGTCTTCTGCAACAGCGGAATGCAGCTGGATTCCGACGTTCCTCATGGTAATATTCCTTTGCCCCACCGAGACATTCAGGAACATCAGCTCCTACAAGATCCGGGTTGAAATTCACGATCTTCGGAGGACATCGGCGTAGGGGAACGTTCCAAAAGTGTGGGGGGGGGGGGGGGGAACTCAGGGCGTAATTCAGAAACTTTTCTTCTGGAAAGCAAGCTTGATGACTGGGGTAGAGGGGGGAGGGGGGGGGGGGGGTAGATGGAGGTTGTTATCGCTCTTTATTCAAATGCCGTGGCTGCTATGCTAGATATGCATCTAGAGCTGTGTTTCTCACTGGTGCTCAATCTTGCCTATTCGACCCATCTGTCATTCGGCACATAAGACTATCCATCTTCCCAAGAGTATTCGTCCATTTCAACGTTGTCTTTCCTGGGAACGTGAATTTCCACGAAGAGGTAGACATTTTGGGTCATTGACGAGGCATCTACCTTCACAGGGTAGATGCCAAAGTACGGCCTGGACATGAGCTGGTGAGAATTTTGAAAGTGGATCGACGGCTCACCTTGCGACAGATTTTCGATGCACCTTCATTGCGCTGGCTGCTTTTCAAGAGATAAGGCCTGTCGCAGCATTTCATGTGAAAACGATTTCGGAAGCTTGAAACTGCCAAAAACAATGTGACAAAATCCATAAAACTGGAGATTCTCCTTCACCAACCAAGCCACAGAATTGAAGACCGTTCGGTCATATATTCCCTATCTGAGCCATGCTCCCGCCCGCCGTCGGCGGCCACTGCCCTGGCTCGCCTGTCTCCCGCACGACTGATTGCGAACTGATCGCATGGCTGTTTTGTTGCATACGTCTGGATTACCGTTGCTGCTCATTGGTATAAAACATGTTGGACACTTGCAAGAGTCTCTTTTTCCAACTTATCTTCCCTTGCAGCGTATCAACCCAGAAAAGCTTCCGGGAAGCTGCCTGTCTTAGGTACGAATTGGCCCAGCGGACATTTAATTGCCCATCACTCAACGAAGACGACTTGATATGGATTTGTGTGTAGGCAGGGACGTAGCCAGAGCCTTGCTAAAGGGGAGCATAGGGCTGACAAAAGCCCCTCTAATGGTGACCTCCAGAAAAATTCCCCAGATATAGCACTTGTTAGCAAGAATGCGGTTTTCTTCCTTTCATTGTGTTTTTTACCTTGCAACCAAAGCAGAAACCAGAAACTACCATGAGATCAACTCTGTTTGCATTTTTAAGTCAATAAACTACAGAAATCAGGCTTTGAACGACCGCATAGAGTAAATTACCGATGATCTCAATTTACAATGGTTTAACGGGCTCTTTATAAACCGATAGGATTCAGAAGCTTTCACAGAATGTTTTATCCGAGCTCTACGGACATTAAGGACATCGCGAAGGTCGATTGCAGACCACTATGTTTGATCGAAATTTGAAGATGAAAATTTGATTATAGATGAGTGGTCAACAATGTGTTGACCACTTGGTATACAATGACTGTTATATATTTCTAGACAAATTGGCTTGGCCATGTTTATCTGGAAATGTTTAGCATTGAGTCAGAAGCTACCAGTGATGCAATTTATGTAACGGGATTCTTTAACATGCGCGATCGCAAATCTTAATGAAAACCTCGACCCCAAACGTTGCAGTCTCCATAGTCCTCAGAGCGTAAGCCGAGGGACTAACTTTTAGCGATGGCCCATCGCCGGGCGAAAATGATGACGCTTCTGAAATACTTACCTTTGAACACTTAAATCGATTAGTGATGCAAGTTATGCGACATAATTTTAAGCATGCGCACTCGCAAATCTTAGCAACAAAAACCTCGACGCCAGGCGTAGCAGTCTCCCCGGGCCGCTCAGCGTCCGCCTGACAGCCCATATTAAGTCGCGGCCAACGGGTGTCCGAAAATAATGACGCTTCTGAAAGGTACCTTTGAAAGCTTCAGGACACCGAATCTTACGTTAAGAAGGCAGTCTGGGCGCATATTTCACGCATGCGGTTTTTAGACCGATGATGAGAACGGATTGGCCCTTAAAACAGCGCTAAGTGATGCTGGAATCTGGTGGTGGGACTGGAAGAGTAAAGGTAGAATCTCTATTTCTCGTGTTTCTTGAACTATTAATCTCTCCAGAAGACTGATTAATGCGGCGCCCGCCGTCTGGTGACACTTGGAGTGGCCAACGCAGTTCGGTTTTACGAAAGCTGCAACCCAGGCCATCCCTGGCCTTGCGCTCGAGGTTGCGGGCGGGTATGTTCAAACTTTTTGATGTAATTTTTTTCACTGAAGCATTCTGAAAAAGTGAATGGTTCTCCAGAAAACATGGGACGACCTTGTTCTTTTTTAAAATTCATTTTGACCCATTCTATTCAACAGTGACAGCCCCACTCTACTCAACAATAATGAGGCACCTTATTTATTTCCGGGCAGGGGGCCCCGTGAGCAGAATACCAGAAGTGCATCATCGCTTCCGGCCAAGGGCTGAAAGGCCATTCCGTCTCATCGCGAAATGTCTTCTGGTTGTCGTTCTGGTGACATGGGACGGGATCTCCTAGTGGATCCGAAGGCCATTAGAAGGATATATCATACCATATCGTTCCCCTCTCTGACACGGGAGGTCTTCTTACCCGCACAATTGGCCCCGGATCAGCATAAGAACCATCACTGACGCAACAACATGCCTGGTCGCCGCAAGTGGTCCAAAAATTATCCCACAAACCACAGTTACATGTTTTTCTAAGTTCTTCAAAGATATTGAGGACTCCCCGAACGTAGATTGTAGATGAAATGAGGCCCCAAAGTCGCATTAACATGGCTAATCCATGCCCGTCTTGGAATGTTCAAGATTCAATAAGGATAGATTATTGATAAAAACAAATATATAATATGGTTTTGAACATGCGCACTCACAAGTCAACAACAGTAGCCTCGTCGTCCGGCGTTGCAGTCTCCATAGGCCGCGTATCGTGGGCCTGTGGTTGTGACACTAAGCGATGCCCAATAGCGAACGAAAGAGATGGCGCATCTTGAGGAAGATGGGTGGTGAACTAGGCAAATCGGCATGTATATTTAAATGTGGTGTAAAAGTAAGCTAAACACAACCTTAATCTGAAAAGTGTGAGAGGGGCAGCAGCACCGCTGCCCCCCCCCAAACCTCAAAAAGTGGGAGGGTCATGGCCTCCCTGGCCCCCCTGTTCCTACACCCATGCTTCCAGCGCGGCGAATCGCGTGTGACCCACCAAGAACCCACTCGTCCCCTCGTACAAACTGCCAGCAGCCACCACCGGCAGGGACGCTACCCGTGGCTGGGAACGGTACAGGGGGGCCACCACCGCCACTCACGACGGACATGACGGGGGCCGCCACTGCCCAGAGAATCACCGCCCACCAGCGCCAAAGGGGCTTGCTGAAAGCCCCGTCACCACCTACATTCACAAGTCAACCGCCGCCCCAAGCTGTCCCGGGCAAAACGGGTTCACGAAGCGTAGCCGACGCAAACGCCGTCAGTCAGGCTTCATCTCAGTAAGAAGTGGTTGCAGGGGATAAGACTGGCCTGGATGGTGCAAGGCGTCCTCTTCCGACAGCCTCCGCGGTGACAGAGGTCACCCTGGCAGCGTGCCAGGAGCCCACTGACTCGATACTATGACGCGAGGTGAGGTTGGGTCACCAGCGTTAGCAGACCACCGCAGCCAGGTGGTGTCTGACGTTCACTCGGAAGACTCAATCCCAGTGTGCTTACACGACAAAGTGGAGTGCCCTCCTTTTGCCCGGGCCGTCAGGTCTCCACGGACGCCATCCCCGAAAACGGACCTCGGCTCTCCTCCCACGCCTCCCACACAGCGACGAAGCTTCCGCCTGCATGAGGCATCAGCCCATGAGGGCACGAACCGGGGGTATCGTACGCAGCCCACACTGAGGCGTGCGTTTATTCCAGGGTTCTCCTCTCCTTACTGACCAGACCCGTGGTATGTCACATAAAAAATGACACTCTTACTTCAATGGAATGTTGGAGATGTTTCGCCACAGCACGCGAATTTAGGTCACGCATGAAGAAATTCCCTCTCCTGATCGCTGCACTGCAAGAAGCTTTTTTCGCGACTTAGATCCGTACAACTCTAATACTCCGGGTTATATTCCCTATCAGAGTAGCATTAATTTTGACAGGCGACAGGGTGGCGTGGCGCTTCGTGTATCGAATTCGGTTCTCCAGCGACGAACCTTTCTTCAAAGCCAGCTTAACGGTGTGGCGGTTATGATGCAACTTTTCCGATATGTGTTGATATTGTCCGCATACTTGCCTTTCAACTCTCGACTCATTACACATTCCAATCCTGACGATCTGTTCTCACGAATGCCCGCCGATTAGCTGATACTTGGTGACTTTAACGCCTAGAACCCACTCTGGGGAAGCCAACATTCGTCTCCACGGACATCCCAGGTGGAAACCGTGGTAAACAAGCATGCTCTGGTATGCCTCAATGTGGCACACACACATTTATGAGTTTCAGTTGCCACACCATCTCAGCCACAGACGCGTCCATTGCGTCACCCCCGTGTCGCCCCCGTATTCCAGCGGACTGTGACGACATCTTATTTCCTGACCACTTTCCCCTCTATCTGATTCTTAAGCGCGCGACTCTACTCCTGTCTTCGCTTTTCACGAAGAAATGGTATGAAAATAGTGGTGACTGGGTAGCCTTTAATAACTGTGCCACTCGGCATGTTCCGTACGATATAAGAGAAACCGTACCAGATTTCCTCAATGCCGTCCTCTCAGCAGCTACCGAAACATTTCAGGAGCGTTCCAGACCCAGTCGGACTGGAAATGCTTCATGGTGGAACTGGCGCTGTCAACGGGCAAAGACACTTCGACACAGGGCGCGCAGAAATTTTCAAAAATATATCTGCGCCCGTCATGCAGAACTATACAGAAAAGCGCGCAAAGCGTGTTCTGAGACGTTGCGTCGCGAAAAGCAACGCGCGTTGCCGGACTTTGCTTCGGCGCGTAATCGCTTTACACCGTTAAGCTTGGGAACATGCCCGGTCGTAGGCCTCTTGCCGAAATTATGTGTGTGGTTTCCCACAGTTTGCAAGAAGAAACGACGTTGTAGCCGATCCACATGAGGCCGCCAGCAGATTTACGCAACACTTTGCCTCTGTGTCCTCTTCAAGCATCTACTCTCCCAGCGTTAACCGATGTTTAACTGACCTTTGACCGAGCTTCCACCCTCGAGCTCACCTCTGATCACGATGACGCCTATAATGCTTCACTTGTCATGCGTGAAGTTGAACTGTCCCTGAACAAATGCAGTGACAAAATTTCGGTTTGCTCGCGTGGGATATCTTACTCGTTTTTCACCGATCTATCTTCTTTAAGCTTGTCAACACTTCTAATCACTATCAACAATCTCTGGACCAGCCACACTTTCCCCGCCGCATGGCGCCAAGTCACTCCTTTCCTGAAGCCCGGCAAGTATAGGTTGTACGCCAACTCATATCGTCCAATATCGCTCTCAAATTGTGCATGTAAGGTCGCGGAACGAATGGTCAGTATACATTTACGATGGTTGCTGGAAACAAATGAGCTGTTATATGCCTTTCAATGTGGATTCCGAAGTAGCCATGGCACAGCAGAGAACATTATACCTATCGCTACAGATATACAGGCCAACTGGTATCAGCAACATCCAACCATCGCCGTCTTTCTTCACCTCACATCAGCATTTAACAAAGTCCATCGCGACGCCATGATCTGCAAGTTGCATGCCCCTGGCGTTAGGGGTCCCTTTGCGTATTTTCTTTGTAATCTCTTACAGATTCGTTCCTTCAATGTACGCTGCCAATCGACGGTATCTGACTTACACTTAATGGATCATGGTGTTCCACAAGGTAACGTTATTTCTCCAACACTGTTTCTTATCGCAATCAGTGAGGTGTTTTCTCACACTCCCCACGACCCTATAGTGCATCCCATATTCGCTGTTTGCTGACGATCTTGCGATTTGGAGCTCACATAGAGACTGTCAAGGATTTCTCCAAGCTTTACAAAAAGTGATCGATAATCGTGTGTATTGGTGCTCAGAATGGGTCTTCTTCCTCTCCGCTCCAAAGTCCGCCAAGCTCATTTCCAAACGAGGTCCCTTACCGTTACTTACCGTCTCTCCACAAATTGTGGTATTCCTACACCATTCTGCAAGTTGCACAAAGTTTCTGGAAATAAAATTGGACTCATATCTAACCTCTCAAGCACACATAGGCGATGTCAGAACTTGTTGCTTAAAACGTCGTATCGCCTCAGGCGCCTTGCTGGTCATACCTGGGGTGCAGACCGAACAACACTCACCACACTTTTAATCGGTCTCATCCGATCAACACTGGAGCATATAGAAACAACACAATAGCTTCACATTCAGCACTACCTCAGTCAACCTTTCCAAACACTTCAAATACATTCGACCAACCTGCCAGTGTCTGACCACGGGGCCTTCCGCACGACCCCACTTTTCGCCATCCGTGCTGACACTAGCCCGCCAGCGCTGGCAGGCCGGCGTTACTTCTTGCTGCTTCGCTACCACTGCAACTCGCAGTGTGCTGAACCACGCGGTGTGCGTTGCTCTTGAAACCAATGGGCCGCACCCACAAAGACAGCAGCGAAGGTCGTGTTTCCTGTCAGACGCTGTCAAACAAAGGCGACGAGCTCTTGACATCACCATGCATACGTGTTGCTCGTAGCCTTCCACTGACGCCGTTCTGGCTTTGCAATAATCTCCCAATAGAGTATCCATTTAGATTTAAGAAATCCGAATTGTCCCCTGCTGAGGTATAGTCTGCCTTCCTGGAGTACCGAAATACGCACGCCGAATCCGCACCGATGGATCTGCTCACGGCGACCAGGCTGGTGCAGCAGCCGTCGGCCCTGACTCTCGATTTAGCGCACGTCTTCCAGACTTCAGCAAGGTGTTGTTTGCGGAAGTATACGCTATAAAACGAGTGCTGTTACATATCAGAGTCAGACGTATTCCTCAGACTACGATATGCACATACTCCAAGGCATCGCTGCAGACCCTTCAGCGAATCGATGACTTCAACCACTCGGGAGTGTATCCCATCTATAATATAATACTTTCGCTACTCACCGACCAACATGTGACCTTTCTGTGGATACCGGGACATTGTGGCATCGCGGGAAATGTCGTCGCCGACGCCCTTGCGAACGAAGGTGTCCGTCTACCAACGCCTCTGCAAGTGTCTCGGGCACAAGGTGGTGTTCTCCATTTAACTAAAGTTCCTTTCGCCCGGTATTCGCAGAATCAGTGGGATGTTTTGCATTCAGCCCGCGGGCGGATCCAGGATTTCGTCAAGGGGGGGGAGCACGCAACATTGTGAAGCCCCTCCAAAAAAATCCTTGCATTTCGGTCATTGCATTCCAAGACAAGTCGTATGTAGCATATATATATATATATATATATATATATATATACATATATAGAAAGGTACGTATTCCTTCATGTATGTATTTATTTATTCATTTACTTCATGAATACGGAAACCCATCTTACTGTGCACAGTCTTATAAAGCCAAGCGTGCTACGCATGCATACGCATAGAACTCACTCACTTTCCACAGATCATGTTAAATGCTGTGATTTTAAGGCTAAGTGCTTCGGAACAACAAACAAAATAAACTTGAGTTAGGTGCTAACAACCATCAAAACTAAGCATGGACTTGGTTCCTAGCTTATGCTTTTACGGCTAGCCTGCTGGGCGGTGTAATCAGCTGATGACCATTGCAGAACTTGTTCTTCTCTAATAAATGAGTACAATATATCCTAACATTCGAAATATATTAAGAACATGATGCATTAGTATGGTAAGTGTCACACACTCGAAAGCTAATGAAAATGACACATACGACGTCGGCAGCATGTAAAATTACGTTCGGCAATTGCGTGTAAAAATTCATCAGCGCATATCCGACCGCTGCTCTGAGACAAAACCACCAATGCCAATAGGGACGAAACCTGAGCAATCATGGGTGCCGCAGGGGGCCAGCAGAGTGGCTCCCGTCAACAAGTATAGGGTCCGCGGAGCAAGCAAAAAGAACCCAAGACCAACGTGGTGAGCCCATGAACGACCGGTGGTGCTCCGGCAGGCCGACATATAAGGCCCCGGCCAGAGCACAGAGCCCTCCCAGCGAAGGGGAATTACCCAAGACCATGAGTAAATACCCCTGTGCGATCAAGCGTGCACGGGGTGTTAACAACACGAGCCTCGATTGAAGTACAGTCCTCCGCGAATGAGCCCAAAGGGAGAAAGTCCTCGATGAAAGAAGGTGGCCCCTGAGCATCAAGTGTCTCCGTGCCTTACCTTATAAGAGGCCTAGCAGCAGTACAAGGCGCTGCAAGCAAGTAGGAAGAGCTTGAGACTTAAATGAAGGGCTCCTGAACAACTGAGTGTACCGTAGCATATGGGGCCTGGAAAAAGCGTAAAGAGCCTTTCGGGCGAATGGGGAGAATCCGCAGGGAAAATCTGATCGATCAACAGTGCTCAGGCATGGAGGCAGATAGCGTCCCAACAGCCCACTGGGCGCTACGGGAAAATGCAAAGAGATCAAGAGCAACGTGGAAAGCTCCTTAGCGATCAGATTGACCCAGCAAGTGGACATATAAGGCCAGGAAACCGACATCGCAATGGCTCTAGACAGCGTAACGAGCTCCAAAATTTCCCCCAAGCAACACTTTTTTTCAATCAGCAAAAAAAGAGCTTCGTCTGCTTATGAACTCTTTACCTTTGCTAACAGTTGTTCTTGGTCGTCTGTAGGCCCAAAGGCTTCCAATGTTGTAAGAAAATTGTGTCCGTCCGGCCGGTTATGGGCCCCTTCGGAGCCTTTAAGTTCCCCCGGCATTCCATGGGACATAGTCCCGTGCCTCCCCTCCCCATACCTCTGCATCCGCCACCGGCTCGAGCAGCTTAATAGATGAGGCCCACCAAGAGCATAGGGCGATCCATTCAAAGAAGAAATACTCACGACACAATGTGTAGAGGTCTGAACGATCGAGTTCGCCAGAGCAGGCTGACATATAGCGTCCCCAATCAAGAGCGTAGAGCCCTCCATTCGAATAGGAAGTACCCAAGACCCAATGAAGTGGGCCCCAGAATGATCGAGTGTGCCCGAGTAGGTTAACAGATAAGGTTCCCAAAATGAGCATAGGACCCTCCGTTCAAATAGGAAGCACTCAAGACCCAATGCAGAGGACCCCGAATGATCCAGTGTGTCAGAGCAGGCAAATATATAGGGCCCCCGTCAAGAGCGTAGGGCCCTCCATTCAAATAGAAATTACCCAAAACCCAATGAAGAGCGCCCCCAATGATCGAGTGTGCCCAAGCAGGTTAACAAATAGGTCTTCCAACAAGAGCGCAAGGCCCTCCATTCGAATGGGAAGCACCCAAGACCTTAGGTGAATGACCCCAGAGTGATATAATGTGCCCGAGCAGCTTATCAGAAGGGGCTCGAGAAGAACGTAAGGCCCCCCCCCCATTCAAGGAGGAAGTACCCAAAACCCAGTGCGGAGGGCCCCGAAAGATGGAGTGTACCCGATCAGATTATCAGGTGGCCCAGAAAGGAGTGTAGGGTCCTAAATTTAAACACCAAGACCCAATTACAGGGACCCTGGACAATTCGGTGTGGCCAAAGCGGCGAACAGGTGGGGTCCCCGACAAGGACGTAGGGCCCTCCATTCAGATAGAAAGTGCCCAAGACACTATTTGGAAGGCTCCCGGAAATTCGAGTGTGCCCAAGCAGATTAACAGATAAGGTCCCGGCCAGAGCGTAGGGCCTTCCGTTCAAGTATGGAACACCCACGACACAACGTAGAGGGCTCGAATAATCGAGTGCGCCGGAGCAGGTTAACAGATAGGGTCCCCGAAAAGCGCGGAGGGCTCTTCATTCAAAAAGAAAGTGCCCAAAACCACATGTAGAGGTCCCGCACGATCGAATAAGCCCAGACATCTTATTAGAGGGGACCCAACAGGAGCGTAAGGCCCTCCATTCAAATAAAAAGTACCTAAAACCCGGTGCGGAGGGCCCGCGAAAGATAGAGTGTACCCGAACAGGTTATCAGATGACCCCGATAGGAGCAGAGGACCCTAAAATCAAACATCAAGAGCCAATGTGCAGGGCCCCCCGAGCAATCCAGTGTGGCCGAGGAGGCAAACAAGGGGGGGGGGGGGCCGACAAGTGCCGAGGGCCCCATTCAAATAACACGTGCCCAAAGCCCAATGTAGAGCCCCCCGGAATGATTGAATGTGGCCGAGCAGGTTATCAGATAGCCCCCCCCCCCCTCCTCAAAAGCGTAGGGCCCCCATTAAGAAAAGGAGTACCCAAAGCCCATTGTGAAGGGTCCCCGAAGGACTGTTGTGCCCAAGCAGGCCATCAGAGGGGCCCCTGACAAGAGTGCAGGACCCTAGGCAAGTGACAAAGAATTGGAAGTGTCCTAGACTAATGAAGAGGGCCCATGAGCATATCGAAAGTAAAGAATACCGACCGAGAATACCCAGGCAGCTATAGATATCGGACCCCGGCTATAGCCCACAGAGCCTTTATGGCGAATGGAAAGAACACGTGGAAGGGTCTATGATCGACACGAGTGCCCCGGGATGCTAGCAGGAAGGACAACAGCGCAGTGCCCCCCGAGCAAATGCAAAGAAATAAAGGGCAACATGGAACGCTCCTTTACTGTCGAAATGATCCTACAAGTGGGCATATAAGCCTCCCAGAAACAGCACGGGGCCCCTAGGAGGTGTAACGAGGCTTAGAATTTCCAGCTTACAGCTTTTCCAGTCACTGAATATTTTTTGACATCTCGTAAGCCCTTCACTTTCACTTACAACTGTTCTTGGTCGCCTGGAAGTCCAGAGATATCCAGTTTTGTTGCGTTTTGTGTTGAAAAACTGCACCTGTTCGGCCAACGATGGGGCCCCCTCGGAGCCAGTGGGCCACTTCGGGGCCCAAGGGGGACCATGGCTCCGTGCCCCCCCCCCCCCGCCCTCTGGATCCGCCCCTGTGCTAGCCACATGTATCAAATCAAACCAACACTCCAACCATGGGCGACGTGTCATCAGGAGAACAGGCAGACAAGTGATTTTGGTGCGGTTGAGATGTGGCCACACTCGTTTCACCCACAATCACCTATTCAGTCGCACTGTACTACCGGTCTACGAGGCTTATAATGCCTGGATTACCGTCGAACACCCATTGGTTGGAACACACCGCCTCCCCACACCCTCCAAACGCCTCTGAGCGACAATGATCCTGTCTTAAAACGCGCTCGGGTGGGGGTCAAATTGACCTTCCAAAGGTTTTTCCGGAATGGTTTTCGAACGGCGCGGCGTAGCCAAGCCAAATTTTGCATATTGTAGACAATTGAAGAGCGGATCGTTTGGCATCAGTGTTAGACCAAGCCATACATATCTGAGATGCTTTCTTAGGCACCAAAAATTTTGAATGAGCACATTACATTGATCTAAGCTCAGGTATGAAGGTCACACCAAGGCCAAAACCAACATGTTTTATTACTCCAGAGCTTGCTGTATGGGATAGTTTCTGGTGCTCATTTCGAGTTAATTGATAGCAGAAACCGCATTATAGATCTTCCATGGACTTCTTAGAGGTCAGGTTAGGTCACTGATCTAAAATGACCGGGGCCAACATTTTGTTTTAGGAACATACTGTCTAACGTTATCTTTGTCACTTAGTCAAATGCAAAACTCGAAGGCAACCTTGCATGATTTTGGCCACCCTGACCTTCAAAAGCTCAAACAAGGTCAGTGACCTTCAGTGAGAATGTGACCTTTGGCTTAGAAACGGTTATCTACGTTCTGGGGGCACTTTGGAGACCAACCTGGAACTTGACCTTGTTCGACCTTTTTTACCCGAAGGTCATGACCTAGGAACCTGACACCTCAACCTAAGTGAGTTCACGCACAGGTCAACACACGCTGTAAATTTAGTGTCTATAGCTTTCTTAGTTCCCGAGATCTCAGGGGGGTCAAATTGACCCCCACACGGGCGAAGGGTATCTGGCCGCCGGCCGCCCGGGCGCGTGTTAACCGACCTTGCTCTGGACTTCGTGATCACATCGTCATTGGGTACGAGGATCTGATGGCAATTGATTCGCTACTTGGCCCCGTGGTACGTACGATTAATGCGGGCAAAAGGCCCGGCACCCAACGCAACCAAGGTTTTACTCATGGTTTTCCCCACATATATGCAATAAGTTGTGATCTTGAATGGCGGCTCTTATTCACCACATTTTCCGCATTGCGCAGCCCATCAAAGCAAAATTGCATATGAGTGGTTTTTCCCTGCTTCCCCTCGCTAAAGTGGCCACCGAACTTATTTAGGGTGAGCCGTTTTATGTACGGATAAATTCGCAGCACCGCTCGTTCCTCTCTTGGCAAGTAATGTACGTTGAAGCCACCAAAAAAAGGGGGGAAATGGTGCCCGTTGATGGCAAGGCGATGTTGATGGTTTGGATGACCACTGGTTGCGGTAGTTTGTTTGGTAATTGGTGGTCGACAAAAGTTGTCAGCGCAGTGAGGTTGGTTTGAGGGATTATAAGGCAATACCCTGCAAGAAGCCGTGTGAGTGAGGCAATTCCAATTAAGACTGTAAGGGTTGGGCGATGGTGTGGGGCGCTTTACGCCGTATGATCACTTTTTTTCGACGGCGCTACGTGCTGCGAATCCTGAGGCCTGCTGTCATAATGGGACGGTACAATGCTGTAGTTCAAGCTTAGGTGTAGGTATACATTGGTACCTAATGTTAGAAAAAAACATTGTACATCATTTGTCGTGTTTAAGGCGGAACATGTCGTAAAATCATAAAACAGGTAGATTCATGCTCCCACCTTCGAATTCCAGTAACTACGATAGCGAACTCCCGAGCGCCCCACTCACTCCACCGCCTTGACACCCCAGCGTAGTTCCTGCGTCATCGTTGCTGGTTACAATATTTCTGCTTATGAAGAACTATAAAAATAAACGAAACAACCTAAACTAGCCTTATCTACCTAGCCTAACCTAACCTAACCTAACCTACCTAACCTAACCTAACCTAACCTACCTACCTAGCCTAGCCTAGCCTAGCCTAGCCTAACCTAACTTACCACCTACCTAAGCCTAACCAACCTAACCTAACCTAACCTAACCTAACCTCACCCTAACCCAACCTCCCACCCTATCCTCTTCAACCCAGTGCCCCATTGGCATCCATGCCCATGCCA
>NW_023596136.1:8662613-8678333 GCF_011947565.3 Pollicipes pollicipes | reverse complement strand
TCCACATGAAGCGTGTGGCAGCTGTGGCTCTGTAGAGAGTACACAGGTAGACGACCCTGACGCTGCCAGATAGTTTTGGCAACAGGTGAAAAATATGGTTAGGGCCACCTTGATCATTATAAGTTACGGTTTGCGGTGATAAAAGCTTGAAATAACAGGGATGGAATGCTTTTGTCCGCCACCTCCACCCCAAGTGGTGGCGGTTGGCAAACACCTCAAGTGGTGTCGACTATAACCTCAACGGATACATAAGTAGATAAGTGTATTTGCGAGTAACATTATGCATGTAAACAAGTCAGAGCTGGTAGCCTTTTTCGCGGTAAAATAGGCAGGAGCATTGAGAGATAGACGCATTGTTATTTCGGCTGTATGCCTTTATCGAAACGAATATCAGTACAAAATTTACAAAATCGTGTGTACCACTGATACTCGTTTCCACAAAGCACGTAAACGAAAAGTCAATGCATTTCTATCCATTCTTCTAGTTATTCTTATTCTACGAGAACTAAGGCTGGTAGAACTGTCTTGCTAACACTAAATTGATACAGTTTACCTTGAAAGAGAAGAATTTTGGCATAATCGTTAAAAAAGTACATTGCCAATCCCTTCCGTGAACTACGGACACAGGCGACCACACCCAGTTCTGGGGTATTGTTTCCATAGAATGACAATCACTGTCCGCTCCAGGGAAAACAAATACCTTACACTAGCGTATTTTTCATGTCACGAAATAGATCATCGATTAATAAGAAATTTCCCGCCCTTACGTAGGCTTTTGCGCACTTCTACAAAAAAACTAGTTTAGGATCGTCTTTGTACATGTCCATCGCCTGCCCGCCTGCCAGGTGCGCTGCCATGTGGCTACACGGACACCGACATGCTTGCTTTCACGGCCGGTTTCACAGATTGCCACCGGTGAACCTCGTGGCGATCCACCGTCATGCGGGGCTACATAGGTGATAATTCGTTTTTATCAATGAATGATTTATTTCATTGCACAAATGCAATACTTTAGTGCCAAAATATTTATTTCCTGAGAGTGGGAAGTGGTTGACGTCCTATGGAAAAAAACCCTTAGAAACGGGTTAAAATAACTTGTGCTCGCAGTTCGTGGATGTGACTTGCATTGTCATTTTTTTGCAGCGACTGCACGAATACGCTTTCATGTTAAAGAAAGTGTATCCGTTCCGGTCATAGCCGACACCGCCTGGGGCATTTCTCTCCAATCTAATATACGGCTCTAATCGTAGAACTTTGACTAATGACGAAGGTCGTTCTGAAGACACTTTTTAGAAATTGCTGAAATTATCGGGCAAGTTCAGGGCCATCTACCTGTGTATTCCCCATACACAAAATGTTTGAGACAAATCCATTTTCACCCGAGAGCGCCTAATGGGATTTACCTTGCCTGTCTAGAAATTGTCCATAAGTTCTGGGTTGACCTATATGTCGCTGCTTCCCATCCTGTGAGACCGCGAAGCGCTTTGCATTACGGGACCAACAGAAAGTACTCAAGCTCCGCCTTGCGACAACCAAACTTGTCAGGGCTTCCCAGTGAGTTAAATACGCAGTTTATGATCCAGACTTTTTGAATGAAACACATTTGACACATTGATTGGCGGGACACGTTTGATGGACACGCCATCCTCACTGGTTTGTATGACCGTCTGTACGACTTGGCCGTCGGGTCAAACCGTCGCACCCGTCGTTCTGCTGGACTACCAGTGGAAGCGGACACTCTGCCACGACCAAGATGTCGACGTCAACACCTCCGACGTCCAGTCTATCATCCGTGGCACGGGGCGTTTTCTGCCTCGGCAGCGAAACATCATCTGGACCGTCGCGAGTCTTTCCGCCGGCAGTAGGCAGACGGCGAGATGATAGGGGACTAGACGTTTGAGGACAGCATTAAGGAGGCCGCTGCAGCTCAAGCCAGCGTGGCCCAAACGGTCAGTTTCAATTGTTCCGTCCGAAATGGGCCTTCAGGTAAGCCGGCGAGTGTCCATCAGAAAGCATCTCACTTGACCTTCCGTTAGTGATTTATTAGTTGTATATATTAGTTATTATTGATAGCTATTGAGGAGATGATACTTATGGTCGAAAAACATCATAACAGAGCATGTGAATGCAAGAAAACGACATAAAACCTCGGATTAACACGAAAGAACAACACGAGAAAGGAAATAATACCCCCACATTACGATGTCTCAGTTCGGAAAATATTTTGATCTCAAGGAGGCGAAAAATCACAAAACTATTCTGACGGATTTGAAAAACCCTTAATGTCGGTGATTAATTTTCTCCTTCCATTAACTTGTGTTGATCTTGTTTGTCTGAAAGACAAGCCAGAAGCTCTCAGAAGGTATAATTAGGCATGCATTTGGAAGCAACCAAAATTAAACCGGCCAAGAGCTAAATGACGGATTTCCTTCGCAATTGCTCAATTGCTCCTGTCTATAAAACAATAGCAGCCATGGGCGTTGGTGGATTTCTCAAGGTTTGTCAAAACTGTGAGGGACGTTGCATTGAACGCCAGCGTACATGAGAACAGGGCAAAACAGATGTGTTTTTTTCTCTAAGACTTGCATTCCTATGTCCAACCCCTGCCACAGACCACAGGAAAGAGTCTGAGATCAAAGCGCTTAAAGGCGCATCACGACGATGACGTTTCTTTCCGAACGTCATCGTTTTCTTCCGCCCGTTGGCCACCACCTAGTGTTAGCAAGGGGCCACAGCAGTGTGGCTCTCGTAGACTACAACGCCGGACGCCGTGGTTTTTTGTTTCTAAGACTGCGAGCGCGCATGTACATAACCCTCTGGTCTTATTTGTTCACTATTCAGTTTTGACTGTCGGTTAAATGGAATGTTCCACAGTTGAAGATATTGATGTAGGCATCAAATATGATAGGAAAAGCCTACTTGTAACTATTGCTAAGCTTTCAAGATTCAAAAACGACGCTGAGTAGCAAAATTATAGTTTGTAAAAATGCGCCCCATTACGTCATTGTTTGATGCCGTCATGGAATGGTTATGTGACGACAACAATACCTGGCATCATCTGGCAGCCAGACCTAAAGAACACCTCGAAACACATGAAAGCTGACGCCAGCTGGCCAGTCTCGCCGTGGGGGCTGTGTCGAGCGGCGGGTTAGTGGATGGTTTGTTTGTGGATTTTTTGTCTTGGTGCTGGCCGTTAGAAAAGCTTTGGTGGACTGTCTGACATTCGCAACGTAGCGATCGCCAGCTTTTTTGGTAGATTGCTAGCATCAAAGCACGATATGCTGTGCTGCTGCTGTTGCTGCCGCGCTCTTTATGATTTTGTCAATATTTTATTGTTGACCCATCGTTGCATGCAGTGCTGTAGTCCTGACATTTATATCATGTGATGTGTTCAGTAGTCACTTTCTTTATTGTTTGTACTTGAAAATGTGGTGCCATGTGAAAATTAATGAATTTGTAACGTTGCTATGGATTGATTGCCAAAACATTGCTATTCCTCTGGTAAAGATGGCAAGGTTGGTCTACCAAAATTGTTTTAGCCCAGAATTGTTTAAGCAATTAGTAGTCAACCCTGGTATAATCATTGTCATGCAATGCCATTATTGCTGTTGATAGTCCTTTGCCATTGTTGAACCAGTTGTTACCAGTCATTCATAAATTATAAGCTTTTGTCTCATAGGCTTGGCAGAGTACTCAATCAATGTGGTACATTGTGTGCTGGCACGGGTCAACAGTTGTAACACTACCTCAGTGCTGTACTGTGCCATGACATAACGAACACTTACAGGGTTTTTGTAGTGCAATTTATGCTGCTTTCATAATAAATTCCACCATGAAAAGATGGGTCAAGTGTGCTCTCTTGTATTGACACCCCATCTGACTCATGAGTGACCAAAAACACATGGTACAATGTATGGATCACTTTCAGCAAAGCAGACAACTCATCAGTGGCATCACTTGTTCAGCCTGTTTTGGGAATCCACAAAACGTAGGTGAGAAAGATGCAAACACATCTTCCACTTCCACAGTCACGCAACATGCTGCGGCCATCAGGCTGCTTTACTAAAAAAATAACAGGAAAATTTTACATGTGGTTAAGTGACACTGCAAACATGCTGGCTTTGCACAAGGCTGGAAACATGACAAGTGCATTTAGTTATAGTGCGATGGGCAAAATGCAAGGAAGTCATGAAGCTGCCGGTGCAAGCAAGGCTCATGAGGATAATATTATAAAGCGCTATTGAAGATACCAACTGTAATACTTTTCCACCTTTCTCAGCACCCAATATCTCACGCGAGTTGCATTGACAATGATGATGACTCATGAGCAATGCCCGCCTGCATGCGAAATTTATGAAGACAGAGCAATGTGCATCAGAAATAATACAACTCTATATTTTCAGAACTCTTTAGGGAAAGACAATTTTGCAAAGCCATATAATGAGAGCATTTACTGACCATGTGCATTGATGAGCTGTACGCACCAGCCCCTGCTGCCAAAATGAATTGCTGATATAATAACACACGATGGATTAATTACATGCTGTAACACCTCATTAAATTCAAAATGCTGGCAAGATCATAATGAAGTACCAGCTTGCCTTTGCGCACGCCTGCAACTTGAGTGCTAGTGCGTCTTTTGGTTTGTAGAGTTTCTTTGTCATGTTCAAACACAAACATAAAGGTAGAGGCAGGTATCAATACATCACATTTTATTGGGAGTCAGTTAACTTAAAGAATATCAAAACCATATTCTCTCAAATGTACAAACCTCGCACGCACACTCCCCATCACATCAAGATCAAACAAGCCACTGGCATACACCACTAGTGATCACACACGTTTCAAGCCCCCGATTCACACTCTTTTGTCGAATAAATGTGATCTCACACTTGCACGACTCGCGGAACTATCAAATCGCAGGTTTTCTCGCGATTTCCGCACAGATTTTCGGCCCTGCTGGCGTTGTTTTCTTTTTGAAGAAACCTCTTGAGCCGCATTGCCATGAACCCCGTTGAAACTTTGTTTTTAAAGGGAGGTCAAGGTGAAATGCGGTGTTATGACTGTCATGTCATGTGTTATGACGACAGCTTTGCTGTCGCGTCTTCTCTTTTATAACTTTCCAGAGTGCCCGTTTTTGGGTTGCCGTACTTTTTTGCAGACAGTGGCGTTCTTTTGTATAACATTGACCTGTGGCCTAGGAATAAGGAAAAATTACCCGTTCACGACGAGTGGCGCACAACCCGAAAGTGCTCACGCTTACGTTCGCGACACGCATTCAGCGGCGAGATCTTATTAACAGCCAACCATCATCCGCGCGTTGCATTGCACGTGCTGCATCATCGTTTTCGCGAATGAGCCAGCGGCCATGCTGTTTTGACTATGAGCAGAAAACAGCCTGAAGTATGGCAAACAGCCTGAAGTATGTAAGTAACCACGATCGCATGGCATTTTTATGACGTCATCAATGCCGAGTGAACTTTGAAATAGGCTCCAAATAAACATTTTCGCACATTTGCGGGCGTGTAACTAAGGAACCAGATCGTTTTGGGTCTTAAAAAGGACATGACCGCGAACTGCATCAAAAGGTGCTCATTATGGCTGTTTCATTTCAAAACGCTATACAAATGTGGAACATTCCCTTCAAGTCCCACTCCCAGATGAATGGGGTTGGGCAATTGGGCAATATCAATACACAGGTTTAGTCCCGTTTGATCTGCAATCCTCTCTCACTGCGCCCATGGTTTATTTCATGAAGTCATTTAACGCCTGGCGATAACCTCAGCGCTATTTCTTATGATACTTTGTCTTGAGCATTACAGCTTCATGAAATTGTGCACAGGTGCACCGGGATTCCAGTCGTGATATCTCATCATCGTCATCCGATTCCAAAGAACCTCATGCGTCAAACAAAGGATCACCAGTGTTGCCGAATGCTTCACTGCACCACTGCTGTGGATGCAGCAGACGCTGCACGGGTGCTGCGTTCAATTCCTTTTTGGCCAATGACAGAAAGCCTTGAAACGCACGATCGTCATCAATGCCGTCCGGACTCCGAAAGTAGTTAGGCTGGGTGGGCCCACCGAGCACCGGGTATGCGTGCAGATGGACAACTGCATGGTCACCGACGAGGCAGCTCAAGTAGTAACGCTGTCATGCTCAACCTGCATTGAGCAAGACATGGCCATGACGGGAGTATCATCTGCCGCACGTTCGAAATGAACCGGGAGAGGGTGACTTTCCGTTCAGAGGCGGAGCAGTTCGGGCTGCGTACCGCAGGAGTACGACAGGCTCGCAATGCATGTTCATTGAAACGAGGAGGAAGAGACATTCCTAACTCGAGGGCACCTGCTTGACCGGGTGTGGCGAAATGTAGTGCTTCATTGTTTGGAATGGTGCGTGGAGAGGGATTTATGCTTTGTTTTAGATTCACTGGAATGCATCTGTGTTGCCAATGAAATTTCATCATGAAGAGAAAGTGCGTGTTAACAATTTGTGACAGCCACATTTCGACTGGGTATTCCATTGTCATGAATGCATAACAAAATAAGCATGTTACCTTAACACATAACGGTGTATCATACGCTAATTTTACGTCTTAGCATGCATAGAGAGCTGCAACTGCACTTCCCCAGTTCCGCAAAGTGATGTGCTTTTACAAAACTGATGCAAGGTTCCTAGGTTTTCATATGTGATTGCTGTGGATAAGCACATGAGCCTTAGCACAGATAAAAACGCACGCATGCACGCACGCACACACACATGTCTATATATATATATATATATATATATATATATATATATATATATATGTTTATGTAGCAACTCGGCTCTGAACAATTCGTATTGAAATACTAACATTCTGCCAAGCGAACTTTCAGGTCAGCTTGAGCCTGCTTCAGTCTGGACGACCCGTTTTTTCCAAGTCCCATCGTAAAATTAGTAATCCATGCGTGTGCACTGATTGTGGGATAACCACCTCATGGGACACCTTTTTAACGCATTTTGTAGATTAGATTCTGGCTTTTTGGCTTTTACGTTAAGTCCTGTCATGATGTTCCCAGCATATAAATCCACCTTCTCTTTCTGAGCCTCCTATGATCACCTGTTTTGCTCAACCCCTTCTACAAGCCAACAAATTTTACATAATTAATCGAGGTGCGCTGTGAGTTAAAATGGATGGATACGTAGTCGCCCAACGCTGCTTTTTCTATCTTGGTAGTTGATATACGATATGCCGAACAGGTATTTAAAGTTCCTCCCGTCTCCCCGACACAACATACACATGTGCACATGTTGCCATGAACACCATAAACAATACTGCTTCTTCAACATGCACTCGGGCGGAGTTCAAATTGACCCCCTCCCCCCAAAGGTTTTTCCAAAATGGTTTCCGAACAGCGCGACGTGGCCGCGCCAAATTTTGTATAGCTGTAGACGGTTGAATAGCGGATCGTTTGACATCGAAAATTTAGATGTACCTTGTAAGGTCGCTGACCTATGGCAGGTCAACGTCAGACCACGGTTTCAGCTAAGGCAATTTCCAGGGAATCGTTTAATCTGATGCAACATCGGAGTGCTTGTCAAACTCTACATCTTTGAGATGCTTTCTTAGGCACCACAAATTTTGAATGAGCAAATTATGTTGACTTAAGGTCAGGTGTAAAGGACAGACCAGGGTCAAAACCAACCTGAATTATTACTCTAGGGCTTTCTGTATGGGATAGTTTCTGGTGCTCAGCTCGAATTTTTTGACAGCAGGAACCGCATTATGCATCTCCCACTGACTTCTTAGAGGTCAGAACAGGTCATTGACCTGAGATAATCCGGGTCGACATTTTGTTGTAGGAACATACCGCCTAGTGTAATCTTTGTCGGTTATTCAAATGCAAAACTCGGGGCAGTCTTGTATGACATTGGTCACCATGACCTTGAATAGGTCAAACAAGGTCACTGGCCTCAGATAGACCTGTAAACTTTTGCTTAGAAACAAATACCTAGGTTTTGGGGGCACTTTGGAGACCAACCTGAAATTTAATGCTTTTTACCTTAGTTGACCTGAAGGTCATGGCCTAGGCAGCTCAAACTTTGATCTAAGTGGGTTTACGTACAGGTCAGCACACCCTGTCAATTTGGTGCCTCTAGCTTTCTTTGTGCCCGAAATCTCAAGACGGTCAAATTGATCCCCTGCCCCCGCCCCCACCCCCCCCCCCCTCACCCGAGCGGAGGGTATCTAGCCGGCCACCCGGGCGCGCGTTAATCATAAATACGCGACATTTTAGGCTTCTTGATATATGCCGCTGATAAGTCCGCTGACAGATGTAGTTTTCCGCACTCCTGTCTGCTCCTCGCCTGACCGTTCATAACCTTTTTTTTCGGATGTTCTAACCGGTGCCCCAGGCTTGGTCCCCTTTCGGCAGGATATCAGGGGTTGGTTGGTAAATACTTCCCTTAATTGCTTGGACTGGTCCAAGAAGTGTTGTATATTAAGTATTTGTGTAATATTGGGTAGATGGCAAGAGAACGTTATAACGAGTGAACCCGGGTCGCTATTTTTAGATTCTTGCCCTGTGTTCTGCTGCCAAAAAGCAGTTCACGCCCATTTTTGTTGAGCCTGCTAAAACTATCGCTAATTACCCCCTTGGGATAACCTCGTTTTTGAAGCCTTGCTTCCAAGCACTGTCTATTCCGGACATCCTCATTTCGGCTATTGCAGATTCTATACAACCGCGTAGCTAATTCTAAAAGCACGGCTTTTTTGGTGTGTTAAGGATGGTCTGATGAAAAATAGAGGTAGCTTTTGTTGTTGAATGGTTTTGAGAACCAATCAGTCTGGATGTGGCAGTTTTTTAGTTTCACAACCGTGCCTCAGAATTTCACAGTTATTTCGCAAGAACAGACGTCGACTTCAATTTTTTGGTGTATGCTGTCAGCAACGCTATGACAATGTCTTAATGTTTTCTGACCAAGCAGTCATGCTTCAAAAATGTCATTGATATACCTTAGGTGAACGAGAGTTTTTAGGTCCGACTTCTAATCAAGTTCTGTTTCCCATGCTCCCAAATACGCACCTTGAATTTTTCCAATTTCGAGCCTATTGCTGTGCCTTCAACTTGCGTAAAACGAACGTCTGATATCAGGTTAAGGTTGTTTTTCTTAAAACTAACTCAATAATTTTCAGTGCGCTTTCCGCAGAATTTTTTTGGCGATGCGCGTTGGTCTAGAACCGATTGACACGCCCCAATCACCTTCCGCGATGATATACTGGGGTAGAGTCTGTTCACATCTAGGTATCCGAAAGTCACATATAAATATTCCTGACCTGGTGCCCATGTCTCTGGTCGTCTGATATGGCACTTCTGTCCCCTAATGGGCTGACCTAGCACCCCTGGCGCTCTGACCTGGTACCCTTGCCCACTGGTGGTTTGGCCCAGTGCCCCTGTCGCTGGTGGTCTGACCTGGTACCCCTGCCCTTCGGTGATTTGACCTGGCACCCTTGCCTCCTGGTGGTCTGACCAGGTGCCTCTGTCCCCTGATGGTCTGACGTGATGCCCCTGTCTCCTGATGGTCTAATCTGGTACCCTTTGCACTGATGGTCCAACCTGGTACCTACCCTGTGATGGTCTTACCCGGCATTCCTGCCCCTGATGATCTGACCTGGTACCCCGAAACTGCGAAACTAGTTCATAATGTATCTGCTGGGTTCATCTCATGTCTTGCTGTATGTATCCTCTCATTTCTCTTTTCTCATGTTCCTAAGTAGCAGTCGTCGTGGGTGGTGTGAGAGCGTTGCATTACACCACCTATGATATACCTGCACGTTTTTAAGCTTGTCATCATCGCCATGGACCGCGCAATGACGCGTAAGCGTTTCCTGGAATGGACACGAGTTCGTGCATCGGAAATGCCTTGGCTCTTCTCGGATATATGTAAAGCTCCTGGGCTTGCGCTATCGCAGACAACGTGCTCAATACATCTGAATGTGCATACCTCGATGTGGATAGCCAGTTTGCAGAGACCTACATTCAGGAACAGATATGACTATTGCAAGCCCATCCAGGGACCCGAGAAGACAGACAGCGTTTCCGAGCATTGCACTGTTTGTTTCTAAGGTGAATAAACAGTGTGCACTAACACCGTTCACCGAGCCATGATTGCTTACGTCCAGATTGTTGTATCGCTAGATGTGCTTACATTATCTCCTTGCTAGTCAAGAAAAAGACCTGTGCTGTATCTAAGCTAAGCAGTCTCGCCAAATACCTATTGTATATTCTCCGTCAAAAGTTCTCCACGTGCGAATACTGACTTGGTAATCATACATTTGCCTCGTGCGAAGATGATGCATACAGACGCGCACAACTTTGTATGGAGCTAGTTCAACCAGTAACCCTGGGCACAAATGTAATTTCAGATACAACTTTAGAGCATTACTTTAGCTGTCTATACCACATGCCATGCTGCTGTTATATGATAGTGCTGTCAGCATTCCATTCAACTATGGACGTTATTGCTCGCATTTGGATTTTTGTGGCACTGTGCCTGCGTACTTTTAATACCAGTTTCGAAAGACCTTAATGGTTGCGCCTTTTCGTATATTTTGAGTAATCTCAATACTCAGGGCGTGCCTGCGTTAGTGAGCGGGTTTTGCCTGTGAGCGTGTCTTCCTGACTTAGCGAGGTATGTCTTGACGATTGCGCCGCTCCAATGCGGTAGAAAAATCCATGCTATTGTGGCATACTTCTCGTGCCATGCATCAGTGGAAAACTCGTACGGCTGCCTTTCCAGGCCCTGCGTCTTGTAAAACATGCATATGCCGCAGAATAACCCTCAGCTTCACTGTTTTTGTTTTTTGCGCACTGCTTGGATACGCAGCCCACATCTGTGCTGACAGGATATTGCTCTTGCTTACCGAAAACGAGTCCTGCCCAGTTCGGCTGATACCTCTCGCCTGCGCTGGGGCATCTCTCCCCATGATTGTTGCGTCCGCTGGATGGCTAACTCGAGAGGATAAAAGGAGATATGTACCTCAGTGTCAGAATGATTTTGAACAGTGGTGAAGGTCCTATCACGAATTACTGCCGCGCTACATCTATGCATTGCCGTCACAATAGCCAGTGGTGCTTCTGTTCCAGCACAGTTCGATATTGTTTAGCGATCACCTTCGCGTAATGGTGGATGCTTAGAAGACTGCTACCATCATCAGTGGCGCAGGCAGGCGGAGCATAGGGGTACGCCTCTGCCCCCTGAGGCCCCGAGGAGGCCCGAAGGACCGTCGGGCCCAACGATTTAGGGTCCGAATGGCTGGCCGGCGGTCATGTTAAGGGTCCTGGGGCCTCGGGCTTTCGGGCCGACACTTAAGTACCAGCCAGCTTCGCGCCGATTTAGGGCGCCTGAATCGATGAGGGTCTCTGTGTCCGGCCGGCACCACCTGGGCTAAGGAGGGTCTATTTTTCAAGCATGGACAATAGTATTGGCCAGTGCCACAGAGCCAGTGAGGGGCGTTCAGTGTCGGCAACAGGGATCCTGCGTTGGCAAGGGGCCCGGAATCGGCCAGGGGACAGTGTCCGGGGGGGGGCCCGAATAAGGGCCCAATTGGCCTTCCGAGACCGATTTTCAAAGGTCCGACTGGAAACATAAATGGCCCAAAGGGTTTGAAAGGTAGCCACAAGCTCGTGCGCGTTGTCAAATGTTAAAGATTCCAGCACTTAGGGCCGTGACCTGAAACGTCAGATGAAAATATTTGCATTCCTTTTTTCTTCTAGTTTAGGTTTGTTGCACCAAAAGAAAAGGTCTGAGGATCTTGCGCTGCTGGCCAGCGCTTCGCGCCAGTCCTCGCCTTGAAATATCACCTTGTACTTAGTGGCCACCGTTTACGATCTCTGCTTTGTTCATCACCTTAAAGACCGATTAAAAGCTATATCTTAGCTATTGCCAACTCACATCAGTGAAAACAAAGCGACTACATGAGGACCGATGCGCACCAAAGCATTGCCCAGCGCAAAGCGTGCTCCAAGACCGCCATGTTTGGTAGCAACCCACCTGATGTGGCAGCACAAGCACTCGTAGAGGAAATTCTCCACAGCATCAGAGAATTTCTTAACAGCCACATCCATTCATCGTGGTTCAGGGGCACAGGAAGTGGTGCAGATATGTCTGTTGTGTTTGAAGATGTATTGTTGTGTTCGTTGACTGGAGTACCCGCTCAGGAGAGGTTCGTGGGAAACACCGGGGGAGGGGGGGGGGGGAATGTCGCATGCACAGCGGTTACGTCTACGTGCTTCGTAGATAGCACCCGAACAGGGACGGTATAGACGGTGGCAGCGACAAGGACTTCTGGCAAGTGGCGCCGCCTTGCTGTGCGGCCGTTTGTGCAGTTTAGTGAACCCTTTTGCTTCGGGGTCAGATGACGTGCCGATTGGCGCGAGGTTTGACGTGCTTCGCTGGAAGCCGCCTGTTTTGTCAACGGCGATGGTAGGAACTTCTTTGAAACGAAAACAAAAACGGTATATAGGAGAAGACACAAGCGTCTCGAAGCCCTTTAATCCGCCGTTGATGACTGACGGTAACCATTACATCTCGAGACTCCTATCCCATTCTCCACATTACCCGGATACCAGTATTTCCCATGACTTCGTAGTACAGGATATACCAATATCATACTCAGCCGGTAGATAACACTCTTCTGTAAATTACATGCAAGGAGTTTCTTCCAGGCACGTTTCCCAATCGCTTCCTCATGCTCCCCACTGACCACCAACCGAACGAACTTGTCGCGTCCTAGGAGCGGCTCGCATTCAAATGAGAATTGGGATCCCAAAATGGTGAAGGTTTTCTAGGCCCAACAAGCGAACCAACGCATACCCCAGAATATTTTTCTAATTTTCCACATGAATCTGAACGTGAATGTGGTGCCCGGCTTCACGAACGTTCAATCCTTTGCAGCACTTTAACGTCACGGCCTTCATGGCTCCTTACAAATTCGATCATGGCTCTGCTGTCTCGAGGAATGGCGCGAGCAGTTATTGTCGTTTCGTTTAGTTTGCTGAGCACCTTTCGGATTTTTGAGCAGGGTTGGGTGTCCTGTGTTACGTGTTTCAATCAGCTGACGTCTCGAAGAAACTTCCGTAGAGGTGAAGCTGTTCCGCGAATATAAACTCGCAAAGGGAGTGAAGTAAATTATTTCCATGAATAATTGTAGTGTGGAAGTCTGCATTATCCTCTACCACCGCGGCTCTCCCAATGTTCGTTAAATATTTGTTTCCCACGCTCTCCACATTCAACAATAATTATCAGAATGACCTGTAATGGAGTCGAAAGGGGTGTAGGGAACTAGCAAGGGGATGTTTGAGAGGTTAGCTGAGAAGTGACTGAAAAAGGTTTGCTACTACCTTGTGCTCATTGTATTTACCAGCATTTCTATGGTTTGACTGATGAATTGGTATGCCCCAACAAAGGGTTTTGGAAGTGAAAATATTAAATCAAAATAGTGAATGCTGATGCTGCTAAATTATTCAAAGCAATGTTAACACTTTGCATTTGTGCAGGCCCGTAACATATGTGGCTGGGTGGATTTGGAACAGGTGATCAAGTTTTCATAAAAGAATGTATTTTGCGATCTTTGCAGATGCCAACTGAGCCTCCTCCAACATTTCTGCACTGGAAGAGCGGATTGATCATTATTTGTTGCATCCTGACAACCTTCCCATACATGATTATAGGTGAGCTTTTGGCTATCTGAATTGAGGTGGCTAGGCCATTGGAAATATGGATTGGAGAGCTTTGTTTGTCCAAAAGCACCCTAAACATGAAAACCAATTGTATATGCCAGAGTTGTATGGTCTTGCAACTGAAATCAAATCTAGCTGTTACAGACTAATGGGACTGACCTTATCTGGGATTATCTTTCTGTTTCATGTGCAGAAAGCTAAGAACTGCTCTCCTGGTTGATAATATATCTCTTCATGTGCATGTTTGTCTGCTTCACTGTATCCTTCATGTGTGAAAATGTACTAAGTTGTTACCATTAGCACATGTTCACTGAATGCTGGCAGTACCAGCTGGAAGTACTTTTCATTGTGACATCCTTTTAGTGTGTATCATTATGGCTGAGTTCAAAATGTGAGGGAAGCAATATATTCTCTGTTTTAAATGTATGGGGCTGAAACATAGTCTCTGAGATCAGAATAATCTACATTTTCAATGAAAAATTACAATAACAAACTTTGTGCTAAAGCTCATTTCCTGCCAAAGGAATGAGCATTCAGCATTCAGCTCAGCATTTCTCTCCCTCAAGCAGTGTTATTGTCATGGTCTTTGTTTCCCAGCATGTATTTGTGACACTACTGCCAATGCTAACACATACACTGTGCCTGTTTGGATTGTTAGCCTTGATTCTGTGTGAGCAGGTACTGTCAAGAGTATGTGGAGCCAGCGACCGACTTCACTGAGCTGCTGGCAGTTGAGCGGAGCCCTGTCTCCACCACCCTACAGGTAGGCCAGCTCTCTCTCAGGTGCATTTAGCTCTGAAGTTTGCAAGAACACTGGAGCTCTTGTTTGCTCTGTGGCAGTTGGTGCTTACAGATGATTTGTGTCAACCAGTGTGACAGCTTAGTAGAGGATGTGACCCTGGAACTGCACAAGTGGATGGTGACCAAAGAAACAGGGTGGGGTCCAGGCACTCATTGAGGGTTGGTAACATTGCCCTGGTCCGCGCAGGGGACCGTGACCCGACCACAGGCGAGATCCGCGCGTTCACTGAGGTGCCCGTGGACCCCGCCGAGCTGGGCCGCACGGCGCGCAACTCGTTCTCACTGCGACGTGCGCCGGGCCCGGCCGAACAGGACGTGCGGGGCGACGTGGCCAATTTCCCATTCTGGCCGGGTGGCATGGCGCCGCCGCCGCCGGCCGAGCCCGAGCTGGAAGAGCTCGACCCCAGCGGTGAGACGGAACTGCCGCAGCGGCGCCGGTGGTCCTCACTGGCTCTCGCACGGCCGTTGCTCACAATGGTTGTCGGAGTGATGATCTCCATCACACTTCACAGGGAGAGAGTACAACAGCTGATCCCTCAAATGCTGCATTCTGCCGGTTGCGTGAAAACAGCTTTAAGACTGGTTTGAGTCAGTTGAGATTGCACTACTCCCATCTCAAGAGCTCTCAGATCATGTAGCCATCGGGCTGCGGTGTGGCAGACCGGACTTAGACCACAGCTTTTGCTGGCTGCCTGCGCTTAACTGACGGGACTGGCGGCGCCTGACTGCCGGCACTGCCGGCACTTGACTGACAGCACCGCCGGCGCCTGACTGACAGCGCTGCCGACGCCTGACTGCCGGCACTGCCGGCGTCTGACTGACGGCACTGCCGGCACCTGACTGACGGCGCTGCCGGCGCCTGACTGACAGCGTTGCCGACGCCTGGCTGACAGTGCTTCCGACGCCTGACTGATAGCGCTGCCGATGCCTGACTGACAGCACTGCCGGCGCCTGACTGACAGCGCTGCCGACGCCTGACTGCCAGCACTGCCGGCGCCTGGCTGACGGCACTGCCGACGCCTGACTGACAGCGCTGCCGACGCCTGACTGACAGCACTGCCGGCGCCTGCCTGACGGCACTGCCGGCGCCTGACTGACAGCGCTGCCGACGCCTGACTGCCGGCACTGCCGGCGCCTGACTGACGGCACTGCCGGCGCCTGACTGACAGCGCTGCCGGCGCCTGACTGACGG
>NW_023596136.1:8646841-8661613 GCF_011947565.3 Pollicipes pollicipes | reverse complement strand
GGCCAAACCAACATGTTTTTTACTCGGAGCTTGCTGTGGGATAGTTTCTGGTGCTCATTTCGAGTTAATTGATAGCAGAAACCGCATTATAGATCTCCATGGACTTCTAGAGGTCGGTTAGGTCACTGATCTAAAATGACCGGGGTCAACATTTGTTTTAGGAACTACTGTCTAACGTAATCTTTGTCGCTTAGTCAAATGCAAAACTCGAAGGCACCTTGCATGATTTTGGCCACCCTGACCTTCAAAAGCTCAAACAAGGTCAGTGACCTTCAGTGAGAATGTGACCTTTGGCTTAGAAACGGTTATCTCGTTCTGGGGGCACTTTGGAGACCAACCTGGAACTTGACCTTGTTCGACCTTTTTACCCGAAGGTCATGACCTAGGAACCTGACACCTAACCTAAGTGAGTTCACGCACAGGTCAACACACGCTGTAAATTTAGTGTCTAAAGGTTCCCGAGATCTCAGGGGGGTCAAATTGACCCCACACGGGCGAAGGGTATCTGGCCGCCGGCCGCCCGGCGCGTGTTAACCGACCTTGCTCTGGACTTCGTGATCACATCGTCATTGGGTACGGAGGATCTGATGGGGATTGATTCATACTACCCCCCGTGGTACTACGATTAATGCGGCAAAAGGCCCGGCACCCAACGCACCCAAGGTTTTACTCATGGTTTTCCCCACATATATGCAATAAGTTGTGATCTTGAATGGCGGCCTTATTCACCACATTTTCCGCATTGCGCCCATCAAAGCAAAATTGCATAGAGTGGTTTTTCCCTGCTTCCCCTCGCTAAAGTGGCCACCGAACTTATTTAGGGTGAGCCGTTTTATGTACGGATAAATTCGCAGCACCGCTCGTTCCTCTCTTGGCAAGTAATGTACGTTGAAGCCACCAAAAAAAGGGGGGAAATGGTGCCGTTGATGGCAAGGCGATGTTGATGGTTGGATGACCACTGGTTGCGGTAGTTTGTTGGTAATTGGTGGTCGACAAAAGTTGTCAGCGCAGTGAGGTTGGTTTGAGGGATTATAAGCAATACCCTGCAAGAAGCCGTGTGAGTGAGGTAATTCCAATTAAGACTGTAAGGGTTGGGCGATGGTGTGGGGCGCCTTTACGCCGTATGATCACTTTTTTTCGACGGCGCTACGTGCTGCGAATCCTGAGGCCTGCTGTCATAATGGACGGTACAATGCTGTAGTTCAAGCTTAGGTGTAGGTATCATTGGTACCTAATGTTAAAAAAAACATTGTACATCATTCGTCGTGTTTAAGGCGGAACATGTCGTAAATCCATCATGAAAACAGGTATATTCATGCTCCACCTTCGAATTCCAGTAACTACGATAGCGAACTCCCGAGCGCCCCACTCACTCCACCGCCTTGGCACCCCAGCGTAGTTCCTGCGTCATCGTTGCGTGGTTACAATATTTCTGCTTATGAAGAACTATAAAAAAAACAAACAACCTAAACTAGCCTTATCTACCTAGCCTAACCTAACCTAACCTAGCCTAGCCTAGCCTAGCCTAGCCTAGCCTAGCCTAGCCTAAGCCTAGCCTAGCCTAGCCTAGCCTAACCTAACTAACCTACCTACCTAACCTAACCTAACCTAACCTAACCAACTAACCTAACCTAACCTACCTAACCTAACCTCCCCACCCTATCCTCTTCAACCCAGTGCCCCATTGGCAATCCATGCCCCATGCCAACACCTACGCACCATAATTAAGAAGTTTCTGTTCAGCCGCCATATTCTCATCTTGCGCACGGAAGACTGCTTGGAAGCATACTTCATTGGGTTCTTGGCACCTGGGCCTCCCGTACATTTTTATAGTTCTTGATACGCAGTAATGTTGGATCTTGCGTAGCAACGGCGCCGGGGCCGCGGTTGCTGCGTGTTTGGAGGCGCTCGGATGTTCGCTATCGTAGATATTTAAGTTCCGAGGTAAGAGTTTAGATGACCTGTTTTACGATTAATTTCGATATCTTCTTCTGCCTTAAAAACGATGACTGACGTACAATGCTCTATTTAACATGAGGTAGCAATGCATGCCATGACTTCGGTATGTTCCGCGTTAAACCTGACAATGATGTACAGTGAATTTTCTAACATTAGGTACCAAGGTATGCATACACCTAAGTGTTTTTCAGACATTGTAAAAAGCTTGGAAAAATTTCAAAGCCTCTCAAGGTTGTTTCAGCATTTCTAACGCATCTGTGCATATTATGCCATGTTGAAAAGCCATATTAACCAAGCTCTTCACAATGATATGCTTACAGCCCTTACAATTTGAGTAGCAGTTTACAGGTAGTGTGCAAACAAGTCTGCCTGGTCTAATGCAAGTTCAAGCAAAAGTTTGGTCAAGGAAACAAGGCTATGAAAAACCAAAGTAAATGCATGTCACAGTAGCAGCCACACAAATTATTGTCAGTGTACATCAGTCTGTTTTCCGAAGCAAGGTGTTATATTCCCTGACAAAGAAAGGTGTCATGGACTTGCGCCAGCATGCACCTATCACACACTGGGCATGCATATGTTACTTCAAATATTAGGGGAAATAGCTAAAAACGTGAAGTTTTCAAGTGTGTCTCCATTTAGTTGACCACCACTATGACCACCTTGCCACACTGCCAGTGTCTTGAAGTGACTTGGCTGATGTTTCTTAAATATGCCATAATAACAGGATGTCTTATTTTCAGGTTTTCAACTTCCCACCACACACTGCACACTGATGTCTGATCCTGACCGAACAATATGGTGTGGCAATGTCTCTGGTGAGGTGACAGATGAAGTTCTGTATGAATTATTCTTACAGGTGAGCTTCTCATGTTAGCATGTTTTAAGGCATGTCGACGATGCCACTTATGGTACAAACAGGCTCCTTTGTCAGCATCTGCATTAGGTTATGGCAGCTCCACTGGATAGACCACCTGTCAGGCCAGTCTACTGTCAGTGGTAGTTTATGGCCATGCCACCTGAGACATTACTCACATAGCCAAAAGGTCCTGTTTCCATTGCAAGCTCCATTTCAGCGGTCATGTGTGGATACTGTGTGGTTCAATGAGCTACAACTCTACACACAAAAGCATTTGTCAGCTATAATGCTGTCAAGGGTGCACACTTGAAGCACTGCACTTGCTTTCTGAGTAAGAATATGTAATTATTTAAGTGTGGGTAACAGTATGCATGCATTTAGTATTGGAACATATTATGTATATAGTGTGCTTCCACTTTCCTGGCCTTGTGATTGCCAGGCGGGACCACTGGAAAGGGTGCGCCGGCCGCGGGACCAGAGGACGGGCGATCCGCGCCCCTTCGCCTTCGTCACCTACGAGGACGAGGAGTCGGTGCCGTACGCGCTCGAGCTGTACCGCGACACCAAGCTGTTCGGTCGAGTGCTCCGACTGCAGGCGCAAGGCGGCCAGGTGGGTCCGCCGCGGTCACCGCCTGACAAGGATGGGAGGGGGGAAGCCAGGGGGTTTACTGTGGTCACCGCCCGACGGCGAACGTCGCTGTCCTCTGCAGTCCTCTGAGCATACTTTTGGAAATTTGACTGCTGAAATCTTGGCAGTGCTGCGTTGTGAAGAAACACAATTTTGCAACTTTATCCACGCATGAAAACGGAGTCAGACTCGGCCTGTGTCTTCGCTGGATGACTGTTGCTAGTGTATGTTCTGCTCTTATTTATTGTTTGCTCATGCTGCGATTTAAGTAATCCCGACGCCCCAGCTTGGTGGTCAGAAAACTGCACGTCCACATTGTCACACACATCCCCATCCGCTGACCTGGGGAAGTAACATGTTGCTATTGTCTTCCAGCAGCATGACAAGCAGCAGCTGGCGTCGAACGGTCGCCCCGTCCGGCGCTTGATCGAGTCCGGCGGAGGAGCCCGGGCAGAACGCGCCGACCATAGGCACAGCGACCGGACAGCGGGTCGCTTTAGTGAACGCGGGTCGGAGAGACACAGCGTCCGCCGTCCCGACCGCCACACTGACCGCGGTACGGAGCGGGCGAGGGATCGCGGTGCGGTGTGGTCTAATGATCGTGGTACGGACAAGTACAATGATCACGGAGCACAGAGGTACGATGACCACGGAGCGGACAGGTACGATGATCGTGGCGTGGAGAGGTACGGCGGTCGCTTTGCGGAGAGGTACAACGAGCGCGCGGGAGACTGGCACGATGACGGCGCTCCGGAGCTCTCCAGCGGCCGCGGCGCCGGGCGGTACTGTGAGCCTACTGATGACTGGCCCGGTGACCGCCGGAGCGTGCGGCGCGGCGAGCGCGGCGAAGAGGGCTACAGCGGCCGTGACACCGGGCGGCGCGGTGCGTGGGGTGACGACGGATGCGGCGAGCGCGGCGCTGAGCGATATGGGGGGCGACAGCAGCCGCAGGGTGACCTCGAAAAGGCGTTCTACAATAGCCGGTCGCACGCGGGCGGCGGCTCCTCACCCTGGCAACAGGGCCACGCCCCCCCGGACCGGCGCCGTCAGCCGGCCCCCGAGCCAAACCGGAGCAGACGCCACCATGAGTGGCCCTACCCGACGTCACGGCCCCGCTGGTGACGAGCGGCCCGGCCGGGGGCGCCACTGGTGCTGGGCGACCGTGCGGTGAGCGCCGCTTGTGACGACAGCTGTTCTGGGGGCGCCACTAGTGGCGGGCGGCCGCGCTAGGGGCGCCACTGGTGACCAAGGTTCACGTAATGAGCACTGCTGGCGACGGACGCCGCGCTGGTCCTGGTGATGAACAGTCGTGCTGAGGCGTCACCAGGGTGGCGGTCTGTTCTACAGGGGCTGCTGCGGTGACGGGCGGTGTTGACAAAGTGTGTGTGTGTGTGTGGAGGGGGGGGGGGGCCCAATGTTCCGCGCCGCTGGTGGGTGCCACGTGAATTGAGTAGTGGTATCTGCACCCCAGGGGCGAAGGACGCTAGGTTTTTAAGATGTAAGGACTTTTTCGGTAATCGATAGCACGATTACAGGTAATTGATCGTCAGTGGCTCAGTACGCGATGTACTTTTTGCCTAATGTTTCTCTTTTACCCAAATTTGTATCCAGGAATCCTGGATGGGCTTCGAGTTAAATTTGGTGCGCAGCGGATCAAATATTGTCACTTACGCAACATGGACATTGACGGTAGCTACAGAGGCACGTTGGGTACATGGATGGTACATGGCCAATCAATGGCCTGATTGCTCATGTGTATGTGCATCTCCACCTGTTGCCGGTCGTCTCAGCGAGTCCGCGCTGGCTGTCCCGGAGCTCCGCAGTATGGCCCGTCCCTGGCGCCTGCATGTGCGCAGTGACGGGTGGCCGCCTGTGGGTGGCGTCGCGGTCTCCGTGGCTGCCAGCGTTTGATGCCGCCACTCCGGCCCCTGACGGGTGCAGCGCTCCGCGGGCCTCTGTATCGCTCAGCTGTCGCTAGTGAGCCATCTGGTGAGACTGGGGATGGGGGACGTTCTGAACGATTAGTCCGCATCCTGTGGAGTGATCAGTTCTTGTTCTCGGATATGGCGGTGCCGTTTTGGTATATCGATGATGATTGTTGCCTTGTCACAATGCAAATGTGTGTTTTGATTTCGATTGCTGGCGTAATCTAAGCACTGTCGGCATTAAACGGCTTCCACTAGGCAGAGTGCTGTAGACCCGACAACATGTGTTTTTGTATGCTTCAGTGTACCTAGCCACACAAATCTTACGATGGAAATACAAGCTCTTGTTATTATATTTTCTTGCCAAGTACGCAGCCCCAGTAAGTTACCTTTCCCGTTTAGTGGGTAGTTATTTTCTCGCTAGACGTGTTGCAGGGAGAATCGCGCACTTGTCGCTAGCTAGCATATAAACGAAATGCGCTCAAGGCAAATCTCGATTAATTTGGCAACAGTTTACGACATCAAGGCAAGTAAACACACTAACATTTCTTGTCGATGGAGTGGGCCCTTTCGTGCACGAAAGCAGCTAGAAAGAGGACTGTCCAAGCACATAACGTCGATTTGAGGAGCATGGCTCCTACCCTTAATACTTTACAAACCAAATATTTCGATCCCTAATATATCAGCAGCAATGACTTACAACGCATTGGCAAAACCTTCACAATGGCTGTGAGGCACCCTTGGTGGTATACGGCTCAGTATGCCAGAAGCTGTGTTACATCCGGTGATGACCGCCAGACCCGTGCGCTTACCACGCATGATACGTCCACACTCGATGTGTCAACAGATAGGGCACTAGTGTTCAGCCCAAGATCGACTTGCCAGGTCCATGCGTGAGCTTCGCGAACAGTGGCGGCCCAACCCCCACGAAGATCGGGGGGGGGGGGGGGGCTAACATAGTATTACAAAATCTCGTTTTCCATGCACTGTCATAGGGCTCATGCTAAACGTCCTCCATAGTTGGCGGCAGGGAAGCTCCTGTCCCTCCCATAATCCGCCGCCGCTGACCTCAACTCATCACATCAGTCTTTTGCTCACTGCTGAGTAATTTGTGCCGACGCCGCACAGCTGAGAACGCCAGCTTGAGCGCTGAGGCCGAGGTACCCCGTCCGACGTGCCATTATCGGGGGACTGCTGAGTGGGGTCGGAGTCCTAGGGCCGACACAAAGGGGACCGGCGGCGCCCGCTGCAGACCGCCGGCGGCGCACGTGACTTATCCTCGGATCTGGCACACTCGTGGCGAACGCGGCGCAACCGGGCGTCGCTGCCGCTTTGTGGCCGCCGGGGGCCAGCTAATGGACAACGATTCAGGACGGGTCACCATCAGGTGGACGCCCCTTAGAGGAATCGCGGGGCGTCCCTCGGCGGCTGGCCTGAGGCGTGACGGCGCCCATGGCCGCTTCAAAGGACCGTGCTGCGCTCGTCAGATGCGCGAGGATTTTTAATTGGTCCGTTGACGCCTTCAGACCACTCGAGGCAGGCATGGTATACCGAGCTAGAAGGCCTGTTGGTTGTGTCGGCCGAGAGCTCTGCACCAGACGGGCTGGGCCACAGAGGTCTCAACCGAGAAAGTGTCCATCGATAGGCTTGTAAGCCGTGTGGGGATGCGGGAATGTCAGGGACTGTATGAAGTCGTCAGTATCGCGAAGGCTTGTAAGTGGCGCGGTCCAGCGAAGCACACGGCGTTTTCAGCACCTCACACATGCATGACTGGAAAACGCCGGCTGACCGGGGTGACTGCGACCACGCTAACTGCGATCAACATCGGTGCTCTATCAATACTTTATACCGAAATATTTTTCTCCTTGCGTTTTTTCTATTCGCACTCTTAAAATTATGCACCTCTGTGTACATGGGGGCCCCGCGGAGGGGCCTCGTGAAAAATCGACGAGGGAGCTAAAAATCGCTCACTGAGCACCTGGCATCACACAATCAGTACACTAACGAGTCTGGTTCAGTTCCGGCTATGGAGTCCTCCACAGCACGAACGCAATGCCAAGAAGTGGCCGAAAAGGAATGTGCAGCCTGTTGGCGAAATCGGTCAGGGCTTTACTGTTTTTTGTTGATTTTTTCATTCGTGTCATTAGACAGCAGGAGCCAGCTTCCTGAGTGGAAGTTGAGCATGCCGATCGACATACACGAGGTGTAGCTTACACCAAGGTTTCAATCACAGCCCACCTGAATCTAGTTACTTTGAATCACAGTCGGAGTACTTTGGCCGGCAGCGACCAAAGGCATACCCGCGGAATCGATTAACCAGTTGGATTGTGCACACACTAGAAAAGAAAAATGCATCCTGAGCCTCATCTGCGGACTGATGTGTAGGTGCATGTGGCCGTACTGATGTGTATGATCATCTCAATACACAACCGCCGCGCCTTGCCACCAATGTTTGGAAAATCTTGGGGCATCGTAAGTGCCCAGAACATGTGAGGCCTGTGAAATGAATAGTTGTTGTCGGCGTCGGCAGCGTCTCTCTACGCTCGTATATAAGCGCGACTGTCATATAAGGCTCGATAAATCGCGCTTTAAGGCACCCGCGTGACATGGCCCCAGGGTACGAATTATTTATCCACGAACCCAGCGTACAAAAGTGTGGACGAACAAGTCGCCATGGTCTGCGATGGGGAGCGTGGGGCCGAGCTGCAGCCTCAGGAAACAGTGAATCAATGAGCGCATCTGCAGGCGAGTTTTTTACAATCTCCTGAAACGCGCCCACATATGGAAAGTTTTCACACAGCTCACACAGAATCTTTTGTGCTGTTCGTTGGTAATTTGTAAGCGGTCATTGGCCAAACTGGCCACAAGGTTGCAGCTGGTGAAGTACTCAGTGATAAGCAAAGCACGCCATTTTGACATACAGATATTTGCACCACGGCCGTTGCATTTAGATAACCTACGCAGACCCTACAGACCCTCAATGTCGCCTCTCGATCTCGCCAGCTCATGCTTCCACCACATTCCCGCTCCATGTACACGACTGACCGCTTCAAACACGCAAGTTCAAGTCAATATGTAGGTAAAGTTTTGCACCCTCAGTAGTCGAAGAACACATCCATTTGTCATGATAGGCAAAGCTCAACTATCATCGCTCGAAAACTCGCTCATGAAGGTGGTTATAAGGTTATCAGGTGTCTATCATTCCCAGCGGTTGAAGCCAGCAGACAGGGCTACTAGAGAAGGCTACACAGATGCGACGCCACCATGGGACTCAAATTTGTTAGCCCATAGCATGGTCCTTGGCTGATACTACGCAAAGACTGGTAGATACTAATAACATTATAACGAAAGGAGATTTCGTCAATGCACTGGGTGGCAATCCTCTGCTACATCTTTATTTCAATGTCATGTGGATAGATATTGTACATTTTGCACTTAGAACCTTCTAAAGAAAATTCAGTGCTGCGACTTGCTTCCAAAAAGAGATCCTGCTAAACCACGCTTTCTAAGTTCAGTACCTGTGCCATATTCGTCGTAGTCAACCTGCCTGAACATTTATATGTAATGCCCCTTTGAGACATGACTATCTGTAAATCAATGGATATCATGTGTAATGGTAACACTAAATTTATAAATGGGCAATAATTGGCATGAATGGTTGTACTGCAGTACCTATATGGAGTGGGGTGTTAAAATAAGGTGACGTGAGGAGGGCGGATACCAATAATTTCTCTGCTACTTTACTATGAGCTTCCTAGTTGTCGGTTAACTCGCAGACCCATAAAGTCGGATGGGTCAGATAAAAAAGATACGAAGGGAATAATACCTCGACTACCCTTGTATATCCTCAAAACTATTTTCGAGCTGAGCTAGGACCACCACTCTTTGACTGGTGGAAGTTGCAGAACTTGCCAGAGATCGTCCCATTTTACAGGAAAATCTGCTATCTTGAACTGAAATGGCGCGCTCTGCATTTACGCTTCCTGGAGTTCACCCCTCACTGCCACCATTAGGGCAAGCCAACCCTGCATCTACCCTGGCAACGCCCCTCCTAAGGCTACAGGATGTGCAGTCCAACGTCTCAATGCGCGTCCCAGGGAGCTGCGAGCCCGTCAGGGCCGCCGTTTCTCATCTCCACCCTATGTTGTTGGTGTTGTATGTTGTACTCTTTTACACCGACTGTTTCTAAGCACTTGTGGCTAGAGTTCTTTGGAGGTTACCCTATCTCTCCGGCGGTTGCAGGCTAGGACCGCGTTTCAGCAATAATTGTGTTGCTCTGGTGCAAACCAATGCCATTTCCCAGCTAAAAATGCCGTATTGAATGTGCTGGGCTGAGAAAATCCGGTTTATGGGAACATCTACATCAAACCAGCCGGCAAAGAAAAGCGCTTCGAGCGGCCGTAACGCTGGTACCATGTGATTTAGTCCCATGATAATGCCACAACGTCGCCTGCCCAGAATGCATTAATGCGGGGTCTTGGCAGAAGAGAGGTTTGCCAAAGGCAGAACAATGGTGAGCTTGTGACAAAAACATTGGTTTCGACCATGAGCTTCGCATATTGCGAATTATGTCTATTTGCTAAGATAATGATGTTCCCATATTTGTAAAGATGATGATGTTTTACAGCTGTTAGGGCTGTGATGTTTTTATATTCGGTAAGATTGTGATGTTTTAATTGTTCCTTTCCACGATGGAATTATTAGGCATGGGCTTAGTTGGATACCAAATCTGAAATGCACGCAAAATGGAATAAACAAGGGCAACACCAGTGACAATGGAAGCCATCCCAGGTTGGTGGGCCGATAGACATTTTTGGTAATTTCTGACCTTCTTAGTCAACGCCGTCAATGCTATAACTTCATAAATCTAAGGGCTTCATTCCCTTCTGCGCCAGTCTGCTCTGTACACCTGAACGATCGAGCGCGTCACCCCGGTACTCAAGTCGGGTGATCGGTCAGACCTGACCAAGTTTGGCCCATTTCTATTCTCTCTGTACTTTCGAAAACATCGGAGAAGGTCGCTTGCTTGCAGCTCAATTGTTACCTTCTGGACAACCATGTACTGATGCCATTGCAAGATGCTTATCGTCCGCGTCCTTCGACGGAGGATGGCACGATCAGCGCTGTCGAATGACTGGCAATGGCGGTCGACGACAGCCATGTCGCGTCGATAACGACGACTTATCTTAGCAAGGCTTTTAACAACGCTGATCACGGTATCCTCCTGAGCAAGCTGGAACGGTGCGAGGTGTCCTCGGAATGGTTCCGGGACTTTCTGAGCGGTCGGAAGCAGGTGGTTTGTGGTGGCTCGGTTACCCTATTCCTATCTCACGAGGTATCCGGGATCTCTTGTCGACCCAACCCTGTCCCCCATCTTCATTAACGACCTATCCAGCTTCCCACCCACGGACGCCTACTATCTTGCGCTGATGACGCTCAATTCCTCGACTCCACCACCCCGACGTCATTGGCCTGTCTAGCCTCGTGTCGAGGAGTTCATTTAGTGCCTTCAAAACTGGTTTCAGTCAAACAGCCTCAAAATGAGCCCCAAAAGACAGACTTCATGCTGGGCACCAAACTTTTCATCACAAAGATCGGCAACTTCCATATTACCATCTCTGACTCAGACATTTGTCCATCATCTTCAGTGAAGGTACTGGGTGCGCTCCTCGATTACCGCCTCACCTGGGAACCCCACATCTTCGTACTCGTTCGGCGCTGTAATGCAATCTTCGTATCCATGTTCGAAATTCGAGACTACCTCACTCCTGAGGTTCTTAAGCTCTTTGTTCAAATTCACGTCTACCCCCTCCCCCCACCACGCCCACATCCTCTACTGCCTGTCAGTCCAGGGTGGAGCGGTTAAGCGTCACCTAGACAGGGCGCAAAGGTTGGTGCACTTCGCGGCCAGGCCGGTAAGTGGCGTCCGCCGCAGCGATCACATTTCACCCGTTCCGTAAGCACTCGGCTGGCCCAGCGTCGCGGATCGTGTGCACCACAGGGACTGCTGAGTGTGTACAGGGCACTGCACGTCCCCGAATCCCCAGTGCCCTGCATGCCCTACTCGAGACGAGCGTCGAGTCTTCCCGACGCCAAACTCGGCTGTTTGGAGCGGTGTCGGCTCACTGCATCCGCCAAGCGTCCGACTGACCGCCACACAAGGACTAAAAGTGTCATGTGCCAAGCAAGGCCAGAGTGCCACCTGGTCGACGACGGGGGAGAGAAATCCTCGACGGTGACCTTTTTACTCTCAGCTGATCATGCTGATCATGCGGGCCGCCACGCCACGGATAATCTATGACTTAGAGGCTTTAAATCATTCCCAGTTTTTGCTATTGATTGTAATTTCTCATGTACGTTGACGAATGTGATATTGACTGTCAACAAAGTAACTAACCATAATTTGTTACGGAAAGGTACAGAGAGAAAGGATTTGACTGCGACGTCAAAGAAATCCACATGGTAACAAAAAGCAAAAGTCAAAAGTGAATTGGCGGCGATAATGATGTGCAGGGAAGTGAGCTGAATCAAGGCGGCCTGCAAGGTAGCTATATCATTTTAAATTATCTGAACTGGTGAAATTTTTGGCAGGCTCATCTCCGCGTATGTAATAAAGCTTAGCAGTACGAACCCAACTCGAGAATCTAGTTAGCTATTTGTTGCCTCCCTTTTGGAACACTGATGGGTACGATTGAGACACTGAATATTGAACATGGGCCAATACTGCGGGAATTATTTCGTGCTTGTGTATTTTGAAATATTCGTCCGCGTATCTCAACCTGAGTTTTCGCATCAGTATATATCATCACGATGAAGATATTAAAATCATCTATTTTAATCATGATTGAGCAGACGATGGCACAACATTTTCACCGCCTTTCCTTTGGTTATTGCTCTGCTGTCTCTGACCATTGTGTGTCATTTGCTGTGGCCTTACTTTTGTAGCGAGCTACATTAATGCCACGGAAAACACCAGTTAAATGACGGTAAGCACAAAAGTTACAAATTGATCTTCGCTCAGATGTAGATCACGCACCATGCTTTACTAGCCAATGCACGCATGTTTCGAGGTTATGCGATGCAATTCTGTTGTCGATGAAATTAGGCCTCTTGGTGTACAGTAAATGCAAATACCACGTTATATCTTAAATGATCACAAAAGTAGGAGATTGTCAATCTTGTGTTTTAAAACCCCGCCAAAGATATTTCAATTTATTAGCAATAACCGCTAAAAGCCCGGGGGCCTTTTAGCCTTGCTTCGTGGGCATGCACGTTCAGACGTGGTTGCACTTCTAGCAAAGTTAGAAGACAGTTGATAAGGAATCCGATTCGTCATGTGCGTTAAAGAAACACTTGATTCATTACTCAACCCCAGTACCGCTAACTTCATGCTTGCAACATTCTTCAGTGCCTTGTAACTAAACTGATGACAAAACTATCGGACCGCGAGTGCCCTGAGTAAACACAGCCGCAGAACAGTGAACAGCGTACTTTGTAACCATGTGTCAGCCTGCGGCATTAAAAGCACCAAACGCTATGCGACATACTCGCAAAAATGCATCCCGGTTTTGCAGTGACGTGAGCGGTATGTGAAGTGTCCGGCTAAAAGTGTTTTGCGAGCCGGGTGTGATTTATGTGTCTTCGTTTCCTTAATAGCCGTTGCAAGCATATCTTCTAATCGTATCTTCGCTGCAAATATATCCAGATAGAAACCTGGGCGAATTACAAGTTTACCACCATGCATCATAAGAGCGAAACGTTCTTCTATCGAGCTCAAGAGACGTGAGATTAGGAGGCTTTAGCCATCGGGGCTCCCTTATCCATCATGGCCGGCATCGGTGGACACGAGATTCGTCACAGGCTCTACGTTTTTGCAATCAACATTAAAACCAACGGCTACTGATAAGTGGTTTTTGGTGTTTCTGTTTATACCAGGAATCAGTCTGAGAGTGATCGACGGTTAAATGAAAATGTAGCAAAAAATCTTGAGAAGCTATTAAGTTACAGGCTGGCAAAGTCAGAGCAAGCACCATGGCGCTCGTCGGTCGGCCGTATCAGCAACGCACGCCCGCGGAAGAGCCGGCCATTGCAGGAGTGATCGCGTCTCGTTGGAAAGTCCTGTCTCTGGTTGCATTCGGAGAAAACCGTTGGTCATGACCGGGTACCCCCGCTCAGGTCCACCTTGGGCCCCAACATATGCACGTATTACCCATCTGGAGGGAGCGGGCGCCATCTGCGCCGGCCGGAGACGCGGTTCTTCCCCCATCGTCAGGTGGCCGACAAGGCCAGAGTGGAAGAACAGGCCATAGCTGTTATTTTAGACGTTGGCGTGGACACCTGGAAAACGCCGCACCTTATCCAAATAAGCTACATGAAGATGTCAGTATCATACGTAATGCGTGTAATGTATAATAATATATAATAAATGTATAATGTATAATAAATAAATGTATAATAAATGATAATATAAATGTATAATAATGAATAATATATAATAATAAATAAATGTATAATAAATGTATAATAAATGCATAATAAATAAATGTAATACGTGTAATGCATTAATCTGCCATTGAAATGAGCTCAATTTTACTTTGTTTGACCATAGGGCGCAGCGGTGTTGTCATGATTATGCAACACTGCCATACTCTGTTTGCTACTTCGCTAGTTGCTAATCGCCTGCCCTGGTAAGAACATGATACATTTGCTATTTAACATGCTGCCTGCAATTGCCGATCAGTACGAATGTTCTGATGTTGATTTCGTTTGACGCAAAGCTACTTGACACGCGCCCGGGTGGCCAGTTAGATACCCTTCGCTCAGGTGGGGGTCAATTTTACTCACCTGAGATATCAAGATCTAAGAAAGCTAGATGCACCAAATTCACAGGGTCTGTTGAATTGTATGTAAACTCACTTAGGTCAAAATTTGAGGTCCCTAGGTCATGCCCCTCGAGATAAATAAGGTCAGGCAACGTCAAATTCCAGGCTGGTTTCCAAAGGGAATCTAGGACCCAGATAACTGTTCTAAGCAAAAGGCCACATGCTCATTTAAGGTCAGTGACCTTGCTTGATCTTTTGAAGGTGATGGTGGCTGAAATCAAACAAGACTGCTTTGAGTTTTGCATTTGAATAGGCGGAAAACATTATCCTAGGCAGTACGTTCCTAAAAACAAAATGTTGACCTGGGCCATTTTAGGCCAGTGACCTATGCTGACCTTTAAGGGGTTCATGAAAGGTGCAAAATACGGTTGCCGTTATCAAAAAATTGAAATGAGCAATAGAAACTCCCTCATACAGCAAGCCCTAGAGTAATAAAACATATTGGTTTTGACCTTGGTCTGACCCTACGTCAATGTAATCTGCTCACTTAATTGTTGTGTTGCCTAAGAAAGCATCTCAGAG
>NW_023596136.1:8559610-8645841 GCF_011947565.3 Pollicipes pollicipes | reverse complement strand
ATCTTGCCTGTTTGACTCATCTACGCCATTCGGGCAAATAAGGCTGTCCAGCTCCTAGAATTATTGGTCCATTTCAACATTGTCTTTCCTGGGGAGGCGATATTCCACGCGCGGGTAGGTATTTTGGGTCATTGAGAGGCATCTGCCTCCACAGAGTACACGCCAAAATATGACCTGGACATAGACTGGTGATAATTTTGAAGGCGAATCGATCGCTCACAATGCGACAAATTTGTTATGCGCCCTCACTTTGCTGGCTGATTTTCGAGAGATAAGACATGTCGCAGCGTTTTAGACACAAACAAATTCGAACCCTTAAAACTGAAAAAAAACATTGTGAAAAAACCATACAACTGGAAATTGTCCTTTAAAAACCAAACCACAGAATGAAGACCCTTCTGTCATATATTCCTTACCTGGGTCCTGCTACCCTCCGATGTCGGCGGCCATTGCCCTGAGCCGGCTGTCTCCCGCATGACCGACTGCGAACTGATCGTATGGCCGCTTTGTTGCAGATTTCTGAACCAGCATTGCTGCTAATTGGCGTGCAAAACATGTTGGACACCTGCAACGGTATCTTTTTCCGAATTATCTTCCCTTACACCACGCCACCGCCGAAAAAAAACATCCGGGAGGTGCCTGTCTTAGGTGTGAATTGTCCCAACGGACATTTAATCGCCCACCATTCAACGTAGATGACTTGATATATTTTTGTGCGTAGGCAGTGGCATAGCCAGAGCCTTGCCATGGAGGAACACGAGGTTGAAAAATCCCCTGTTATGGTGACCTCTCCCCTAGGAAATCTCCGGATATAACTTACTTGTTAACAAGGGATACGGTTTTCTTCGTTTTATCGTTATTTTTACATTGCCACCAGAACAGAAAACAGAAGCTGACAAAAGCTCAACTCTGTATTTTGAAGTACATAAACTGCAAAAATCAGGCTTTGAACGAAGGCATGAAATAAATCAACGGTTTGTCCTTAATTTACAATGGTTTAGTAACTCTTTTTAAAACGAAAGAATTCAGAACCTTTCTCAGAATTTTGTGTCTGGTTTCTACATACACTAAGGACATTGCGAAGGTAGATTGTAGATCGCTATGTTTGATCGAAATTTGAAGGTGAAAGTTTGATTGCAGATCGAATGGTCAACAATGCGCATTAACATGACCAGGCCATGTTTGGCTGGAAATGTTCAACATCCAGTCAGAATCGATTACTGATACAATTTATGTCACGCGGTTTTTTATCATGCGCGCTCAAAAATCTTAGCAACAAAAACCTCCACACCAGGCGTTGCAGTCTTCGTAGTCAGCAGAGCGTTAGTTTAGTGGCTAACTTTTAGCCATGGCCCATCGCCGGACGAAAATGACCCCCGTTCCGTTCTCCCGTTCCAGACTCCCGTTCCACGTCTGTTTTTGTGTTCTTCATAGATGTTAAGAACCCCCTGAACGTAGATTGTAGATGAAGTGGGCTCACTACTTTGTATTAGCTTGGCTAATCCATGTTCGTCTTAAAATGTTCAAGATTCAGTCAGAGTTGATTACTGACCAAAACTGCGTCGCAACGTTGTGAACATGCGCGCTCGTAAATATAGCAACAGCCTCAATACCCGGCGTGGCAGTCTCCATAGGCTTCGCGGCGTCGGCCCTGTGGCTATAGCACTCAGTGGTGTGGTGGCACAGGAGCAGCCGAAAAAAATAACGCATCTTGAGGAAGATGGCTGGTGAACTAGATAAATCGAGACATATGTTTAGTGTAATGCAAAAGTGAGCCAAATACTGCCTTAATCTGAAAAGTGTGGGAGGGGAGGGGTGGCAGTTAACACTGCTGGACCCCCACCTTGAAAAATGTGTGTGTGTGGGAGGGGGGGGGGGGGCATTGCCCTCCTGGTCCCCCTCTGCTCTTTCGTACATGCGTGCTTTTCCTTTGTTATCTAGTGTTCTTCGTTCGACGACGCTTTCGCCCCTTGCGTTCCTTCGCGCGTGTCTTCGTAACTCAGACCAACGACAGAGTGGGCGGGTTTATGGTGCCGGCCAAAGACAACGCGTCTTCTGCAACAGCGGAATGCAGCTGGATTCCGACGTTCCTCACGGTAATATTCCTTTGCCCCACCGAGACATTCAGGAACATCAGCTCCTACAAGATCCGGGTTGAAATTCACGATCTTCGGAGGACATCGGCGTAGGGGAACGTTCCAAAAGTGTGTGTGTGTGGGGGGGGGGGGGGAACTCAGGGCGTAATTCAGAACTTTTCTTCTGGAAAGCAAGCTTGATGACTGGGGTAGAGGGGGGAGGGGGGGGGGGGTAGATGGAGGTTGTTATCGCTCTTTATTCAAATGCCGTGGCTGCTATGCTAGATATGCATCTAGAGCTGTGTTTCTCACTGGTGCCCAATCTTGCCTATTCGACCCATCTGTCATTCGGCACATAAGACTATCCATCTTCCCAAGAGTATTCGTCCATTTCAACGTTGTCTTTCCTGGGGACGTGAATTTCCACGAAGGGGTAGACATTTTGGGTCATTGACGAGGCATCTACCTTCACAGGGTAGATGTCAATGTACGGTCTGGGCATGAGCTGGTAAGAATTTTGAAAGTGGATCGATGGCTCACATTGCGACAGATTTTCGATGCACCTTCATTGCGCTGGCTGCTTTTAAAGAGATAAGGCCTGTCGCAGCATTTTATACGGACACCATTTCGGAAGCTTGAAACCGCCAAAAACAATGTGACAAAATCCATAAAACTGGAGATTCTCCTTCACCAACCAAGCCACAGAATTGAAGACCGTTCGGTCATATATTCCCTATCTGAGCCATGCTCCCGCCCGCCGTCGGCGGCCACTGCCCAGGCTCGCCTGTCTCCCGCACGACTGATTGCGAACTGATCGCATGGCTGTTTTGTTGCATACGTCTGGATTACCGTTGCTACTCATTGGTATAAAACATGTTGGACACTTGCAAGAGTCTCTTTTTCCAACTTATCTTCCCTTGCAGCGTATCAACCCAGAAAAGCTTCCGGGAAGCTGCCTGTCTTAGGTACGAATTGGCCCAGCGGACATGTAATTGCCCATCATTCAACGAAGACGACTTGATATGGATTTGTGTGTAGGCAGGGACGTAGCCAGACCCTTGCTAAAGGGGAGCATAGGGCTGACAAAAGCCCTCTTATGGTGACCTCCAGAAAAATTCCCCAGATATAGCACTTGTTAGCAAGAATGCGGTTTTCTTCCTTTCATTGTGTTTTTTACCTTGCAACCAGAGCAGAAACCAGAAACTACCATGAGATCAACTCTGTTTATATTTCTAAGTCAATAAACTACAGAAATCAGGCTTTGAACGACCGCATAGAGTAAATTACCGATGATCTCATTTTACAATGGTTTAACGGGCTCTTTATAAACCGATAGGATTCAGAAGCTTTCACAGAATGTTTTATCCGAGCTCTACGGACATTAAGGGCATCGCGAAGGTCGATTGCAGACCGCTATGTTTGATCGAAATTTGAAGATGAAAATTTGATTATGGATGAGTGATCAACAATGTGTTGACCACTTGGTATACAATGACTGTTATAGATTTCTAGACAAATTGGCTTGGCCATGTTTATCTGGAAATGTTTAACATTGAGTCAGAAGCTACTAGTGATGTAATTTATGTAACGGGATTCTTTAATATGCGCGATCGCAAATCTTAACAATGAAAACCTCGACCCCAAACGTTGCAGTCTCCATAGTCCTCAGAGCGTAAGCCGAGGGGCTAACTTTTAGCGATGGCCCATCGCGGGGCGAAAATGATGACGCTTCTGAAATACTTACCTTTGAACACTTAAACCGATTAGTGATACAAGTTATGCGACATAATTTTAAGCATGCGCACTCGCAAATCTTAGCAACAAAAACCTCGACGCCAGGCGTAGCAGTCTCCCCGGGCCGCTCAGCGTCCACCTGACAGCCCATATTAAGTCGTGGCCAACGGGTGTCCGAAAATAATGACGTTTCTGAAAGGTACCTTTGAAAGCTTCAGGATACCGAATCTTACGTTAAGAAGGCAGTCTGGGCGCATATTTCACGCATGCGGTTTTTAGACCGATGATGAGAACGGATTGGCCCTTAAAACAGCGCTAAGTGATGCTGGAATCTGGTGGTGGGACTGGAAGAGTAAAGGTAGAATCTCTATTTTTCGTGTTTCTTGAACTATTAATCTCTCCAGAAGACTGATTAACACGGCGCCCGCCGTCTGGTGACACTTGGAGTGGCCAACGCAGTTCGGTTTTACGAAAGCTGCAACCCAGGCCGTCCCTGGCCTTGCGCTCGAGGTTGCGGGCGGGTATGTTCAAACTTTTTGATGTAATTTTTTTCACTGAAACATTCTGAAAAAGTGAAAGGTTCTCCAGAAAACATGGGACGACCTTGTTCTTTTTTAAAATTCATTTTGACCCATTCTATTCAACAGTGACAGCCCCACTCTACTCAACAATAATGAGGCACCTTATTTATTTCCGGGCAGGGGGCCCCGTGAGTAGAATACCAGAAGTGCATCATCGCTTCCGGCCAAGGGCTGAAAGGCCATTCCGTTTCATCGCGAAATGTCTTCTGGTTGTCGTTCTGGTGACATGGGACGGGATCTCCTAGTGGATCCGGAGGCCATTAGAAGGATATATCATACCATATCGTTCCCCTCTCTGACACGGGAGGTCTTCTTACCCGCACAATTGGCCCCGGATCAGCATAGGAACCATCACTGACGCAACAACATGCCTGGTCGCCGCAGGTGGTCCAAAAATTATCGCACAAACCACAGTTACATGTTTTTCTAAGTTCTTCAAAGATATTGAGGACTCCCCGAACGTAGATTGTAGGTGAAATGAGGCCCCAAAGTCGCATTAACATGGCTAATCCATGCCCGTCTTGAAATGTTCAAGATTCAGTCAGAATAGATTATTGATAAAAACAAATATATATTATGGTTTTGAACATGCGCACTCACAAGTCAACAACAGTAGCCTCGTCGTCCGGCGTTGCAGTCTCCATAGGCCGCGTATCGTGGGCCTGTGGTTATGACACTAAGCGATGCCCAATAGCAAACGAAAGAGATGGCGCATGTTGAGGAAGATGGGTGGTGAACCAGGCAAATCGGCATGTATATTTAAATGTGGTGTAAAAGTAAGTTAAACACAACTTTAATCTGAAAAGTGTGAGAGGGGCAGCAGCACCGCTGCCCCCCAAACCTCAAAAAGTGGGAGGGTCATGGCTTCCCTGGCCCCCCTGTTCCTACACCCATGCTTCCAGCGCGGCGAATCGCGTGTGACCCACCAAGAACTCACTCATCCCCTCGTACAAACTGCCAGCAGCCACCCCCGGCAGGGACGCTACCCGTGGCTGGGAACGGTACAGGGGGGCCACCACCGCCACTCACGACGGACATGACGGGGGCCGCCGCTGCCCAGAGAATCACCGCCCACCAGCGTCAAAAGGGCCTGCTGAAAGCCCCGTCACCACCTACATTCACAAGTCAACCGCCGCCCGAGCTGGCCCGGGCAAAACGGCTTCACGAAGCGTAGCCGACGCAAACGCCGTCAGTCAGGCTTCATCTCAGTAAGCAGTGGTTGCAGGGGATAAGACTGGCCTGGATGGTGCAAGGCGTCCTCTTCCGACAGCCTCCGCGGTGACGAAGGTCACACTGGCAGCGTGCCAGGAGCCCACTGACTCGATACTATGACGCGAGGTGAGGTTGGGTCACCAGCGTCAGCAGACCACCGCAGCCAGGTGGTGTCTGAGGTTCACTCGGAAGACTCAATCCCAGTGTGCTCACACGACAAAGTGGAGTGCCCTTCTTTTGCCCGGGCCGTCAGGTCTCCACGGACGCCATCCCCGAAAACGGACCTCGGCTCTCCTCCCACGCCTCCCACACAGCGACGAGGCTTCCGCCTGCGTGAGGCATCGGTCCATGAGGGTACGAACCGGGGGTATCGTACGCAGCCCACACTGAGGCGTGCGTTTATTCCAGGGTTCTCCTCTCCTTACTGACCAGACCCGTGGTATGTCTCATAAAAAATGACGCTCTTACTTCAATGGAATGTTAGAGATGTTTTGCCACAGCACGCGAATTTAGGTCACGCATGAAGAAATTCCCTCTCCTGATCGCTGCACTGCAAGAAGCTTTTTTCGCGACTTAGATCCGTACAACTCTAATACTCCGGGTTATATTCCCTATCAGAGTAGCATTAATTTTGACAGGCGACAGGGTGGCGTGGCGCTTCGTGTATCGAATTCGGTTCTCCAGCGACGAACCTTTCTTCAAAGCCAGCTTAACGGTGTGGCGGTTATGATGCAACTTTTCCGATATGTGTTGATATTGTCCGCATACTTGCCTTCCAACTCTCGACTCATTACACATTCCAATCCTGACGATCTGTTCTCACGAATGCCTGCCGATTAGCTGATACTTGGTGACTTTAACGCCTAGAACCCAGTCTGGGGAAGCCAACATTCGTCTCCACGGACATCCCAGGTGGAAACCGTGGTAAACAAGCATGCTCTGGTATGCCTCAATGTGGCACACACACATTTACGAGTTTCAGTTGCCACACCATCTCAGCCACAGACGCGTCCATTGCGTCACCCCCGTGTCGCCCCCGTATTCCAGCGGACTGTGACGACATCTTATTTCCTGACCACTTTCCCCTCTATCTGATTCTTAAGCGCGCGACTCTACTCCTGTCTTCGCTTTTCACGAAGAAATGGTATGAAAATAGTGGTGACTGGGTAGCCTTTAATAACTGTGCCACTCGGCATGTTCCATACGATATAAGAGAAACCGTACCAGATTTCCTCAATGCCGTCCTCTCAGCAGCTACCGAAACATTTCAGGAGCGTTCCAGACCCAGTCGGACTGGAAATGCTTCATGGTGGAACTGGCGCTGTCAACGGGCAAAGACACTTCGACACAGGGCGCGCAGAAATTTTCAAAAATATATCTGCGCCCGTCATGCAGAACTATACAGAAAAGCGCGCAAAGCGTGTTCTGAGACGTTGCGTCGCGAAAAGCAACGCGCGTTGCCGGACTTTGCTTCGGCGCGTAATCGCTTTACACCGTTAAGCTTGGAAACATGCCCGGTCGCAGGCCTCTCGCCGAAATTATGTGTGTGGTTTCCCACAGTTTGCAAGAAGAAACGACGTTGTAGCCGATCCACATGAGGTCGCCAGCAGATTTACGCAACACTTTGCCGCTGTGTCCTCTTCAAGCATCTACTCTCCCAGCGTTAACCGAAGTTTAACTAACCTTTGACCGAGCTTCCACCCTCGAGCTCACCTCTGATCACGATGACGCCTATAATGCCTCACTTGCCATGCGTGAAGTTGAACTGTCTCTGAACAAAGGCGGTGACAAAATTTCGGTTGGCTCGCATGGGATATCTTACTCGTTTTTCACCGATCTATCTTCTTTAAGTTTGTCAACACTTCCAATCACTATCAACAATCTCTGGACCAGTCACACTTTCCCCGCCGCATGGCGCCAAGTCACTCCTTTCCTGAAGCCCGGCAAGTATAGGTTGTACGCAAACTCATATCGTCCAATATCGCTCACAAATTGTGCATGTAAGGTCGCGGAACGAATGGTCAGTATACATTTACGATGGTTGCTGGAAACAAATGAGCTGTTATATGCCTTTCAATGTGGATTCCGAAGTAGCCATGGCACAGCAGAGAACATTATACCTATCGCTACAGATATACAGGCCAACTGGGATCAGCAACATCCAACCATCGCCGTCTTTCTTCACCTCACATCAGCATTTAACAAAGTCCATCGCGACACCATGATCTGCAAGTTGCATGCCCCTGGCGTTAGGGGTCCCTTTGCGTATTTTCTTTGTAATTTCTTACAGATTCGTTCCTTCAATGTACGCTGCCAATCGACGGTATCTGACTTACACTTAATGGATCATGGTGTTCCACAAGGTAACGTTATTTCTCCAACACTGTTTCTTATCGCAATCACTGAGGTTTTTTCTCACACTCCCCACGACCCTATAGTGCATCCCATATTCGCTGTTTGCTGACGATCTTGCGATTTGGAGCTCACATAGAGACTGTCAAGGATTTCTCCAAGCTTTACAAAAAGTGATCGATATTTGTGTGTATTGGTGCTCAGAATGGGTCTTCTTCCTCTCCGCTCCAAAGTCCGCCAAGCTCATTTCCAAACGAGGTCCCTTGCCGTTACTTACCGTCTCTCCACAAATTGTGGTATTCCTACACCATTCTGCAAGTTGCACAAAGTTTCTGGAAATAACATTGGACTCATATCTAACCTCTCAAGCACACATAGGCGATGTCAGAACTTGTTGCTTAAAACGTCGTATCGTCCTCAGGCGCCTTGCTGGTCATACCTGGGGTGCAGACCGAACAACACTCACCACACTTTTAATCGGTCTCATCCGATCAACACTGGAGCATAAAGAGACAACACAATAGCTTCACACTCAGCACTACCTCAGTCAACCTTTCCAAACACTTCAAATACATTCGACCAACCTGCCAGTGTCTGACCACGGGGCCTTCCGCACGACCCCACTTTTCGCCATCCGTGCTGACACTAACCCGCCAGCGCTGGCAGGCCGGCGTTACTTCTTGCTGCTTCGCTACCACTGCAACTCGCAGTGTGCTGAACCACGCGGTGTGCGTTGCTCTTGAAACCAATGGGCCGCACCCACAAAGACAGCAGCGAAGGTCGTGTTTCCTGTCAGACGCTGTCAAACAAAGGCGACGAGCCCTTGACATCACCATGCATACGTGTTGCTCGTAGCCTTCCACTGACGCCGTTCTGGCTTTGCAATAATCTCCCAATAGAGTATCCATTTAGATTTAAGAAATCCGAATTGTCTCCTGCTGAGGTATAGTCTGCCTTCCTGGAGTACCGAAATACGCACGCCGAATCCGCACCGATGGATCTGCTCACGGCGACCAGGCTGGTGCAGCAGCCGTCGGCCCTGACTCTTGATTTAGCGCACGTCTTCCAGACTTCAGCAAGGTGTTGTTTGCGGAAGTATACGCTATAAAACGAGTGCTGTTACATATCAGAGTCAGACGTATTCCTCAGACTACGATATGCACATACTCCAAGGCATCGCTGCAGACCCTTCAGCGAATCGATGACTTCAACCACTCGGGAGTGTATCCCATCTATAGTATAATACTTTCGCTACTCACCGACCAACATGTGACCTTTCTGTGGATACCGGGACATTGTGGCATCGCGGGAAATGTCGTCGCCGACGCCCTTGCGAACGAAGGTGTCCGTCTACCAACGCCTCTGCAAGTGTCTCGGGCACAAGGTGGTGTTCTCCATTTAACTAAAGTTCCTTTCGCCCGGTATTCGCAGAATCAGTGGGATGTTTTGCATGTCAGCCCGCGGGCGGATCCAGGATTTCGTCAAGGGGGGGGGAGCACGCAACATTGTGAAGCCCCTCCAAAAAAATCCTTGCATTTCGGTCATTGCATTCTAAGACAAGTCGTATGTAGCATATATATATATATATATATATATATATATATATATATATATAGAAAGGTACGTATTCCTTCATGTATGTATTTATTTATCCATTTACTTCATGAATACGGAAACCCATCTTACTGTGCACAGCCTTATAAAGCCAAGCGTGCTACGCATGCATACGCATAGAACTCACTCACTTTCTACAGATCATGTTAAATGCTGTGATTTTAAGGCTAAGTGCTTCGGAACAACAAACAAAATAAACTTGAGTTAGGTGCTAACAACCATCAAAACTAAGCGTGGACTCGGTTCCTAGCTTATGTTTTTACGGCTAGCCTGCTGGGCGGTGTAATCAGCTGATGACCATTGCAGAACTTGTTCTTCTCTAATAAATGAGTACAATATATCCTAACATTCGAAATATATTAAGAACATGATGCATTAGTATGGTAAGTGTCACACACTCGAAAGCTAATGAAAATGACACATACGACGTCGGCAGCATGTAAAATTACGTTCGGCAATTGCGTGTAAAAATTCATCGGCGCATATCCGACCGCTGCTCTGAGGCAAAACCACCAATGCCAATAGGGACGAAACCTGAGCAATCATGGGCGCCGCAGGGGGCCAGCAGAGTGGCTCCTGTCAACAAGTATAGGGTCCGCGGAGCAAGCAAAAAGAACCCAAGACCAACGTGGTGAGCCCATGAACGACCGGTGGTGCTCCGGCAGGCCGACGTATAAGGCCCCGGCCAGAGCACAGAGCCCTCCCAGCGAAGGGGAATTACCCAAGACCATGAGTAAATACCCCTGTGCGATCAAGCGTGCACGGGGTGTTAACAACACGAGCCTCGATTGAAGTACAGTCTTCCGCAAATGAGCCCAAAGGGAGAAAATCCTCGATGAAAGAAGATGGCCCCTGAGCATCAAGTGTCTCCGTGCCTTACCTTATAAGAGGCCTAGTAGCAGTACAAGGCGCTGCAAGCAAGTAGGAAGAGCTTGAGACTTAAATGAAGGGCTCCTGAACAACTGAGTGTACCTTAGCATATGGGGCCTGGAAAAAGCGTAAAGAGCCTTTCGGGCGAATGGGGAGAATCCGCAGGGAAAATCTGATCGATCAACAGTGCTCAGACATGGAGGCAGATAGCGTCACAACAGCCCACTGGGCGCTACGGGAAAATGCAAAGAAATCAAGAGCAACGTGGAAAGCTCCTTAGCAATCAGATTGACCCAGCAAGTGGACATATAAGGCCAGGAAACCGACATCGCAATGGCTCTAGACAGCGTAACGAGCTCCAAAATTTCCCCCAAGCAACACTTTTTTCAATCAGCAAAAAAAGAGCTTCGTCTGCTTATGAACTCTTTACCTTTGCTAACAGTTGTTCTTGGTCGTCTGTAGGTCCAAAGGCTTCCAATGTTGTAAGAAAATTGTGTCCGTCCGGCCGGTCATGGGCCCCTTCGGAGCCTTTAAGTTCCCCCGGCATTCCATGGGACATGGTCCCGTGCCTCCCCTCCCCATACCTCTGCATCCGCCACCGGCTCGAGCAGCTTAATAGATGAGGCCCACCAGGAGCATAGGGCGATCCATTCAAAGAAGAAATACTCACGACACAATGTGTAGAGGTCTGAACGATCGAGTGCGCCAGAGCAGGTTGACATATAGCGGCCCCAATCAAGAGCGTAGAGCCCTCCATTCGAATAGAAAGTACCCAAGACCCAATGAAGTGGGCCCCAGAATGACCGAGTGTGCCCGAGTAGGTTAACAGATAAGGTTCCCAAAATGAGCATAGGACCCTCCGTTCAAATAGGAAGCACTCAAGACCCAATGCAGAGGACCCCGAATGATCCAGTGTGTCAGAGCAGGCAAATATATAGGGCCCCCGTCAAGAGCGTAGGGCCCTCCATTCAAATAGAAATTACCCAAAACCCAATGAAGAGCGCCCCCAATGATCGAGTGTGCCCAAGCAGGTTAACAAATAGGGCTTCCAACAAGAGCGCAAGGCCCTCCATTCGAATGGGAAGCACCCAAGACCTTAGGTGAATGACCCCAGAGTGATATAATGTGCCCGAGCAGCTTATCAGAAGGGGCTCGAGAAGAACGTAAGGCCCCCCCATTCAAGGAGGAATTACCCAAAACCCAGTGCGGAGGGCCCCAAAAGATGGAATGTACCCGAGCAGATTATCAGGTGGCCCAGAAAGGAGTGTAGGGCCCTAAATTTAAACACCAAGACCCAATTACAGGGACCCTGGACAATTCGGTGTGGCCAAAGCGGCGAACAGGTGGGGTCCCCGACAAGGACGTAGGGCTCTCCATTCAGAAAGAAAGTGCCCAAGACACTATTTGGAAGGCTCCCGGAAATTCGAGTGTGCCCGAGCAGATTAACAGATAAGGTCCCAACAAGAGCGTAGGGCCTTCCGTTCAAGTATGGAACACCCACGACACAATGTAGAGGGCTCGAATAATCGAGGGCGCCGGAGCAGGTTAACAGATAGGGTCCCCGAAAAGCGCGGAGGGCTCTTCATTCAAAAAGAAAGTGCCCAAAAACCACATGTAGAGGTCCCGCACGATCGAATAAGCCCAAACATCTTATCAGAGGGGACCCAACAGGAGCGTAAGGCCCTCCATTCAAATAAAAAGTACCTAAAACCCGGTGCGGAGGGCCCACGAAAGATAGAGTGTACCCGAACAGGTTATCAGATGACCCCGATGGGAGCAGAGGACCCTAAAATCAAACATCAAGAGCCAATGTGCAGGGCCCCTCGAGCAATCCAGTGTGGCCGAGGAGGCAAACAGGGGGGGGGGGGGGGGCCGACTAGTGCCGAGGGCCCCATTCAAATAACACGTGCCCAAAGCCCACTGTAGAGCCCCCCGGAATGATTGAATGTGACCGAGCAGGTTATCAGATAGCCCCCCCCCCCCCTCCTCAAAAGCGTAGGGCCCCCATTAAGAAAAGAAGTACCCAAGGCCCATTGTGAAGGGTCCCCGAAGGACTGTTGTGCCCAAGCAGGCCATCAGAGGGGCCCCTGACAAGAGTGCAGGACCCTAGGCAAGTGACAAAGAATCGGAAGTGTCCTAGACTAATGAAGAGGGCCCATGAGCATATCGAAAGTATGTCGTTAAAAAATTTTGAATGAGCAAATTACATTGATCTAAGCTCAGGTATGAAGGTCACACCAAGGCCAAAACCAACATGTTTTATTACTCCGGAGCTTGCTGTATGGGATAGTTTCTGGTGCTCATTTCGAGTTAATTGATAGCAGAAACCGCATTATAGATCTCCATGGACTTCTTAGAGGTCAGGTTAGGTCACTGATCTAAAATGACGGGGGTCAACATTTTGTTTTAGGAACATACTGTCTAACGTAATCTTTGTCACTTAGTCAAATGCAAAACTCGAAGGCAACCTTGCATGATTTTGGCCACCCTGACCTTCAAAAGCTCAAACAAGGTCAGTGACCTTCAGTGAGAATGTGACCTTTGGCTTAGAAACGGTTATCTACGTTCTGGGGGCACTTTGGAGACCAACCTGGAACTTGACCTTGTTCGACCTTTTTTACCCGAAGGTCATGACCTAGGAACCTGACACCTCAACCTAAGTGAGTTCACGCACAGGTCAACACACGCTGTAAATTTAGTGTCTAAAGGTTCCCGAGATCTCAGGGGGGTCAAATTGACGCCCACACGGGCGAAGGGTATCTGGCCGCCGGCCGCCCGGGCGCGTGTTAACCGACCTTGCTCTGGACTTCGTGATCACATCGTCATTGGGTACGAGGATCTGATGGCAATTGATTCGCTACTTGGCCCCGTGGTACTACGATTAATGCGTGCAAAAGGCCCGGCACCCAACGCAACCAAGGTTTTACTCATGGTTTTCCCCACATATATGCAATAAGTTGTGATCTTGAATGGCGGCTCTTATTCACCACATTTTCCGCATTGCGCAGCCCATCAAAGCAAAATTGCATATGAGTGGTTTTTCCCTGCTTCCCCTCGCTAAAGTGGCCACCGAACTTATTTAGGGTGAGCCGTTTTATGTACGGATAAATTCGCAGCACCGCTCGTTCCTCTCTTGGCAAGTAATGTACGTTGAAGCCACCAAAAAAAGGGGGGAAATGGTGCCCGTTGATGGCAAGGCGATGTTGATGGTTTGGATGACCACTGGTTGCGGTAGTTTGTTTGGTAATTGGTGGTCGACAAAAGTTGTCAGCGCAGTGAGGTTGGTTTGAGGGATTATAAGGCAATACCCTGCAAGAAGCCGTGTGAGTGAGGCAATTCCAATTAAGACTGTAAGGGTTGGGCGATGGTGTGGGGCGCCTTTACGCCGTATGATCACTTTTTTTCGACGGCGCTACGTGCTGCGAATCCTGAGGCCTGCTGTCATAATGGGACGGTACAATGCTGTAGTTCAAGCTTAGGTGTAGGTATACATTGGTACCTAATGTTAAAAAAAACATTGTACATCATTTGTCGTGTTTAAGGCGGAACATGTCGTAAATCATCATGAAACAGGTAGATTCATGCTCCCACCTTCGAATTCCAGTAACTACGATAGCGAACTCCCGAGCGCCCCACTCACTCCACCGCCTTGGCTCCCCAGCGTAGTTCCTGCGTCATCGTTGCGTGGTTACAATATTTCTGCTTGTGAAGAACTATAAAAATAAACAAAACAGCCTAAACTAGCCTTATCTTACCTAGCCTAACCTAACCTAACCTAACCTAACCTAACCTAACCTAACCTACCTAACCTAACCTAACCTAACCTAGCCTAGCCTAGCCTAGCCTAGCCTAGCCTAGCCTAGCCTAGCCTAGCCTAGCCTAGCCTAGCCTAGCCTAGCCTAACCTAACCTAACCTAACCTAACCTCCCCACCCTATCCTCTTCAACCCAGTGCCCCATTGGCATCCATGCCCCATGCCACACCTACGCACCATATTAAGAAGTTCTGTTCAGCCGCCATATTCTCATCTTGCGCACGGAAGACTGCTTGGAAGCATACTTCATTGGGTTCTTGGCACCTGGGCCTCCCGTACATTTTTATAGTTCCTGATACGCAGTAATGTTAGATCTTGCGTAGCAACGGCGCCGGGGCCGCGGTTGCTGCGTGTTTGAGGCGCTCGGATGTTCGCTATCGTAGATATTTAAGTTCCGAGGTAAGAGTTTAGATGACCTGTTTTACGATTAATTTCGATATCTTCTGCCTTAAAAACGATGACTGACGTACAATGCTCTATTTAACATGAGGTAGCAATGCATGCCATGACTTCGGTATGTTCCGCGTTAAACCTGACAAATGATGTACAGTGAATTTTCTAACATTAGGTACCAAGGTATGCATACACCTAAGTGTTTTTCAGACATTGTAAAAAGCTTGGAAAAATTTCAAAGCCTCTCAAGGTTGTTTCAGCATTTCTAACGCATCTGTGCATATTATGCCATGTTGAAAAGCCATATTAACCAAGCTCTTCACAATGATATGCTTACAGCCCTTACAATTTGAGTAGCAGTTTATAGGTAGTGTGCAAACAAGTCTGCCTGGTCTACGCAAGTTCAAGCAAAAGTTTGGTCAAGGAAACAAGGCTATGAAAACCAAAGTAAATGCATGTCACAGTAGCAGCCACACAAATTATTGTCAGTGTACATCAGTCTGTTTTCCGAAGCAAGGTGTTATATTCCCTGACAAAGAAAGGTGTCATGGACTTGCACCAGCATGCACCTATCACACACTGGGCATGCATATGTTACTTCAAATATTAGGGGAAATAGCTAAAAACGTGAAGTTTTCAAGTGTGTCTCCATTTAGTTGACCACCATTATGACCACCTTGCCACACTGCCAGTGTCTTGAAGTGACTTGGCTGATGTTTCTTAAATATGCCATAATAACAGGATGTCTTAATTTCAGGTTTTCAACTTCCCACCACACACTGCACACTGATGTCTGATCCTGACCGAACAATATGGTGTGGCAATGTCTCTGGTGAGGTGACAGATGAAGTTCTGTATGAATTATTCTTACAGGTAAGCTTCTCATGTTAGCATGTTTTAAGGCATGTCGACGATGCCACTAATGGTACAAACAGGCTCCTTTGTCAGCATCTGCATTAGGTTATGGCAGCTCCACTGGATATACCACCTGTCAGGCCAGTCTACTGTCAGTGGTAGTTTATGGCCATGCCACCTGAGACATTACTCACATAGCCAAAAGGTCCTGTTTCCATTGCAAGCTCCATTTCAGCGGTCATGTGTGGATGCTGTGTGGTTTAATGAGCTACAACTCTACACACAAAAGCATTTGTTAGCTATAATGCTGTCAAGGGTGCACACTTGAAGCACTGCACTTGCTTTCTGAGTAAGAATATGTAATTATTTAAGTGTGGGTAACAGTATGCATGCATTTAGTATTGGAACATATTATGTATATAGTGTGCTTCCACTTTCCTGGCCTTGTGATTGCCAGGCGGGACCACTGGAAAGGGTGCGCCGGCCGCGGGACCAGAGGACGGGCGATCCGCGCCCCTTCGCCTTCGTCACCTACGAGGACGAGGAGTCGGTGCCATACGCGCTCGAGCTGTACCGCGACACCAAGCTGTTCGGTCGAGTGCTCCGACTGCAGGCGCAAGGCGGCCAGGTGGGTCCGCCGCGGTCACCGCCTGACAAGGATGGGAGGGGGGAAGCCAGGGGGTTTACTGTGGTCACCGCCCGACGGCGAACGTCGCTGTCCTCTGCAGTCCTCTGAGCATACTTTTGGAAATTTGACTGCTGAAATCTTGGCAGTGCTGCGTTGTGAAGAAACACAATTTTGCAACTTTATCCACGCATGAAAACGGAGTCAGACTCGGCCTGTGTCTTCGCTGGATGACTGTTGCTAGTGTATGTTCTGCTCTTATTTATTGTTTGCTCATGCTGCGATTTAAGTAATCCCGACGCCCCAGCTTGGTGGTCAGAAAACTGCACGTCCACATTGTCACACACATCCCCATCCGCTGACCTGGGGAAGTAACATGTTGCTATTGTCTTCCAGCAGCATGACAAGCAGCAGCTGGCGTCGAACGGTCGCCCCGTCCGGCGCTTGATCGAGTCCGGCGGAGGAGCCCGGGCAGAACGCGCCGACCATAGGCACAGCGACCGGACAGCGGGTCGCTTTAGTGAACGCGGGTCGGAGAGACACAGCGTCCGCCGTCCCGACCGCCACACTGACCGCGGTACGGAGCGGGCGAGTGATCGCGGTGCGGTGTGGTCTAATGATCGTGGTACGGACAAGTACAATGATCACGGAGCACAGAGGTACGATGACCACGGAGCGGACAGGTACAATGATCGTGGCGTGGAGAGGTACGGCGGTCGCTTTGCGGAGAGGTACAACGAGCGCGCGGGAGACTGGCACGATGACGGCGCTCCGGAGCTCTCCAGCGGCCGCGGCGCCGGGCGGTACTGTGAGCCTACTGATGACTGGCCCGGTGACCGCCGGAGCGTGCGGCGCGGCGAGCGCGGCGAAGAGGGCTACAGCGGCCGTGACACCGGGCGGCGCGGTGCGTGGGGTGACGACGGATGCGGCGAGCGCGGCGCTGAGCGATACGGGGGGCGACAGCAGCCGCAGGGTGACCTCGAAAAGGCGTTCTACAATAGCCGGTCGCACGCGGGCGGCGGCTCCTCACCCTGGCAACAGGGCCACGTCCCCCCGGACCGGCGCCGTCAGCCGGCCCCCGAGCCAAACCGGAGCAGACGCCACCATGAGTGGCCCTACCCGACGTCACGGCCCCGCTGGTGACGGGCGGCCCGGCCGGGGGCGCCACTGGTGGTGGGCGACCGTGCGGTGAGCGCCGCTTGTGACGACAGCTGTTCTGGGGGCGCCACTAGTGGCGGGCGGCCGCGCTAGGGGCGCCACTGGTGACCAAGGTTCACGTAATGAGCACTGCTGGCGACGGACGCCGCGCTGGTCCTGGTGATGAACAGTCGTGCTGAGGCGCCACCAGGGTGGCGGTCTGTTCTACAGGGGCTGCTGCGGCGACGGGCGGTGTTGACAAAGTGCGTGTGTGTGTGTGGAGGGGGGGGGGGGGACCAATGTTCCGCGCCGCTGGTGGGTGCTACGTGAATTGAGTAGTGGTATCTGCACCCCAGGGGCGAAGGACGCTAGGTTTTTAAGATGTAAGGACTTTTTCGGTAATCGATAGCACGATTACAGGTAATTGATCGTCAGTGGCTCAGTACGCGATGTACTTTTTGCCTAATGTTTCTCTTTTACCCAAATTTGTATCCAGGAATCCTGGATGGGCTTCGAGTTAAATTTGATGCGCAGCGGATCAAATATTGTCACTTACGCAACATGGACATTGACGATAGCTACAGAGGCACGTTGGGTACATGGATGGTACATCGCCAATCAATGGCCTGATTGCTCATGTGTATGTGCATCTCCACCTGTTGCCGGTCGTCTCAGCGAGTCCGCGCTGGCTGTCCCGGAGCTCCGCAGTGTGGCCCGTCCCTGGCGCCTGCATGTGCGCAGTGACGGGTGGCCGCCTGTGGGTGGCGTCGCGGTCTCCGTGGCTGCCAGCGTTTGATGCCGCCACTCCGGCCCCTGACGGGTGCAGCGCTCCGCGGGCCTCTGTATCGCCCACTGTCGCTAGTGAGCCATCTGGTGAGACTGGGGATGGGGGACGTTCTGAACGATTAGTCCGCATCCTGTGGAGTGATCAGTTCTTGTTCTCGGATATGGCGGTGCCGTTTTGGTATATCGATGATGATTGTTGCCTTGTCACAATGCAAATGTGTGTTTTGATTTCGATTGCTGGCGTAATCTAAGCACTGTCGGCATTAAACGGCTTCCACTAGGCAGAGTGCTGTAGACCCGACAACATGTGTTTTTGTATGCTTCAGTGTACCTGGCCACACAAATCTTACGATGGAAATACAAGCTCTTGTTATTATATTTTCTTGCCAAGTACGCAGCCCCAGTAAGTTACCTTTCCCGTTTAGTGGGTAGTTATTTTCTCGCTAGACGTGTTGCAGGGAGAATCGCGCACTTGTCGCTAGCTAGCATATAAACGAAATGCGCTCAAGGCAAATCTCGATTAATTTGGCAACAGTTTACGACATCAAGGCAAGTAAACACACTAACATTTCTTTTTGATGGAGTGGGCCCTTTCGTGCACGAAAGCAGCTAGAAAGAGGACTGTCCAAGCACATAACGTCGATTTGAGGAGCATGGCTCCTGCCCTTAATACTTTACAAACCAAATATTTCGATCCCTAATATATCAGCAGCAATGACTTACAACGCATTGGCAAAACCTTCACAATGGCTGTGAGGCACCCTTGGTGGTATACGGCTCAGTATACCAGAAGCTGTGTTACATCCGGTGATGACCGCCAGACCCGTGCGCTTACCACGCATGATACGTCCACACTCGATGTGTCAACAGATGGGCACTAGTGTTCAGCCCAAGATCGACTTGCCAGTTCATGCGTGAGCTTCGCGAACAGTGGCGGCCCAACCCCCACGAAGATCGGGGGGGGGGGGGGGGGGCTAACATAGTATTACAAAATCTCGTTTCTTTCCATGCACTGTCATAGGGCTCATGCTAAACGTCCTCCATAGTTGGCGGCAGGGAAGCTCCTGTCCCTCCCATAATCCGCCGCCGCTGTCCTCAACTCATCACATCAGTCTTTTGCTCACTGCTGAGTAATTTGTGCCGACGCCGCACAGCTGAGAACGCCAGCTTGAGCGCTGAGACCGAGGTACCCCGTCCGACGTGCCGTTGTCGGGGGACTGCTGAGTGGGGTCGGAGTCCTAGGGCCGACACAAAGGGGACCGGCGGCGCCCGCTGCAGACCGCCGGCGGCGCACGTGACTTATCCTCGGATCTGGCACACTCGTGGCGAACGCGGCGCAACCGGGCGTCGCTGCCGCTTTGTGGCCGCCGGGGGCCAGCTAATGGACAACGATTCAGGACGGGTCACCATCAGGTGACGCCCCTTAGAGGAATCGCGGGGCGTCCCTCGGCGGCTGGCCTGAGGCGTGACGGCGCCCATGGCCGCTTCAAAGGACCGTGCTGCGCTCGTCAGATGCGCGAGGATTTTTAATTGGTCCGTTGACGCCTTCAGACCACTCGAGGCAGGCATGGTATACCGAGCTAGAAGGCCTGTTGGTTGTGTCGGCCGAGAGCTCTGCACCAGACGGGCTGGGCCACAGAGGTCTCAACCGAGAAAGTGTCCATCGATAGGCTTGTAAGCCGTGTGGGGATGCGGGAATGTCAGGGACTGTATGAAATCGTCAGTATCGCGAAGGCTTGCAAGTGGCGCGGTCCAGCGAAGCACACGGCGTTTTCAGCACCTCACACATGCATGACTGGAAAACGCCGGCTGACCGGGGTGACTGCGACCACGCTAACTGCGATCAACATCGGTGCTCTATCAATACTTTATACTGAAATATTTTTCTCCTTGGGTTTTTTCTATTCGCACTCTTAAAATTATGCACCTCGGTGTACATGGGGGCCCCGCGGAGGGGCCTCGTGAAAAATCGACGAGGGAGCTTAAAATCGCTCACTGAGCACCTGGCATCACACAATCAGTACACTAACGAGTCTGGTTCAGTTCCGGCTATGGAGTCCTCCACAGCACGAACGCAATGCCAAGAAGTGGCCGAAAAGGAATGTGCAGCCTGTTGGCGAAATCGGTCAGGGCTTTACTGTTTTTTGTTGATTTTTTCATTCGTGTCATTAGACAGCAGGAGCCAGCTTCCTGAGTGGAAGTTGAGCATGCCGATCGACATACACGAGGTGTAGCTTACACCAAGGTTTCAATCACAGCCCACCTGAATCTAGTTACTTTGAATCACAGTCGGAGTACTTTGGCCGGCAGCGACCAAAGGCATACCCGCGGAATCGATTAACCAGTTGGATTGTGCACACACTAGAAAAGAAAAATGCATCCTGAGCCTCATCTGCGGACTGATGTGTAGGTGCATGTGGCCGTACTGATGTGTATGATCATCTCAATACACAACCGCCGCGCCTTGCCACCAATGTTTGGAAAATCTTGGGGCATCGTAAGTGCCCAGAACATGTGAGGCCTGTGAAATGAATAGTTGTTGTCGGCGTCGGCAGCGTCTCTCTACGCTCGTATATAAGCGCGACTGTCATATAAGGCTCGATAAATCGCGCTTTAAGGCACCCGCGTGACATGGCCCCAGGGTACGAATTATTTATCCACGAACCCAGTGTACAAAAGTGTGGACGAACAAGTCGCCATGGTCTGCGATGGGGAGCGTGGGGCCGAGCTGCAGCCTCAGGAAACAGTGAATCAATGAGCGCATCTGCAGGCGAGTTTTTTTACAATCTCCTGAAACGCGCCCACATATGGAAAGTTTTCACACAGTTCACACAAAGCTTTTGTGCTGTTCGTTGGTAATTTGTAAGCGGTCATTGGCCAAACTGGCCACAAAGTTGCAGCTGGTGAAGTACTCAGTGATAAGCAAAGCACGCCATTTTGACATACAGATATTTGCACCACGGCCGTTGCATTTAGATAACCTACGCAGACCCTACAGACCCTCAGTGTCGCCTCTCGATCTCGCCAGCTCATGCTTCCACCACATTCCCGCTCCATGTACACGACTGACCGCTTCAAACACGCAAGTTCAAGTCAATATGCAGGTAAAGTTTTGCACCCTCAGTAGTCGAAGACACATCCATTTGTCATGATAGGCAAAGCTCAACTATCATCGCTCGAAAACTCGCTCATGAAGGTGGTTATAAGGTTATCAGGTGTCTATCATTCCCAGCGGTTGAAGCCAGCAGACAGGGCTACTAGAGAAGGCTACGCAGATGCGACGCCACCATGGGACTCAAATTTGTTAGCCCATAGCACGGTCCTTGGCTGATACTACGCAAAGACTGGTAGATACTAATAGCATTATAACGAAAGGAGATTTCGTCAATGCACTGGGTGGCAATCCTCTGCTACATCTTTATTTCAATGTCATGTGGATAGATATTGTACATTTTGCACTTAGAACCTTCTAAAGAAAATTCAATGCTGCGACTTGCTTCCAAAAAGAGATCCTGCTAAACCACGTTTTCTAAGTTCAGTACCTGTGCCATATTCGTCGTAGTCAACCTGCCTGAACATTTATATGTAATGCCCCTTTGAGACATGACTATCTGTAAATCAATGGATATCATGTGTAATGGTAACACTAAATTTATAAATGGGCAATAATTGGCATGAATGGTTGTACTGCAGTACCTATATGGAGTGGCGTGTTAAAATAAGGTGACGTGAGGAGGGCGGATACCAATAATTTCTCTGCTACTTTACTATGAGCTTCCTAGTTGTCGGTTAACTCGCAGACCCATAAAGTCGGATGGGTCAGATAAAAAAGATACGAAGGGAATAATACCTCGACTACCCTTGTATATCCTCAAAACTATTTTCGAGCTGAGCTAGGGCCACCACTCTTTGACTGGTGGAAGTTGCAGAACTTGCCAGAGATCGTCCCATTTTACAGGAAAATCTGCTATCTTGAACTGAAATGGCGCGCTCTGCATTTACGCTTCCTGGAGTTCACCCCTCACTGCCCCCATTAGAGCAAGCCAACCCTGCATCTACCCTGGCAACGCCCCTCCTAAGGCTACAGAATGTGCATTCCAACTTCTCCATGCGCGTCCCAGGGTGCTGCGAGCCCGTCTGGGCCGCCGTACCTCATCTCCACCCTATGTTGTTGGTGTTGTATGTTGTACTCTTTTACACCGACTGTTTCTAAGCACTTGTGGCTAGAGTTCTTTGGAGGTTACCCTATCTCTCCGGCGGTTGCAGGCTAGGACCGCGTTTCAGCAATAATTGTGTTGCTCTGGTGCAAACCAATGCCATTTCCCAGCTAAAAATGTCATATTGAATGTGCTAGGCTGAGAAAATCTGGTTTATGGGAATATCTACATCAAACCAGCCGGCAAAGAAAAGCGCTTCGAGCGGCCGTAACGCTGGTATTATGTGGTTTAGTCCCATGATAATGTCACAACGTCGCCTGCCCAGAATGCATTAATGCGGGGTCTTGGTAGAAGAGAGGTTTGCCAAAGGCAGAACAATGGTGAGCTTGTGACTAAAACATTGGTTTCGACCATGAGCTTCGCATATTGCGAATTATGTCTATTTGCTAAGATAATGATGTTCCCATATTTGTAAAGATGATGATGTTTTACAGCTGTTAGGGCTGTGATGTTTTTATATTCGGTAAGATTGTGATGTTTGAATTGTTCCTTTCCACGATGGAATTATTAGGCATGAGCTTAGTGGGATACCAAATCTGAAATGCACGCAAAATGGAATAAACAAGGGCAACACCAGTGACAATGGAAGCCATCCCAGGTTGGTGGGCCGATAGACATTTTTGGTAATTTCTGTCCTCCTTAGTCAACGCCGTCAATGCTATAACTTCATAAACCTAAGGGCTTCATTCCCTTCTGAGCCAGTCTGTTCTGTACACCTGAACGATCGCGCGCGTCACCCCGGTACTCAAGTCGGGTGATCGGTCAGACCTGACCAAGTTTGGCCCATTTCTATTCTCTCTGTACTTTCGAAAACATCGGAGAAGGTCGCCTGCTTGCAGCTCAATTGTTACCTTCTGGACAACCATGTACTGATGCCATTGTAAGATGCTTATCGTCCGCGTCCTTCGACGGAGGATGGCACGATCAGCGCTGTCGAATGACTGGCAATGGCGGTCGACGACAGCCATGTCGCGTCGATAACGACGACTTATCTTAGCAAGGCTTTTAACAACGCTGATCACGGTATCCTCCTGAGCAAGCTGGAACGGTGCGAGGTGTCCTCGGAATGGTTCCGGGACTTTCTGAGCGGTCGGAAGCAGGTGGTTTGTGGTGGCTCGGTTACCCTATTCCTATCTCACGAGGCAGCCGGGATCTCTTGTCGACCCAACCCTGTCCCTCATCTTCATTAACGACCTATCCAGCTTCCCACCCACGGACGCCTACTATCTTGCGCTGATGACGCTCAATTCCTCGACTCCACCACCCCGACGTCATTGGCCTGTCTAGCCTCGTGTCGAGGAGTTCATTTAGTGCCTTCAAAACTGGTTTCAGTCAAACAGCCTCAAAATGAGCCCCAAAAGACAGACTTCATGCTGGGCACCAAACTTTTCATCACAAAGATCGGCAACTTCCATATTACCATCTCTGACTCAGACATTTGTCCATCATCTTCAGTGAAGGTACTGGGTGCGCTCCTCGATTACCGCCTCACCTGGGAACCCCACATCTTCGTACTCGTTCGGCGCTGTAATGCAATCTTCGTATCCATGTTCAAAATTCGAGACTACCTCACTCCTGAGGTTCTTAAGCTCTTTGTTCAAATTCACGTCTACCCCCTCCCCCCACCACACCCACATCCTCTACTGCCTGTCAGTCCAGGGTGGAGCGGTTAGGCGTCACCTAGACAGGGCGCAAAGGTTGGTGCACTTCGCGGCCAGGCCGGTAAGTGGCGTCCGCCGCAGCGATCACATTTCACCCGTTCCGTAAGCACTCGGCTGGCCCAGCGTCGCGGATCCTGTGAACCACCGGGACTGCTGAGTGTGTACAGGGCACTGCACGTCCCCGAATCCCCAGTGCCCTGTATGCCCTACTCGAGACGAGCGTCGAGTCTTCCCGACGCCAAACTCGGCTGTTTGGAGCGGTGTCGGCTCACTGCATCCGCCAAGCGTCCGACTGACCGCCACACAAGGACTAAAAGTGTCATGTGCCAATCAAGGCCAGAGTGCCACCTGGTCGACGACGGGGCAGAGAAATCCTCGACGGTGACCTTTTTACTCTCAGCTGATCATGCTGATCATGCGGGCCGCCACGCCACGGATAATCTATGACTTAGAGGCTTTAAATCATTCCCAGTTTTTGCTATTGATTGTAATTTCTCATGTACGTTGACGAATGTGATATTGACTGTCAACAAAGTAACTAACCATAATTTGTTACGGAAAGGTACAGAGAGAAAGGATTTGACTGCGACGTCAAAGAAATCCACATGGTAACAAAAAGCAAAAGTCAAAAGTGAATTGGCGGCGATAATGATGTGCAGGGAAGTGAGCTGAATCAAGGCGGCCTGCAAGGTAGCTATATCATTTTAAATTATCTGAACTGGTGAAATTTTTGGCAGGCTCATCTCCGCGTATGTAATAAAGCTTATCAGTACGAACCCAACTCGAGGATCTAGTTAGCTATTTGTTGCCTCCCTTTTGGAACACTGATGGGTACGATTGAGACACTGAATATTGAACATGGGCCAATACTGCGGGAATTATTTCGTGCTTGTGTGTTTTGAAATATTCGTCCGCGTATCTCAACCTGAGTTTTCGCATCAGTATATATAATCACGATGAAGATATTAAAATCATCTATTTTAATCATGATTGAGCAGACGATGGCACAACATTTTCACCGCCTTTCCTTTGGTTATTGCTCTGCTGTCTCTGACCATTGTGTGTCATTTGCTGTGGCCTTACTTTTGTAGCGAGCTACATTAATGCCACGGAAAACACCAGTTAAATGGCGGTAAGGACAAAAGTTACAAATTGATCTTCGCTCAGATGTAGATCACGCACCATGCTTTACTAGCCAATGCATGCATGTTTCGAGGTTATGCGATGCAATTCTGTTGTCGATGAAATTAGGCCTCTTGGTGTACAGTAAATGCAAATACCACGTTATATCTTAAATGATCACAAAAGTAGGAGATTGTCAATCTTGTGTTTTAAAACCCCGCCAAAAATATTTCAATTTATTAGCAATAACTGCTAAAAGCCCGGGGGCCTTTTAGCCTTGCTTCGTGGGCACGCGCGTTCAGACGTGGTTGCACTTCTAGCAAAGTTAGAAGACAGTTGATAAGGAATCCGATTCGTCATGTGCGTTAAAGAAACACTCGATTCATTACTCAACCCCAGTACCGCTAACTTCATGCTTGCAACATTCTTCAGTGCCTTGTAACTAAACTGATGACAAAACTATCGGACCGCGAGTGGCCTGAGTAAACACAGCCGCAGAACAGTGAACAGCGTACTTTGTAACCATGTGTCAGCCTGCGGCATTAAAAGCACCAAACGCTATGCGACATACTCTCAAAAATGCATCCCGGTTTTGCAGTGACGTGAGCGGTATGTGAAGTGTCCGGCTAAAAGTGTTTTGCGAGCCGGGTGTGATTTATGTGTCTCCGTTTCCTTGATAGTCGTTGCAAGCATATCTTCTAATCGTATCTTCGCTGCAAATATATCCAGATAGAAATCTGGGCGAATTGCAGGTTTACCACCATGCATCATGAGAGCGAAACCTTCTTCTATCGAGCTCAAGAGACGTGAGATTAGGAGGCTTTAGCCATCGGGGCTCCCTTATCCATCATGGCCGGCATCGGTGGACACGAGATTCGTCACAGGCTCTACGTTTTTGCAATCAACATTAAAACCAACGGCTACTGATAAGTGGTTTTTGGTGTTTCTGTTTATACCAGGAATCAGTCTGAGAGTGATTCGACGGTTAAATGAAATGTAGCAAAAAATCTTGAAGCTATTAAGTTACAGGCTGGCAAAGTCAGAGCAAGCACCATGGCGCTCGTCGGTCGGCCGTATCAGCAACGCACGCCCGCGGAAGAGCCGCCATTGCAGGAGGATCGCGCTCGTGGAACGTCTGTCTCTGGTGCTCGGAGAAAACCGTTGGTCATTGACCGGGTCCCCCGCTCAGTTCCACCTTGGGCCCCAACATATCACGTTATTACCCATCTGGAGGGAGCGGGCGCCATCTGCGCCGGCCGGAGACGCGTTCTTCCCCCATCGTCAGGTGGCCACAAGGCCAGAGTGGAGAACAGGCCATAGCTGTTATTTTAGACGTTGGCGTGGACACCTGGAAAACGCCGCACCTTATCCAAATAAGCTACATGAAGATGTCAGTATCATACGTTTGACCAGTTTGTAATGCATTAATCTGCCATTGAAATGAGCTCAATTTTACTTTGTTTGACCATAGGGCGCAGCGGTGTTGTCATGATTGTGCAACACTGCCATACTCTGTTTGCTACTTCGCTAGTTGCTAATCGCCTGCCCTGGTAAGAACACGATATATTTGCTATTTAACATGTTGCCTGCAATTGCCGATCAGTACGAATGTTCTGATGTTGATTTCGTTTGACGCAAAGCTACTTGACACGCGCCCGGGTGGCCAGTTAGATACCCTTCGCTCAGGTGGGGGTCAATTTTACTCACCTGAGATATCAAGATCTAAGAAAGCTAGATGCACCAAATTCACAGGGTCTGTTGAATTGTATGTAAACTCACTTAGGTCAAAATTTGAGGTCCCTAGGTCATGCCCCTCGAGATAAATAAGGTCAGGCAACGTCAAATTCCAGGCTGGTTTCCAAAGGGAATCTAGGCCCAGATAACTGCTCTAAGCAAAAGGCCACATGCTCATTTAAGGTCCGTGACCTTGCTTGATCTTTTGAAGGTGATGGTGGCTGAAATCAAACAAGACTGCTTTGAGTTTTGCATTTGAATAGGCGGAAAACATTATCCTAGGCAGTACGGTCCTAAAAACAAAATGTTGACCTGGGCCATTTTAGGCCAGTGACCTATGCTGACCTTTAAGAGGTTCATGAAAGGTGCAAAATACGGTTGCCGTTATCAAAAAATTGAAATGAGCAATAGAAACTCCCTCATACAGCAAGCCCTAGAGTAATAAAACATGTTGGTTTTGACCTTGGTCTGACCCTACGTCAATGTAATCTGTTCACTTAATTGTTGTGTTGCCTAAGAAAGCATCTCAGAGAGGTGTGGTTTCGTCTAACACTCCGTTGTTGGATCAGGTTAAAGGATTCCCTGGAAATCGCCTTCGCTGAAATCATTGCCTGACTTCGACCTGCTATAGGTCAGCGTCCTTACAACGTAAATATAAATTTTTGATGCCAGACGATTTGCTATTCAATTCTCTACAGCTATGCAAAATTTGACGCGGGTACGCCGCATCGTTCTGAAACCATTCCGAAAAAACCTTAGGGGGGTCAATTCCCCCCCCCCCCCCGAGTGCGTGTTAAGCCATGGCTGTCATGACCCGGCATTTAAGTCACCCATAGAAATCATTCTCTGAAAATATTGTGACCAACTTCACTGGGGCACATACAACAGTGGGATAGGCAGACTTCATTCCGCCCTCTCCATGACGGGTCATTCTCACGTGTCCTCCAAGGCGCGTTAGCAAGCTTGTAAGAGCGGCCACGACCTCATGCGTCCTCCAAGGCGCGTTAGCAAGCTTATAAGAGCGGTCACGATCTCACGTGTCCTCCAAGGCGCGTGAGCAAGCTTGTACGAGCGGCCACGATTGGGTGCTGATCACATTCTCTATGACCCTTTTGGCGTTGTATGGAATTAGCTCACGAGCTCTCGGAATGACACGGTCTTGGCGACGCTTATCGGTTGGCAACTAGACCCAGAGACGATAACGCCTCAGGGGCTGGAGCCATCCAACACAAGCTGAAAAGGAAACGAACCAAGGGCAATACGCGTTAACTTCTTAGCGGGGACTATTGAAACTTCGCTGTTCAAACGTGTTTCGTTGGCGGATTCAAATTAAAGCTATCGCCCATGGGTGAATTCCCGACTAAGCTATGGTTTTGATTGGCTGGATACGCGCTGGTGACCTGGTACACCTATTGCTGCCCGAGCTTGTGTTTTGCGTACTATAACTCATGTGTTGCACGAGTGAGTTAGCCAATTATGTAATATCTGGTCGGCTTGCATGAGAACTATGGCGTAGACAATGGCTAATAAAGAGCCATTGGCCAATAATGTCATTATTCTCCTCAGCGTACCGCGCCAGATTCATCACCTCAGCGCCGAACCCAAGGCTTCCTACGGGCTTCCCGTCCCATCCATCACATTATTGAAATATATCCTGTCTTGCCCTCCTCCGCTGCACCCATATTGGTGGCTGGCGGTGCGCGCTGCCCGGTCGTCGCTCGGCACCGGCTCAGCAGCGGCCGGCCCGCGGCGTCGGGTCGGAGCGGCACTCCCCGCCGTCTTGGCGGCGGCGGTCCCGCTGATGAGGCGGCGCCGCCCGGCAGGGTGCGTCGCGCGCACCCCGCAGCGGCGATTGTCCGTGCCGAGGCGCCGCCGGCTCCTGGCGCGGCGACGACCCCGGCCATTACCCGCCCACCGAGCTGCTGACCGGGCTGAGAGTCGGCTCTGGGGTCGACGGCAACGGTGATGCAGGACTGACGCGGTGCCGCAGGAGGTCATGACATCGTGCCTCCTCTTACGCCAGGCCCTGACGACCCAGCCCTAAGCTGAACGTCGCAGTGCCTTCCAGTGAGCACGACTTGTAGTTGTGAAAGTCGGTTAAGGGAGCGGCTGGGTGGACCCTGGTGAATAGCATGCCACACGTGGCGTTCCGTCGTGTCCGCAATGTTCATGGTGTCGTCACCGCCATTTGATGCCGCGCCGAGCTCGTAGCCATCCGGCAGGTACCTCCCAATTTTCTTTTACCACGGAGGCGGCGGTCATAAACTCACGACGTACCCAGGGCTCTTGAGCGTCTTCCTGGCGATCTGGTCGAGTTTGGCGTGCGGCGGTGCGCGGCCGACGCCAGGTCCGTCTGCCGGCGGCGTGGGACGGTGATTGGTATCGACCTCGGCGCCAATATAGACTGCAGCTCGTGAATTGTCGGCCCAGCCCCTCCACAGGAAGCAATCGCCACGCTGCGGGGGCAGCCGGGCGCGATCTGCGGACTAACCAGAGTTCAGACGGGCCGTGAGACCCTTACGCCGATCAGACAGGATTGAGACGCCGTCTCCCACTGATCAGCAGGCCTCCCAGGGGCGAAGCAGGACGGGCCTCATCTCCAGTCGACCAGACAGGACCGGGTAGGACAGGCTGGGCCGTCGCCCCAGGACTGCTGCGGACTGAGAGAGCCGAATGTATCCCGCACGGCTGGCTCCCGCAGGTCGAACCACTGCTGTTAGAAACGGGGACCTCGCGCTGGTGGCTCTGACTCCTGGGTCGAGAGTGTAAGAAATGAAGGTCGTTATCTGGTCCTGATAAGCCACGTGACCCGGCGCAGGTTTTAATTCTTTCAACACATTGTCTCTTTTTTTGCCGCATAGCAGGATCTTGTCGATTTGCATCATCCAGCGGCGTTACCTCGACACCTAGCTTGGTCCCATATTTTCTTTTAAAAAATCACGGTCCTTAAGGCATCAGGTAATTATTAGCTTGATCACAAGTAGCGATAGCTCATACTGATACGTGAGCTGTCCTGAGCTGGGATCACTGCCTCGTTTTAGCTCAGAAATTGCCTACTTTTGCTTGAAGGTCGACAATGGCTCAAGACAAATGGTATTCGCGTATTTTCGAGAAAAAACAACAACGTGCCCTGGGGTTTCAGTGTTCCGTTGTCCCTCGCCCAGCTCTGGCGATTTGCAGTTTCGTGGTACGGCCAAACGTGTGATTATAGATCACTTAACCGCCCAATGAAACAATTAATGAGGACATTAGCCACACTAACTATGGGACAGGACGACGGCCAGATCGGGCCGTGGGGGCCCTGCCAGGCTCTCCCGGAGTGTGGCGATAATGAGGAGGGCCCTCCAGCCGCTGCCCCTTCGCTGGAAACACGGAGACAGCTGGCCAGAGCCTCAGCACCCCAGCGCCGGCTGGGTCGGCCGGTGAGGGCTGCTACTTCCGACCAGCGGTGATGCCCCAGTAGGTTGGCCGGTGCGGGCTGTTACTTCCGACCAGCGGTGATGCCCCTGTGGGTCGGCTGGTGCGGGCTGTTACTTCCGACCAGCGATGATGTCCCTGTGGGTCAGTCGGTGCTGGCTGTTACTTCCGACCAGCGGTGACGCCCCAATGAGTCGGCCGGTGCGGGCTGTTACTTCCGACCAGCGGTGACGCCCCAATGAGTCGGCCGGTGCGGGCTGTTACTTCCGACCAGCTGTGATGCCCCTGTGCGATGGCCGGTGCGGCCTGTTACTGCCGATCAGCGGTGATGCCCCAATGGGTCTGCCCGTGCTGTTACTCCAGATAGGCGGGTCTGAGTTCCCACACCGGGTACACCATTCCTGTCGACGGCGAAGCGAGATTTAGATGTTGAGAGCTGGGTGAGAGAGTAAGTTCGGCTCTGACTCACCATTACCACCATCTCTCTCTCTCTCTCTCTCTCTCTCTCTCTCTCTCTCTCTCTCTCTCTCTCTCTCTCTCTCTCTCTCTCTCTCTCTCTCTCTCTCTCTCTCTCTCTCTCTCTCTCTCTCTCTCTCTCTCTCTCTCTCTCTCTCTCCTCTCTCTCTCTCTCTCTCTCTCTCTCTTCTCTCTCTCTCTCTCTCTCTCTCTCTCTCTCTCTCTCCTCTCTCTCCTCTCTCTCTCTATCTCTCTCTCTCTCTCTCTCTCTCCTCTCTCTCTCTCTCTCCTCTCTCTATCTCTCTCTCTCTCTCTCTCTCTCTCGCTCTCCTCTCTCTCTCTCTCTCTCTCTCTCTCTCTCTCTCTCTCTCTCTCTCTTCTCTCTCTCTCTCTCTCTCTCTCTCTCTCTCTCTCTCTCCCTCTCTCTCTCTCTCTCTCTCTTCTCTCTCTCTCTCTCTCCTCTCTCTCTCTCTCTCTCTCGCGTAATCCCCTTTTTAGTGCATCCTCTTGCTCTTTTGCTCTATAATTCTCGACGAAGCACTCCTTAAAGTTAAAATCCCTATCATTTTCTTCCTTTTTCTTCCGCGACTTGCGCTATGGCTGGTTTTTGACTGCATCGGTTCGGTAGACGGCACTGTAGTCTTGATGCCCGGTTGTGCAGCTTAGTGGAGAGACCAGGGCATGATCAGACCAGACGGCAAACAGCATTCAGGCAATCTCGCGACCGCTTTAGCTCATTCCTCCTCTGCGTTTCTTCCAAAGTATGATCAGAGACCCTCCTTATCAAACAACCGGGCAAACACAGCGTATGAGCGCAGATGTGCATCAGCCTGCGGCGAGCACACATACCATTTCAGGTCATGCATCGCTGATGGGTAGCATTTCTGCTCTGCGAAACATAGCAGCCGCTGTCCCGTCACCGCGTGTCGCGAGAAGCTGCCCAGTCATATTCCGTGCCAATCATGCTGATTTTAGCCAGCAATGATGCAGAAAGAATGCTCGAAAACAGTCCACCAGACATGAACACAATCAATCAGTTTATGCGCAAACTGTTGTTATGACGATCAGGCTGATGGGTAGACGGGCGACATGCCCTGAGCGAGTCAGTGCCTCCTTTGTCCGCTCCGACTCGGTATGCGAACGGTGGCGGGAGAGGGGACAACTCAGAAGACCTACCCCCCAGGAGACCTATGCGCACTGGACCTACGCCTACGAGGCCTACGTTTGCTGGGCCTAGCTCAAAAGACCTACGCCTGCTGGACCAGCGCTCACAAGACCTACGCTTGCTTGACCTACGCTCACGAGGCTTACGCTCGTTGCACCTACGTTCACAAAACCTACGCTTGCTGGACCTACGCTCAGGAAACCTATGCTTGTTGGACCTACGCTCACGAGGCCTACGCTCGCTGGACCTACGCTCACGAAACCTACGCTCACTGGACCTACGCCCAGGAGGCGTACGACGGCGTGATGCCCGCATTATCGAGTCACTGTTGGCGAGCCCGTCACCACCTACCGTGGAAAGGGTAAACGAAAGCTGATCATTAAAGGCTGATAGCGTTGTCCGTTGCTCCATGGGTGTACATTGCATCCTTAACATCATTGACGTTAAGGATTCCAATGGTAATATTACATCATCTTCACCTGGCGCTACAGAACCGCATGAGTCAAACAATGCAATCGCTGTCCCTGTCGAATGTGCTCTGCTGCACTGCCGGAAGTGCATCGGGCGCTACACAGGTGCTGCGCTTGAAACGAATTTTTCGGCACGCACTGATAGCGAACCATAAAAAGTACGATCATTACCAACGCTGTCTTGAGGCAGGGGCATTGGCTGAGCGTGGATAAGGTAATAGTACCGAGTATGCGTGAATAAATGGAATTGCATGGCCATTACAGATCCAGCTCTACCAGCAACACTGTTACAATTAACGTGCTTGGGACGCGACATTGGCATGAGGGGTGTTTCACATGCGGCACGTCCGAACTCAAGCCTACAGGGGTCACTTTTCGTCCTGAGACACCACAGCTCGGAGCGCTGTCCCCGGAACTGCAGCACGCTCGCAGTACTTGTTCAGTGAAACACGCGGTGAAGAAGCATCCTTATTAGGACGAGTCATCCTGTTTGCACTCCCGGCTGAGGATAATTTTTTCGAATGGTGTATGTAAGCGTTTTATGTTCTATTTTACACCAACTGGAATGCGCATTTTTGTCGATTATATTTTGGTGTTTTTGTGAATGAACGCGTGAACAGGCTAAGAAAACCATATACATTGCTGAAACTCCATGTTTGTAAATTTGTATATCAATGCGCAAGACGTTTTCATGGTAAACCAGTTCTTACGGTAGTGGTAAACCACACACATTTATTATGTTTCATTTGGCAATGAACGGATACAATTACGCCACTTCCGCTTCATACAATAAATATATCTATAAGCAGCTGATATAAACTGGCAGTGCAGGGACCTCGCATGCTTATCAGCTGTGGCTTCTGATCACTCCGTGGCCCCCTATTTTGGTCTTTGGTTCTTCGGATAAAGTCAGAAGGACCTTAATGTATTGCCAAAAGCCTAGATGCGCATGTTCGCGCTAGCGATTCCACCACTCATCGTGCTTTGCCTGGTAGAATGTACGGGACTGATCGAATTAACGCATGTCCACAAGTCCCAGACCAAAAGGATAACTATATTTCCACATCACATTCGCCGGAGATAGCACCAGCTGCATATGTCGCGATGCATTTCTACGCACTAATACCTAAGATAATTTTACGCGCTTTAAGCGTCCCGTATTTCACTTCCCATGGTCGCTAAATTTGTGGCAATCGCCATTCTTGAGCATCACATTCTCAGCAGATTTGGATGATGGCGTAGCTTACACTCACCCATCATTTACACTCACTCATCATAATCCAAACCAAAACCCTGCGTCCGTCATTAGCCATCAGTTTATTACATTGACTAGCCGTCTAACTGGAACCACCATCAGGATTAATTATCAAGCTCCATTTTGACATTAAGCTGTCAAATTTAACTCATGTTGTCATACAATGGCGAGGACAGGGGGTATAAGGGCACGCCTCCCCCCCCCTCCCTCAAATTGGGCCCGACGATTAGAGCCCCGATTTAAGAGCTCGAAGGGCCCGAAAGGCCAGCTGTAGGTCGTATTCACGGGTCCTGGCCCGCATGGCCGGACATTTCAATGCCAGTCACAGAACCCTTTGCGCCGATCGGGGGCTCTTAATTCAATAAGGGTGTATATGTCGGTCCGACGTCACCTGTGCTGCACAGTACGGGCCCTGTCGGTATGAGCCTAAGCGCACACCCGAGCAGCGACAAAACGGGCGCCAGCGATTTACACTCGTCGAAGCTTCTGTATCTGTCAGGGACTCACAGTGCCAAACGGGGGGGGGGGGGAGGGGGGGAGGGTGTTCAGTGTTGGCGAGGGTCGATCGAGGGCAGTGCTCAATAAGGCCCGAAGAGAGGCCCGGGGCCCACCAAATCTGACGATCGAAAGCCAGATTAAAGAGTGTGAGGACTCAAAAGGCTGGATGTAGGCCGCATAAAGGATCCCAGCCTGTGGGGGTGTGACCTGAAATATCAGTCAGAGGGTCTCTTGCACCGACTGAGAACCGCTGAGACCGTGCAGGCGTCTATGTCGGCCAGGCACCACCAACACCGAACACTCGGCTCTGTGTTGGTCGGATCCCTGGGGTCCCATTTCCCAAGCAAGTGTATATGGGGCCTACGATTTGCCATAAATGGGGCCTACGATTTGCATTCCTCTTTGTTTCAAGGTCAAGGTTCCTGAAGCAATGATCGGGCCCCTATGTCGGTCAGAGACCCACAGTGTCTAATAGGGAGCCATGTGTCGGCAAAGGGCCCTGAGTCCGTTACTGGATTTGCTAGAGGAACCTCGAAGAGGGGCCCGAATGGTTTCATCTCGTGTGATCTCTTGTATCTCGCGGTTGAATGATCTCGCGGTAGCTTTTGGCTTCTGTCCCAGTTATAGGCGGTAAAAACCGTAGCATAACAAAGAAAACGGTGCCCCTCATTAACAAGTGAACAATATCCTGCAATTTTGGGAGGGGCTTTTCGCCGTCATAGGGTCTTTTTTCAACTGTGTGGCCTCCCCTGCTGGTGGCTCTAGCTACGGTCATGTTGTCATGTCTTCACCGAAATAATTTCACCCTCAGGATCCAACAAGATCGAAAAAAAATAATGCGCGCTGTGCGTGCACATACCTATCACTCTTCGTTTGCGAGAGCTGCGCAAAGGCGTGCTCAGTTTTCCCATACAATATAGAAAAGAAGAATCTGAGAATTTGGCCGCAATTCGTTATTTTTGAATCGGGTGGGGCGGGGGGGGGGGGGGGCACAAACTTCTCAGAGGTCCACAGTGTTGCGTGGTTGCCCATTAAACCAAATCCTGGACCCGCCACTGACTTAAACTGCTAACGTCTCAGGCGAGACCGAACAGCCGAGTATCACCACCTCGGCCGCTCGCTCCCTCCCCTTGCCTCCTCCCCGCACGCTCAGAATGAAAGGACCGTTCCCGGAAGGGAGGGCAGGTTTCTGCAGTCTTCGGGGAAATTGGCAGGCGTACGCCAAGAAGTGTTCAAATCATCCATAATCAATGACATTTCAGCAGACACCCCGCTGAGGCCTCTGGCCTGGTCTGGTCTGTGACAAAGCCGCAGTCACCGGTCCACAGGCCCTTCAACGTCTACTTAGTTTAGGTGTCATGCGCTGAATATATTTTTAGTTTTCCATCATGTTCTCAGCATGGTAAGCCATACTCGCAAAAGACAGAAATTAACTTCATGTCACAAGACAGGATTATTTCAAAGGTTCCAAAACACAAACCTAAGTTCAAAATTCGTGAACATGTTATAAAAACGTTGCACAATTTTGGGACGAGCACATCATTGCAGCACCTCCCGACCATAGCTGTCAGTGGACAGCTTGGAAAAATCACACGTACATTGTAATTATCCGGATGCTTAGGTCTGCTAACATGGACTTATCACCAATGTCCATTGTTATACCGCTTCCGTACAAATACACACACACACACACACACACACACACACACACACACACACACACACACACACACACACACACACACATTTTTCGTACATGTGGTGAGATGCGACGTAGAGCCATGGAGCAGCAGTCATCGCTATCACGCGTTTTTAGTAGTCAGTATTCGTTTATCTCCGCACGACAGGTGGCAGCCGACCAGCCAACAGTGACTCGATAATTTGGGAATGCTGTCCAAGCGCATAGGTCCAGTGAGTGTAGGTATCCTGGGCCTAGGTCTCGTGAGCATTGGTCTCCTGGGCGTAGGTCCCGTGAGTGTAGGTCTCCTGGGCGTAGGTATAGTGAGCGTAGGTCTCCTGGCCGTAGGTCTCGTGAGCGTGGGTTCAGTAGACGTGGGCCACCTGCGCGTAGGTCCGGAGAGCATAGGTTTCCTGGGCGTAGGTCTCCTGACGCGCCACCGCGGGAGAAGGTCTGATCCCATCTCTGCCAGTGCCTCACGAACCACAAATCCGTGGTTCCCGAAACAGTCTCGTCGAGGGGGGGGGGGTCGGACAATGGCCGTTCTCGTCCCCTGGCTGCCCGGCATAATGAGCGCTAATGATGTGTAAGGAAAGGGTTGGTAACAGATTGTTGCATCGTTACAAATAGCCAGAGCGAGGAGGGGCCGAATAATTGGCCAAATGGACGCACTCGGGGAGAGACGCGAGGCGAAACTGGCGGCAACCGGCCATCGGCTTGACGCCCCAGAGAAGCGTGGTTTCGGAGCGGCGAGGCGTCGTTCCCGACCTTCCATGAGCTGAGCCATTACTCAGATCGTTACGTCATGAAAGAGTTGAGTAATTCTTTGATCAGCACAGCCCACGAGCATGGAACGCAGATCTGCCTGTCTTGCCAGTTGTGCTGCGGTCTTACGGCAGAACAGAGCGGGTCTTGTCAGTTGTGCTGCGGTCTTACGGCAGGACAGATCGGGTCTTGCCAGTTGTGCCGCGGTCTTACGGCAGGACAGAGCGGGTCTTGTCAGTTGTGCTGCGGTCTTACGGCAGGACGGAGCGGGTCTTGCCAGTTGTGCCGCGATCTTGCAGCAGAACAGAGCGGGTGTTGCCAGTTGTGCTGCGGTCTTACGGCAGGACAGAGCGGATGCCGACCGGGAGCGCCTCCCCGCGGCCCCCGCGTTGGTTGAGACTCAGGGCTGCTCGACGGAGCAGCCTGAGTCTCAACTGCTGCAGCCTGCAGCCTGCCGGAGCAGCAGCACCTGTGGGAGGTTTGAGCCTGCTCGCCTTGTGGACTGGTGCCGTGGAGATCCAACCCCCTGCAATGTGTCCCCCCCCCCTCTCCCACACTCTCGCAGATGCCGCGTGTGAAGTCAACTGTCGGGGTGCTGCCCAGGTTGAAGCCGCCCGCTACGCTCCGCGGGCACCTCCCTTGTCAGTCCACCCCTCCATCGCCTTATTTTTAACGCGACGCTCACCGACTAAATCACCTGAATGATTTAGTTCCGAGAAAGCAGAGGCGTTACTTGACGCATCTTCCATGTCAGACAAATGCGCGTTTTTTTGCCGGCCTCGCGAAACCAATTAGGTATGTTTTCGCCTCGGCGGGGATGTTGCCGCAGTTTTTCAGTCGCAGGTGATCAGCCCCTTCCCCAGTCTCCCCACTAGGCGGTTAAACAGAGGCGGACGCCGCGTCCCACCGCCGCGTTGAAACCGAATCTATTTGTATACGCTGGGACGCCGGACGCAGCCGCTGGGGAAAGCTATCCGGTGCCAGAAATGTTAGTCCGAGTAACAGAGCTCAGAGACGCTGCTGGAGCAATCCGGCTTGATGAAATGCCGGAACGAGATGGCTATTAATGATGGTGCGTCCTATGGCAGCACTCAGCTGCGCGCTACGGAATATTACCAAATCTGTAGTATAGAGATTGGGTGTTAGTTTTACTCAACACGATTACCTGCCGCCAGAGGATGGTTACCTCATAGAACTTGTCTTTGATTTTGAGTCAGCGGCTATCTTAGATCTTGCAAATTCCATTTATTTTTGATTACCATCTTACAGCATGCATAATGGGTTGGTTTCGATACTTAGGATGCTAACTTTCTCGCAAACTCAGGTGCAATCTTACGAGGGTTGGTTTGACGTGCGTGCTACTACAGCTAAGGCCATTCCGCGCTCGTAGCGAGATATGATTTACTTAACGTCGGGTACATACTGAGGGGGGATAGTTATTGTCTTGGAGAATTCGAGAGGACTTGGCTTTCTGAACCACCTACAAGCCATAGCTCAACACATCACGGCAAATCACTGGGGAAGCGTGTCAACCGAAGGAGTGCGGGCGCTCGTCATTTAACTAATATATCCATCGACAATACCCTAGTCTACCACTTTTAGATTCAGATATTGCGTCATAAAGCTCCTTTATGCTAAACCTAAGGACCTCTTCCTGCATGAGGCGGTTTCCGATTATACGCTGAAATATTATGAGCCTCCCCTTCGGTGTGAGACAAGCATGTTGCTGCGTTATATCCAAATCAATACATTTCAGCGTGTTTGGATATATAACGTTTCAGCCCCTGCTCTGGATATAGAGGTCTATCAAAAAACTCCGTATATTTTAGCCGATGAACCGTCATATCAAAACAAATTCATTCCTGTGCGAACCACCAGCCTCAATATCAGCACTCAGACGCATACCAAATATTATATAAATATTCTGGAACCGAAACGTACTTCAATGATTGAAAGCCATTAACTGAATGAGCGATGTGGCTGTTTTGGTTCCTTATTGACAGTGGTTGGAAGAAAAGACAAGGATGCCACCATTACGCAATATGAACCGTGGCACGAGATATGTCTGTCATAAGAAACATGCATGGCGTATGCTTGTTAAATAATTCTCACATTTACTTAGTACGGCAACGTGCATTCCAGGTCGCAAGACTACCAATAACTAGTGAGTGAATCTTTGCGCGGACGTCTTTTGTGCCCGACACGCCTGGAAGAACTAGCTGCATTCTGTCAGTGCCTCGAGCTCAGGTATGCGCTGTGTTCGCAGTGCCGGGATTTGGTTTCAGTAGCTGACGCCGTCTGAATACGGCCATTCCATCTGAATATCTCGCGCGTTTGCGTGCGTTTGAAGTGGAACCGGCAGAATAAACGCGTACGCAAAATGTGCGCAATATTGGCTGGCCCTTCAAAACCGCGTCCCGATGCTGCTTGGCAGCTGCATTGGTTACATAATGTGGATGGAGGGAAGAGTCAGAACGGCAAGCTACAAAAGTATACCGGATTTGTATTAGCACTGACTTGACGCCGCCATTGATATATATATATATATATATATATATATATATATATATATATATATGCATACATATATATGTATATATACATATATACGCATATATAAACTATGTATATTATACACATAATATAATCATTACTTTTTTAGGCGCTCGTTTCGCCTTTGCGTGCACTTTGGATGATTCCGCCACCGGACGTTAACCGACGCCACGTGCATGCCTATACAAGCTGATGGTCATGTCGTGCGTCATTTCGTGTTTATCGAGTAGGCGGTAAAAATTCTAAAGATTTGTTTATCTTTTTGAAATAGCGATGATCAGCTATGAACGCTTTTGACACGCGCTGGGGAGAACTAAACTTAACTGAACGCTGAACTGAACTGGACTGAACACGCGCTGGCCAAACTGAGCTCGCTCCGAAGGATTTTCGAGAAGGATTTCCGAACTACGCGCCGCAGCCGCGCACAACATTGCATAGCTGTTGGGAATTGGAAAGCGGATCCTTGCACGTGAAAAACAGATGTACCTTGCAACGTCGCTGACCTACGGCAGGTCAAAGTCAGGTCATGGCTGTCGACGAAGGGCATTTTTAGGGAATCGTCTATGTTTTGCAATATCAAAGTGTTAAACGAATCCATACATGTCTGAGATTGTATCTTACGGAGTAAACCAATCGAATTTAGAACTACAACGAATTCCATTGATCTAGGATCGGGTATGAAGGTCAGACCGAGGTAAAAACTAGCTTGCTTTTTTACTCGAGAGCTTAATCTACGAGGTAGTTTCTGGTGCTCGCTCCAAATACATTAATGACAGGGACCGCAACAAACATGCTCCAGGGAGTCAGAGTAGGTCACCGACCTAAAATGACCCACGTCTTGTGTTTTAGAATATACCACCTGGAGTAATTCTTCACGCTTATCCGAATGACAAAATATTAGTTATCTCGTAGGTATGTGGTCCCTTGACCTTACAGAGGTCAAATCCGGTCACTGACCTTACTTGAACACCATTCACCTTTTGCTCAGAATAGGTATCTAGCTTTATGGTGGTTGCATGGGAGGGTGGGTTTGGAGGCAGTTGAGATACCAATCTGGAGTTTGAACTTGTTTGACCTTATTTAAACTCAAGATCATAACTTAGGAACGTTAGAAAGTTTGATGCAAGTGAGTTCACGTATAGGCTGGCGTACGCACGTACGTAACTCGTACGTATCTAGTTCACGTACGAGTTTCTAGCTACATTAGTTTTTGAAGTATCGGGGAGGTCAAACTGACCCCCACGCGAGCGGAGAGAATTGACAGCCGGGCACCCGAGCGCGTGTTAAGATCGTTGTAGAAAACTGCATCGGCGTATATCATGTTAGTGATCTGGACAATACATCGATTGGAAATGGCAACGCTGACATGAAGCTTAAGTCACCATCCTCGTGACCACCAGCTGTGACGCGTGACGTCCAAACATGGCCTGCCTTCAGTCGGACCTGAGCTGCCCAGCCGCTAACGGCGAGGGTGAGCTCAGGCGTGGCAAACCATCGCGTAGGCGTGCAGGGGTGTAAGTGGCACGTCTCTCACTTCCGTCAGACGGCAGAGAGCCGCTCGACCCGCCCCGGCCGTCCGCAACACCCGCCCGGTCAGACATGCCCGCGCGGGTCGCCTTCAAACGTTACATCGACCTCCACCCCGCTCGGCTCTGTGCGCGCTTATTTACGAGGCAGTGAACGCGGCGGCCGCCGTCCGATATCGGGCCGCGCTGCGGAGGCCCCCAATAGGCGTGCCAGTCGGCGGCCCGGCGGCCCAGACGGCTTCATCGCTGCATTTCGGGCATCGGTGGGCGGCGGGCCGGTGTTTTTGCGTACCAGCCCGTCAGAGGGACGCCACCCTCCGCTCCGCACCTCCGCACCCCGCGCGCCACAATGGCCGCCGGTAATCCCGCCGTGCCCGGTGTACGACCACCGGGGAAGCGGGGTGCTCGGGCCAGCGCGCGTGTCAACATACAGCCGCTGGCGACGCGCTGCGTCTGGAGGGGGAGAGGGGAGCGCGGTAAGTCAGGTGCGGCGGCAAAAACGGCGCCCTTACATTCCTCGTGACAGATGCCAGCCTGTTCGTCTTGGAAGACGTTTTTTTTTCTTGAAACGAGGTGCCAAGAATCTACGAGAGCACCATACTGATGACAAATTTAGCAAGGTTCGTTATACAGCACGAGTATGCTTTAAAGCTTTTGGTCATTTTGTGGTAAGTTGTCGCCAAGACAAAATTGATAACCGTTAACAATACGATTCTTTCAAACGTATTAGTTGTGTCGATGAGATGACTGATGTCTTGGTCCGAAAGCTGTAATGTGCCATGCATGATTATTACGCTTGAGGCCGTGCCTGTATGCTGCGGTCACTACAGGGGCTCAGCGATTTTCTGCTTGTAAAAGCATATTGGCCCAAGTGCAGAAGATTTGACATGCTCTTCCCAAATACAATCGCCTTTGTTGTAATGCCTGATGGTCTGTTTTGTCATTTATCCGCGTCACACGTACTCCAAGGGACAGAATCACGAAAATCAGGGTGGTTGGTGCTGTTGGGTTAGCAGCAATGATTGTAAAGATATAAGTGATTGAGTTCTCACCTGCAGCTCTCCACGGTGCAGATATAAGTGTGAGTTACTTCCTGCAGCTGTCCGCGGTGCAGATACAAGTGATTTAGTTCCCACCTGCAGCTGTCCACGGTGCAGATATAAGTGACTGAGTTCCCACCTGCAGCTGTCCAAGGTGCAGATATAAGTGACTGAGTTCCCACCTGCAGCTGTCCACGGTGCAGATATAAGTGACTGAGTTCCCACCTGCAGCTGTCCACGATGCAGATATAAGTGACTGAGTTTCCACCTGCAGCTGTCCACGGTGCAGATACGAGGGATTGAGTTCCCACCTGCAGCTGTCCACGGTGCAAATATAAATGATTGAGTTCCCACCTGCAGCTGTCCACGGTACAGATATAAGTGACTGAGTTCCCACCTGCAGCTGTCCACGGTGCAGATATAAGTGATTGCGTTCCCACCTGCAGCTGTCCACGGTACAGATATAAGTGACTGAGTTCCCACCTGCAGCTGTCCACGGTGCAGATATAAGTGATTGAGTTCCCACCTGCAGCTGTACACGGTGCAGATATAAGTGATCTAAGTTCCCACCTGCAGCTGTCCACGGTGCAGATATAAGTGATTGAGTTCCCACCTGCAGCTGTCCACTGTGCAGATATCAGTGACTGAGTTCCCACCTGCAGCTGTCCACGGTGCAGATATAAGTGATTTGAGTTCCCACCTAGATCCGTCCACGGTGCAGATATAGGTGATTTGAGTTCCCACCTGCAGCTGTCCGCGGTGCAGATATAAGTGTGAGTTCTCACCTGCAGCTCTCCACGGTGCAGATATAAGTGTGAGTTACTTCCTGCAGCTGTCCGCGGTGCAGATACAAGTGATTAAGTTCCCACCTGCAGCTGTCCACGGTGCAGATATAAGTGACTGAGTTCCCACCCGCAGCTGTCTACGGTGCAAATATCAGTGACTGAGTTCCCACCTGCAGCTGTCCACGGTGCAGATATAAGTGACTGAGTTCCCACGTGCAGCTGTCCACGGTGCAGATATCAGAGGGCCGTCCGGAACCGACGCCATTCCAGCACTGCAGCGGCTGCTCGCTAGTAACGTCCGATGGCAAATTGGAAGCCGAATTTACGTGACGTTTACTTCGTCCGCGTTCGTGCAAAGCTGTTCAGGGAGAGAACGGGAACGGTTAACTGTTGTCGGGGCGTCGGAGTCAATCTCCCCGCACTTCCGAGCTCTTAGCTGGACTATCTGGCTCGGGTGCCTGGTCTGACTCTGAGCCCATAGTTACGGCGGCATCTTTTTAACCGAAGGCACCCTGTTCTTGGGCACGTCTTTAAATGCATGTTGACTAGGAAAGAGTGAAAACTTTTATCGTCTCAACTTTACGGTAACAAAAGCAAGAACTTAACTGCCATAGACAGGTTTGCATCTTGAACAGGGTTTTCTGCCGCCGCAGCGAAAGAGGCAATTGTTTGATGCAGTCAAGTTTGGTCAAGGTTGTTAACAAGGTTGTCTTGAAACCCTGGGTCCTTGATGCACCACTTGCCTTGTCACTCCATGCTTGTTTGGTGTGTTGATACCCATCGCTACGAGTGTCTGCTGTGTCGACCAGTCGGACACAAAACACACAGAGACATTCCCATGGCCTTTACTACCGCCCTTGTCTGCCTCCCCCACGCCTCATCAGCCATTACCATTGCTTATTCCGACACGTGCGCTGCCAGCAGTGCGGATGGTTGTGAATACCTCCATTATTGTTGCCGCCCATGCTAGCTATAGGTCATACATGGCCGCGCAGTTTTCCGTGCCCACGATTTCCGCATTCTGCCCGCGGCAGTAAAATTGGCGGATGATTAGTGGAGGCCGCCGTCAATTACCCTCTATTCCAGATGGGAGACATCTTCAGTATGCATGCAGAACTAATGATCCGTGCGTATTTATTTTCTGCAGGACCTACATATCACCGCTCTGAGCAGCTGGGATATTTATATGCCTTGACTAACTGCTGCGGGCCGTTCTCGAGGCAGGCATGATAAGACTGGTGGCGCAGCGGAAGGCTGCCGGAGGGGAGAGGGCCAAATGAGGACAGGCAGACGCCGGTCTGCTGCAGAAGTCTGCTAGAACATGTCGAGACGCATGCACTTCATTCACCAAAGCTTATAAAGCAATCAAAAGCCCGACGCAAGAGTCTTGCCTATTTACATCACGGTGTGCAGCACAAATTCGTAAAAAAATTATATGGAAGTGATGAAGCAAAAGCAGCGACGATAAATGAAGAAACTTCTTTGGGAGCTGGGTGGAACGTTGACGAGTAGTTGGCTTTCAACGTAAGTGCCCAATCGCCAAATGCCAGTAGCAAAACCAGGTGGTATCGCGAGCGTCGCCGATTCAAAGCCATCAAACCTTCCGCCGCTGTGACTCCGGCCGGCTCTGGCCTGTGCCGACGCTGAGGGCTGTCTGTGACGGGTCCAGGTCCGAGCCGGGCCGATTTTCAGCCGCGTCTGCTGCACCTCGCTCCGGCGAGCGGTACCCAATAGTTCGATTCCCCGCGTCCATCGTGCGTGCCGGCCCCGGCCGCGCCACCCGGCCTCGATGCATGCAAATATTATCTGCCGCGGCGCCGTCGGCGGTCGAGATTTATCAGCAACGTCGGCGCCGCGGCCAGCCGTCGGACCGAGGGGAGGGGAAGGGGGAGGGGGCGGACGGAGGGGTGGGGCGTGTCGGGCGCCGATTTGCGCGAACGACGCAGGCGGCGCTTCATGTCGCATTACGCGCTGATTCTATTCGCCGCGGCGGCAGCGTCGGCCGTCTCATTAGCGCTGGGCAGAGGCGAGGGGTGGGGAGAGGCAAGCGAGGGATCCGCCGCCGAGGCACAAAAGGTGGACGAACACAGTTATTGGCGCGCCCGGTCGCACTCGCCACCGATTGATCTGGCTAAGTGGATCGCCGGAAGAGACCGCGGGCCGCGCTGGAGCGCAGGGGTCGCTCGACGGCCCACTCAAAGCCGGCCTGGCTGGCTGCAGGGGTCTCGGTGGGAGGCCCTCGAAAGCGTATCGAAGTCCATGGCCATAGGGGCTGCGTGAGCGGACAGCAACGCGCTCTCTCAGTTGTCGTTGGAAGCTGTCCTTTGACGCGTCATGCGAGCAAACGTTGCCTGCCACATCCGCATTAAGTTAGTGAAACGTGTCAGGCTCACAAAATGCTCCAGCGGTGGAAGCATTCTACATTGTCTTCCTAGTCAGCAAGCGCCGAAACACCTTCGCGCCCTTTGATGCGCAGGTGCGCTTACAGGTGAACAATGCATGCTGTCTCAGCAAAAGCCTTCATTAAAACCGCATTTTGCAAATATGCACTGCACTGCATCTCACGTTTGATTGGGATTAATGATCCATCTAGTGATTTCCGGAATAACGCGCCTGAAAGAAATAAGTTAATGCATGGAACTGAGATGAGATGGGCACAGGAATGCATAAGGAATATTGTTTGATAGGTTTTCCATCGCCCTCATCAACGCTCCTGACATGACGGGGCATCATCAGCACATCGATTGAAACATGCTTCCTTCGTCAGTTTTGCCACGATTGTTTTTTCTTAGCCTCACCATCTGTTGACGTAGACAGGCAACAAATTTCTGCGTAACTGCACTTACAGCACTCTTATCTAAATTATACTGCGAATGGACTGGATATAATGGTACATTTTCGTCGACAAATGATTACTGACATACCTGTCATCAATAAGACGGTTTGTAGAATTGATCACAAAGCCCACTTTTCTTCTCCCGACAAGTTGGCTGGAGGTCACTAGGCCTAATGTTACATGCCTATTTGAAAAATGTTCTCCAACTGTTTTTATAGACAATGCTCTCTTGATATACCAGTTATCACGTGACACCTTCTTTTGCAGGTTAAACAAATCGGGGCCGAAGATGATTATTACAAATTTGTGATTATTGGTCTGCGTTGCCCACGATCTTCGCGGCCATAACGCTCATCTCCCCGGCATAGCCATCTCTCACGCACCAGGCTGCCCATCCATTCCTCCTATGCGGGTGTAGAACGTAGCACGACACGTAACGGAGCGTGCTCAGCTGGCCTGTCGCCGTCTCCGCCCCCCTCCCCGCCCCGGTCGTGGTGTCACCATGCCCGGCCGCAGCACGCGGTGGTTATGGTGGCGGCCAGGCTCGGGCCGGCGGCGACGGTCGCGATCCGTCGAATCCGTCATGAATTGCCGATGTCGGCTGCCGCCGCCGGTCGCCGCCGCCATAAAACGCTGTGCCGCCCGCGGCCGGTACTAGGCGCAGACAGGGCCGCCTTTAATAATGGACCGGCTCGTCACCGAGAAGGAGTGATCAGGGCGAGGGTCCACCTGCCCCCCCCCCCCCCCGCCCGAAGCAGCTCCCGAACTAGAGCGACTGTGTGCCCTGAAGCACTGAAATGCATGACGATATTTGCGGTGACTGTGTTAGAGCGCTTACAGTTCACGGCACGCCATAAACCCAGCGTGTATTGCTCATCGTTTACGACATCTTGCCTAACTAGCTTGGTCCGAAGTCGTCGAGATGATCCTCTATGCGCCAAGACGTCGCCATGTATGACAAGGCATATGAGCGAAACGGAAACCCACGTTACTCACAAGACATGTGAGCGGAACGGAAACCAATGTTACTCACAGGCATGTGAACGGAACGGAAACCCACGTTACTCACAAGGCATGTGAGTGGAACGGAAACCCACGTTACTGACAAGGCATGTGAGCGGAACGGAAACCCACGTTTCTCACAAGGCATGTGAGCGGAACGAAAATCCACGTTACTCACAAGGCATGTGAGCGGAACGGAAACCCACGTTACTCACAAGGCATGTGAGCGGAACGGAAACCCACGCTAGTCACAAGCCTCTGTCTGTCCAGGCTCATGCTCAGCGGATTACTAGCTTTTACCCAGTAAATAGCCGTGCAATGTTAACTTACGTTTATCATGCAAAGTTTAAGATTGAGCGAATGAAACATCTATAAATTAACTCAGTAACGTTTTGTTTTAAAGCTGGAGAAGCCCATTCATATCACCAAAAGACAGCAGAGGCAACCTGTTGCTTAATACGCTGAATTAATCCCTAACAAACATGGGACAATTAAGACAAGGTATGAGAACGTGGCATCCTAGTCGGGTAGATCACACGCTCATGTGCCACGTGTCTCATGCGGGTCCAGACACGACACACAGGCTGGCACCTGGCTGGCCATCTAAGTGCATCAGCATTTTCAGCAATTTCGGCAAGCGTTCGAGGAAAGCAAGCGAGCATTCCGAGGAAAATTTGGTATTGCTCTGTGAAAATTTTTCCGTATGATGCTTCCGGTTGAGGGCATGTATTCTTGTCGTGGTTATTACTTACATGACATCTTATTTCTGGCGATTGCAGCAGTAGTGAAGTGCTGATGCAGCTTAGCCTGATGACACTTAAATGCGCCTGCATACGCTCACGGAGTTGATGTTACGAACCCATCACAAAATTCCCTTGTGATGGAAGCTTGCAGCACACACTTTGCTTGCGAGAGCCAGCCTTCTGTTGCAAAACAACGACCAGCGTGATGACTAGACGAAAAGTTAACATCTAGCTAACCATCCAGGCGAGGATGGCGGAAGACCGTGCCCAACGATCTCCGATCATTTTTCGGAATCGGCAATAGCTATGAGTTGTATCAAACAACTTTGCATTTCAATCCAGTTCAAAACTGACGAACATTCTCAGCACTGTGGAGAAGACAAGTTAATTCCGATCTTGACCGACGTTCGACTTATCCCATGTCCCATGATAAATGACATGAGGTGGCGGCTATCTCCACAGGTGAACATGGTTTTACTTGCCACGTGAATATCTTCACCTTGGATAAAGTAATAAAGGTCATAAGAGTTATTCTCCACGGTAGGCTCACAGCTCCAGCTCCTTGGGGGGGGGGGGGGGCACCTTTAAGGCTAACATTTAGCTGCAATTGTAAGCGTAATTTATTTCGTGGTAGATTCGGAATGCAAGGTTGAATTTCTCAAACTGTTCCAGAGGAATTCAGATATGTTTTAATTGAAATGACTGCAGTTCACCGATCGCGTTTGTCTCAGTCCGTCTCTGGCTTCGTGCTTTCTGTCATAGGTCGCGTGAGAGCTTTTGACATTTTCGGTCGTCGTTAACCAGACAATGTGTAGGGTCAGTGGAGGACGGGAGATCCGGTCCGGCCAGGCCCGACCACTGACGCTCATGGACACCTGCCATCACTAATCGCGCTGCAATGCTAGACTTGGCAGCTGATATCACAACGGCTACAACAGATAGCACAGCTCTTTGAAAGATGCACTGTTGAAGGCATTTGTACGCAAGTAATTTGGTCAGGCGGGCTTTCCCGCAACACCACATCAGCACAGCTTTGCCACCCCAGTAGATTAACACGTTTAGCGAAAACTGTTTAATTTGCAAAAAAGGTAACGGAAAGCGTGCCAAAAATAACACTAGATCCCGTCGAATCAGCAGCACGAGACCAGTATATTTTGCCGTTGCAGAGAGCGGATAGTTATATGGGCGACAACTTTGAGCTGGATGCGTTTCTGAACATCTTTTATGGATTTATGTGTGATCTCTGCAACCAGAGCAGATTGCGACCTGAAAGTCACAGGCGATCTGAGCACCCTCTGAGCATCTGAGCTCTTCTGAGCATCTGAACTCGCAGGTGCTCCAGCAACACACCGGGGAACAGCATTGGAACCGACATCGAATACATTGCGCTATAGCTCAAACCGGGAGAAAATTGGTTTAGAAAACGGCACAAGTGTACAGTTTGCCTGTTGGTAACAAATCCTTGCAAAAGGTGAGCTTCGGTGAGCGCGGCTGGCAGGTGCACGCCGGTCCTTGAGAACGCTCCGAGCCGAGCTTCGGTGAGCGCGTCTCGCAGGTGCGCGCCGGTCCTTGAGAACGCTCCGAGCCGAGCTTCGGTGAGCGCGGCTGGCAGATGCGCGCCGGGCCTTGAGAACGCTTCGAGCCGAGCTTCGGCGAGCGCGGCTCGCAGGTGCGCGCCGGTCCTTGAGAACGCTCCGAGCCGAGCTACGGCGAGAGCGGCTGGTAGACGCGCGCCGGGCCTTGGGTCGTACCGTCTGGTGGCTGGCTCGGTTCGGTCGACCCGACACTATCTGCCAACGATCGGCGCATTGTCTGGAGACGTGCTCCGTCGTCAGTTGTGGGGCCGGCGGTGTTCTCAGCTCCGTTGTTCCCGTTCGGTGACCTATGGAAGCCTGGTGACCCCTGAGGCTCGTTCACTTGACCCCTGACGACAGGCTCTGATGTCTTGTTACAGTTCTGCTTTGTTGGCACGTAATGCCGGACCTGAATCGCCCTCACCCCGGCTACTCAATGCCAATTTGTATGACGAACTCTTGCAATATCATAGTCTACTACTGCACAACTATGCAATGTCATGCCCCAATTAGGTAACACGTGCCAAAACTCACATCAGCTTGTCCGCATCTCCACCGCTGCACTTGGTGACAACATTCTGTCCGTTTTGTGACATTTTTGTGGGCCGTCCTTTGAGGCTCGTACCTGTCCCCGTTCTCACTACCACTTGTCCTGAAGTGAGCCTGCTACCCCTGGCCATGTCCACTTCCTGTCGCAGGTTACGACTCACTCCTGTCTCAGTCCCTGATATCACTTTCTCCATAACTGATCCCGGCTTCCTTCGGTCCCGATTTCTTACTCCCCTCGGCCCTGGTCCCTGACTCCTTCCAGTCCCAGTCCCTGACTCCCTCTGGTCCCGGTCTCAGACTCCCTCTGGTTCCGGTTCCTGACTCCCTCCGGTCCCAGTCCCTGACTCCCTCCAGTCCCAGTCCCTGGGTCCCTCCAGTCCCAGTCCCTGACTTGCTGCGGTCCCGATCCCTGACTTCCTCTGGTCTCGGTCCCTGGCTCCATTCGATCCTGGTCCCCGCTCCCTCCGGTCCTGATTCCTAGCTCCCTCCGATCCCGGTCCTTGACTAATTCCGGTTCCGATCCCCAACTTTCTACGGTAACGGTTCCTCATGCCACCCGGCCCCGGTCCCTGAGTTCCTCCGGTGCCAACCTGACTCGCTTCCGTCCCAGCCTGACTCCCTTCCATCCCTGACTCCGTTCCCCTGCAGCTGCTGTCGGGTGCGGCCGCGACCGGCGCCGCCTGGCGGCCGCCGGGCCGGGCCGAGCGCCGCCTCCTCCGGGCTCGACCGGCAGTGTGACGCCGGCGCTGGCTGCGGTGAGCCGTGTCGCGAGGCGGGCCGACAGAGGACACGGGTGCTGCAGCCGACCGACCGACCAGCGCCGTACCATGGCACACATGCCACACACCGTCCTGCTGCTGGCCACCGCGCTCGCAGGTGAGCGCCGTAGACGCGGCCACCCGGGACACTGTGATCCGAGAGGCCGCCGCGCTCGCAGGTGAGCGCCGTAGACGCGGCCACCCGGGACACTGTGATCCGAGAGGCCGCCGCGCTCGCAGGTGAGCGCCGTAGACGCGGCCACCCGGGACACTGTGATCCGAGAGACCGCCGCGCTCGCAGGTGAGCGCCGTAGACGCGGCCACCCTGGCCACTGTGATCCGAGAGGCCGCCGCGCTCGCAGGTGAGCGACGGAGACGCGGCCACCCGGGACACTGTGATCCGAGAGGCCGCCGCGCTGATCCCGAGGGATAGCACCTGCGAATGGGTTATGGTACGTGGTCGTGTGCTTGTTGAGATAAGTTAATCGAGGCAATTTTGTCAGCGCAAGACCCTCAAATTTTTTAAGAGCTCTTGCGCCGCCACTTAATTTTTTGTGTTGTTGACATCAAGTGGAGAGGTATTCAGCTCGCATCGCTACACCGTCGTCGTCGCGAGACGAGCTGACGGAGGACGCGGGTGCCACAGCCGACCGACCGGCCAGCGCCGCACAGACCAAATTTTGCATTAGGTCCACGATCCCATCTAGAAATTCATCTGGGAAAAGAAGTGCATAAGCCTACGTGCGCTTGCATATTACGCTCACGTATAGATCATGCTTCTGGTGACACAAAGCTGACATTTGGGGTTTATTGTGCAATTCGTCACGCGCCGGGTGAACCAGACTACCGAGATGAGCCGCGCGGCCCTCTGCATGACGCCGATCAGCCTTATCTCTCTCTGTTTATAGTGATATACGGCCGAAAATCTCCAGATAGCCACGTGATAAATCCCCACCATCACTCAGCGTCGAAATGGACGGAATTCACATGCATTATTGCGCCAATGCCGTGTAAGCCCATAAATTCTCGAGGCGGAGGCATTGCCTGCCGCACCAGGGCCCCGCTGTCAGACAGGGCCGTGCCGCTATGCTGTGAATATTGATTGACCGCAAACATGGATGGCACGTGATTCCGACGATTCGCGGAGACAGCCAACCCGAGGTGTGACCGCGAGTAGCTCCGGGCTGCGGCCGAACCGTCGGGAAGGCTGCCGACCCTATCAATCGACTGTTTGAAAAGCCACCGTCAGATCAGCAAAGCCAGATCATCCCTCTTCTACACATCAGCCACAGAGTCCCGAGAGCCTTAGGAACTCACTGACCGGAGCCCGTAAGCCCTGAGGCAAGCCCGGCCCTCAGACCCAAAGCGTCTCAGGCGGTCGAGAACTGCAGAGCATTGCACAGCACAGCCATAGCTCTCATAGCAGCCATAGCTGAGATCCGGGCCAGCGCTGCGGAGGTGCCGGAGGTCCGGGCTAGCGTTGTGGAGTCCCCGAGCTTCCGTCGGACCCGCGCTGCGGAGGCCCCGGAATCCCGCCGGACCCACACTGCGGATGCCCTGAAGTCCCACCGGACCCACGCTGCGGACACTCCGGAATCCCGCCGGACCCATGCTGCGGAGGCCCCGGAGTCCCGGACTCGCGCTGTGGAAGCCCGGGAGTCCCGGACCCGTATTGCGGAAGCCCCAGAGTCCCGGAGTCCCGGACGCGCGCCCTCAGAGCCCCCGGCACCCGCGAACCAGCGCGCTGCGGCCGGCCGCGCCGAAGGGCTCCCGAAGTCTCCCAACCAGTCCCACCCCTCCTTCTAGCGTGTACGCCTGATTCACGGCTTCGAGATTCATCCCTTACTAATGACTCACGGAGGAAAAAGCACGTGCGCCATTGTAGTTTCAACCAGACGTCTCCATTTGAAAGGCTGTGATTTACATGCAATCTGGGGCTGAGCGACGCCGCGCCGAGCCGGGCTTTTTCGGCGGCGCGGCGCGGGCGCACCGTCGGTCCTCGCGCCAGGCCGCTCCGCCGTGGCTGCAGCGCCGGCGCTCCAGCCCGACGCGGGCCACGACACGTCCCGTGATGGTGCGACGCGCAGCGCCGCCTGCCCGCCGGCAGCGACAGCTGGTGCCGTGTGAAGGGAGGTGGGAGGCGGCGTGGAACGCACGGGATACGGATAGTCCCGTGCGCTTGCTGCAGACGGAGCGTGCGGGATACGGAACGCCGTATGAAGGGAGGTGGCGTAGAACGCACGGGATACGGAGCGCCGTATGAAGGGAGGCGCGTGGAACGCACGGGATACGGAACGCCGTATGAAGGGAGGTGGCGTGGAACGCACGGGATACGGAGCGCCGTATGAAGGGAGGTGGCGTGGAACACACGGGATACGGAGCGCCGTATGAGGGGAGACGGCGTGGAACGCACGGGTACGGAACGCCGTATGAAGGGAGGTGGCGTGGAACGCACGGGTACGGAGCGCCGTATGAAGGGAGGTGGCGTGGAGCGCACGGGATACGGAGCGCCGTATGAAGGGGGTGGCGTGGAACGCACCGGATACGGAGGCATCAGTCGTTGATTGTTGTGTGTTCTCGGCTCATCTCTTTGAACTGTTTTGGCGCCGCTGTGTGGCGTTTTGTGCTCATTATGTGCTTCTTGCTATGATGAATTGTATCCCATGTTGAATGCAAGCCAGTAATGACATCCCATACGCACGGCATGCTCCCACCTAAATTCACTCCGCTAGGTGATTATGACGATTTTGAGTGATCAATACGTATATTATTAGTTGTAAGAATCACTATATATATTGATGTTGTGGTATAAATTTTTTAACTGACATCACTTCCTATGGAGGATATGCCAAATAATTTCACCATACAAGTCATTTTTGTATCTACATAGATTGTGAGAGCATAAAAGCTAATAATGAGGTATCTCGTTCACCGAATGAAATTGTCAGGTGAACAGTGCGGGCTTTAACTTCTAATTCCTAACCGGCCGTACAGTAAGCCCGTAACCAGAGCGCCATGTTCTTCCGTGGTAATTAAGCGCGGAATGTGTCTAGCGAGTTGAGCCATTCGTGCCGTTTCTCTCACCTTCTCCTCGGAGCGGTGTTGACGCCGGCTCTCGTCCGGGAGAATCCGCTAATGAATTCCTCCTCTGTCGACACGCGCCGTAGCCGGAGGGCGATGTCCCACGGGGTGTCGGGCTCGCCGCCCCCGGCGCAGTCATAAGCATGCTATGACACGGCGAGGTCGGGACAGCACTCGCGGCTGAAAACGGCCGCCGGAGCGGTCAGCGCGCTCACCGGGCACGCTGGCCTGGACGGCAGACGCCCCCGTGTGTCGTCTGTTCCGTGTCGCCCGGCCGCCGCCGCGCCGGCCGTCAGAGAGGACCGTGCGGTACGGCCGCCTCCGGGCGGCGCGGCTCGGCGCACCGCTGTTGTGGTGAGGCGGCCGGCCGACCGCCCACGCAGGGCCGCACGATATCTCGGGGTTATCGTCGGCGACCCGGCCCGCGCTTCCTCGCCGCCGCCGGCCCGCCCAGTCAGCTAATAGTGACGGTCCCTTTGACGGCCGTTCCGTGCTGCCACGCCGGTCGCAGTCGCGCGAGTGCGTGTGCGTGCGCGCGCGGGCGCGGGCGCGCGTGAGTGGGGCTGGAAAGGGTCGGCCCAATATTGACACATCCTGGTCAAATAGCGGGCCGGTAATGGCTCGTAGTGACTGCTCGGCGTTGCGCCAAACATCCTGCCGCCTGGGGCGGAGGACCGGGGGCTGTCCTCGATCACAGCGGGCGACACACAGGCGAGCGTCGGCGGCAGCGATCGAGCCGACCCGGCGCACACGGAAGCCGTCGCAGCGGGGCCACGTCGCGTAGGTGCTGGAACCGCGGCCGGACACGCCCGAGGCTGGGCGTCCGGCGCCGCAGGGTCTCGTGTGGGACCACGCCGCCAACCAGCCAGCTTATATGAGACGCTTGTTTCGACGCGCTCGCCGGTAACGAATAGCAGACGCCAAATATTTGGCAGCACTTGCCTTTCGCACTGACTGACAACTTATTGACACATTCCGGTAATCGAGCGGCGCTGGTGGTAGCGGACGTCCGTCGCGTCTCCATCAGCGTGGCGACGCAGGCTCGGCCTGCCTTCCAGACACGTACGAAATCAGACGCGGGACTCTCTCCGCACGCGTGCGGAATCAGGCGTGGGACTCCTCCCACACGCATACGAAATCAGACACGGAAAACCCTCCGCACGCGTGCGGAATCAGGCGCGGGACTCCTCCCACACGCGTATGGAATCAGGCGCGGGACTCCTCACGCACGCGTGCGGAATCGAACGCGTCCGTTCTCCGCATACGTGCGGAATCGGGCGTGCGTCCTCCGCACACGTGCGGAATCGTGCGCGCGTCCTCCGCACACGTGCAGAATCGGGCGTCCATCCTCCGCACGAGCGAGGAATCGGGCGTCCGTCCTCTGCACACGTGCGGAATCGGGCGTCCGTCCTCCGCACACGTGCGGAGTCGGGCGTCCGTCCTCCGCACACGTGCGCTCCGCGCGGTCCCCGCGGGCTCGGCTGAGAAATAGCCGTGTTTGGCATTCAGTCTGTGACAGTGTTTGGACTGGTCGGCAGACGCCGGGAGTTTTTCGCCATATTTGTCGGCTGGGCTCTCCGTCTTCATCGGCCGGGCTTTCGGACCGCGATGAATGACTCGCGGAGGGGGCTGCCGGTCCGTCGAGCGGACTTGGCAGCCGGTCCCTCCACCCGGCGCCCCGTTACCGTCGCCAGCTGATGCTTGGGTTCACGCATGAGCCCTCTTGTGCAAAAATTTTGTTTTGTTCAAATGTGTTAGCGCTGCTTTTTGTGCGGGTGAGCTGCTTTTGATAACGTGTTCTGATATTTGAAGCACGAGCTTTTTCCATGGGATCTTATCATTAAAAAATATATGCTGGAATTTCGCACGTATCGCAGCAACGGGCGTGCTTCTAGTTTATGTCAGGTGGTTTTGCCTTGCGCTTAAAAAGTACCTGCAATCCAGTGTGTCTCTGTAGCAGACCTTATTAAACACAAGCTGCGCAATCTTAGAAATAAATGTTTTTGGCTCGTGTTTTGTGCTAAGTGTTTTACGTTCAGCTACGCAGGTCTTGACACATTGCTGAAAGTTGCTGCTGTTGGCTACTGGGTGAACAAATGACTGATCATTTTTTCCCGTTTGAGAAAACTTCTCGTTGAAACTGAATTAGTCTGACAGACACATCTTCGGAATTCGGAACCAAAAGTTCAGATGGAAAAACTTGAGCACGAATTGCTTCTTCATGGACGCCGATGCTCTGCTGGAATCGCACTAACGATCCAACAAAGCTTAGCAAAGGCTGATCACTTTCAAGCGTGTCAGAACTCCGTACAGTGTTTATTGATTCGGCCACCAAAGTTTTCCGTATCAAGGCGTGAATTTGAAGGTTCTGCCGTTACGCTCCTATAATTGCGCATCAACTGCTGAGCTGAGTTCAATGACTGGCGAGAACCTCTCGAGAACCTCTCGAGAACCTCTCGATTACCTTCCGAGAAGCTTTTCAGCCAATGCGCTAAATGCTTCGCCAATCATGAGCCTATACTTGCTTTTCAAGCCACAACGATCATTCCAATTGCAGATACATAAGTGTTATGCAAAGTTCGGCAGTCGCTCACCGATGCGTGCCGTTGTCAGCACAGGCTAAAGACCTAGTCTTCTCCGTATCCATTACAGGCCAAATACCTAGTCTTGTCCGTATCCTTCCACGAACGAGTAAAGTAGGTGCAATTGATACTGGTCAGAGGGAGGGTGTGGGGGCTGCACAGCATGCATGTAAGCGTAGCACTAGAGTCGTCCCAATCTTGGCCTATTTTGATCACGAGCATACCACGTGTCCTCCATTGTCTCGCCCCGTTGCAGCCGCCGTCGGCAGCAGGCCGGCTCCGTGCACCTCCGCCTGCCGGGGGCCGGCCGGCGGCGCGCTCCCTGTCGGCGCGCGCGCGCGGGGACAGCTGGCCGCGCCTTTGATGCGGGGCGGCGCTGCCGTCCTGCGTCGCCGCCCGGCATGCAAATGCGGCGGCCCGGCGCTCCCACGTCACCGGCATTCCCCGGGCGTCATCCGTCATCGGGCCGGACAGCGCCGCCACGCCGCCGCCGTCAGCGGGTAATAATACGGCGCGGCCTGGCGACCGGGCCGGCCGGCGGTCCCGGGTCACGACCGCGTCCGTTGGCGCTGGCCCGGCTGGTGACCAGGTCACGACCCGCCGACCCCCGCTGCCCACACGCAGACGGTCCCGTGGCGGTGAGGCTGCAGCTCGAGGCCCCGGCTTGTTGTGGTGAAGCCTGCGGCGAGCAGTCAGCCCGGGATTTCTGAGGACGCCTGGGACGTCGGACACGTCCTGGCGCCAGTCCCAAATCGCAGATGCCAGTGAACTCTCAGATCTTGATGAGAGACTAGAAGTAAAGTTGTGAATTTTATGCGTGCAATTATCGATCAACACGCCTCGATCCAGTCTTGAAATTCGTGTTCGACGAGCGTACGAGAGCGCCACATGGTCGTTAGTAAATTATTTGGCGCTTATCTTCGACCCTTCCCCTACAGGAAACGCTGCAAAATAAAACACCACCGACATGACCGGGGACGAGTGTGAAGCATAGGGACATTCTGGGACATTCTAACCATTTAAGAATGACAGAAAAATCAAATCTTCAGCAAATGCAAAATCCCGAGAGCTGGAATGCACACTATCTTGCCACTAAATGACAGAGTCATGGCTGCATGCCACTGCAGCACGTGCCGGCAAATGAGGGTCATTGCTCCCGTTATCCACCACCTCTCCATGGGCGGCATGGAGCCTAAGGCCGGAGCGGGCCACCTGGCGCCCTGCGCCTCCGCCGCATCCGCCGGCTTGCCCCGTGACGAAATCAGCGTGACGGAGCGCGGCGCCGCCGGCGTGGCGCCGCCGGAGGTCACGACGCCCCCGGCCGGCCAGCCGTGACCGGCTGTCCCGACAGGCGGAGCTGGAGGCGCCGGGCCGCTCGGCCTCTCCGGCCCGGCAACGCCGGACGAAAGGCAACAGATAGCACGGCAGCAGTAGCCGAGTACCGTGAGCGCCGGAGGTGGACTGCCCAGACGTGTCACCGACAGAAGGCCGGCGCGAGCGGCAGAGGCGCGTTCACCACCGCGTTGGACTTGATCAGCAGACCGACAGACGAACGTCGAGGGAGTCACTCGCAGACTGCTCCCGCCGCCGGTGCCGACGAGTGACGTCAGCATGCTGCGGCAGAGAGACGCGGAGGGGTACGGCCGGGAGATGGGGAGGGCGAGAGAACGGGCTCGTTTTCTGCTGACGTGGGACATGCCATCGCTCATGCCCGCACGCCGGCTCGGGTCGCATTACCCAGCTCTTCGGTGACGCCTTCAGTCGGCTTCCGAGCAGCCGGCTGGCACCCGAACCTCGTCCGCGGTCTAACTTTAGACCGTCCCCGCAGACCGGACCCAGACCGCCCATCAGTCTGAGCCTGGGCCATCCCTCACGCCACGTCCGCAACGCTCCCTCCCTCGACGTCTAAAGCACCCCGACTATCGACGACCAGACCTTGCCTCATTTAACGACCAGAGTTCTCAGCTCTTTAATTGAGAAACGCGATGCCGCCACCGCGAGCCCTTTGAAGGGGAGTGGCTTTCGCGGTTGCTCATGTTAGGAGCCAGGTGCCCCGGCGCAACGGGACCTCGAAAGCGGCCGATCCTCGGCTCCTGGTTTGTGGCCGTCTCTTCTCCGAAGCCGCCCAGCTCGCAGCGGCGGCCGATAACCGGCCGATCGTCGGCTTCTTGTTTGGGGCCGCCTCTTCTCGGAAGTCGCCTAGCTCGCAGCGGTGGCCGATGGCCGGCCGATCCTCGGCTCCTGGTTTGGGGCCGCCTCTTCTCCGAAGCCGCCCAGCTCGCAGCGGTGGCCGATGGCCGGCCGATCCTCGGCTCCTGGTTTGGGGCCGCCTCTTCTCCGAAGCCGCCCAGCTCGCAGTGGTGGCCGATGGTCGGCCGGCGCCGTATCGAACACGCGGCGGCCGTCGGCCTCGGCGCCGCCGTGAGCGGGTGATTACTGGTAGCGGTCACCGGTGCCGCTCGTACGTATACACCGCCAGCCGAGATTAATTCAGCGATCGAATGGGCCGTGACAAAACCGGCCGCCGCCCGACTCGAGCCGTGACGGAATTAGCGCCGAAAAACCAGCGTCGCTCAGGAGCGTCTAGAGCGCGGACGGGCCGGTCCGTGACGGCGCACCGGTGCAGGCCGAGCCGCGCGGTACCGCCGCGGCGAATGCGGCGAGGTGAGTGTGCCGCAGATCGATAAAGGGTGTCATTGGACCCTTCAGGAGTCGGTGGTTCGGCGGGGGAGGGCAGGAAGGGGCAGCGACCTTAGTTTTAGAGAAATGTGAAATTTCTCCATCCAGCTGTGGGGGAAAATATGAAATAAGTTGCATGACGTTGCGTGGCATGAAATGGATTCCAAACGCGTTTTGGCCCCAGCTTTTGATCAGTTAAGCTCCTCGAGGGGCTAGACTGAGCTGCGATCGGGTAGCCAGGAGTTTTGTGATGAATTACTGAATGGCATGCCGTGATCGATGAAGTGCTGAAATAGGAAGATGCGGGCTCTGATAGAATCTTCTCCGTTGTGATGCCGCGTCGAGGGCGGGGCATAAAAGACGTGACAGCTGAGCCCAGGTATGTCCTCGGACACGTTCACTGGACCAGTGACGCCGGCACCGCCAAACGGTGGCATCCACTCCTGTCGCCGAGACCGCCCCAGCTCGCGCCCACGTCGTCCGGGGCCGTACCGCCTGCCAGCCCCTCTCCGGTGCCCCCCGCCGACAGCGGCCGTCATCAATGGCCTTAGAGTCTGCGCTGTCCGCTTCCGAGGGGATTTTATCAGCCCGCTGAATGCGGACTATCAAAGGGCTTTTACGAGCCGAGCCGGTGACTGGTCGGAGCTGGGGGCCGATGGTCGTCTGTGCCGGCTGCACTGCTTGACCTCACCGCGACAGAGCTGAGACGAGGCGCTTCTCGTCTGTTGAGGATGGGGGAAAAGCCCATGATCGTCGTTGATCGTTGCCCGATGCTGGCTGCTGGCTCAATGTCGTCCCCATCACCAACCGTCGTTGAAACGGTGTCCGGACCGTTTCCAGGTGAACTGCTGCTCGCTTCGACTCACTTCGCCGGAACTGAAAAGCGGGCGGGCTAATTAATTACGCACTTCGAATGCAGAGCTCCCACGCGGTCCGGCCCGCCGTCCCTGGTCGCTCTCGGCGCTGGTTCAATGGCACGGCGGGGCGGCCGGTCGACGCCACCGTGCCGCGCCGTGCCACTGGCGGCGGCGGCCGCCCTGTGACGTCCTGGGCGGGGCGGGTCGCGCCTCCACCAGAGCGGAAACACCGGCAGGAAGCGACGAGCGAGGGCCGGCCCGCCGCCGGTGCGCTCGCCGCCCAGCCCAGCTTGCAGTTTCGACCGCGCAGGGGCGAGCTCGGCGGGGGGGGGGGTGGAGGGAGGCGCCACCGGTGAGCTCGCGGGTCGACGGAGGCGGCGCCGCCGGCTCCGGCCGAGACCGGGCCACATCGGGGGGTCATTATGACAATTTCACGTCTGGCTGGACGCCGGGACGAACGGAAAATGAAGGCCAATCGGGGCCGGCGACAATGGAGCCGTGTCCGACCCGTTTTTGCCAGCCAGCACGCAAGTGCGGGCTAGTGGCTGGCTGGAACTCTACGTCCGGCGGCTGGCTGCGAGAAGTTGCACTGACGGATCGCGGCGGATGGCTCCTTTGACGCGGCCGGTTGACACGCGACAACCGCAGTGGCGGCTAACGCTGAGCTCGTTCGCCTCGAGAGCGGTCCTGCGTCAGGCCGGGTGGGCCTCAGCGCACCAGCCGTCGGCGGGCGCCGCTGGTGAGTCGTGTGTTAGCTCTCTTTGGCGCTGGTCGGGAACGCCGCTATCCTTTATGACGGTAGTCCATTGGCGTTGCACGGTCAAAGAGAACGAACCATACCGGCAGACGGTTATACACGCCATGTGTCATGTCTGGCGTGTTTTACCTCGGCCGGAGCCATATCTTATTTCCACATCATGCCATATTTTTTCTTGACATCGAGACCTAACTGGCTTGTCGCCGATATGGAAACATCCACTATGCCAGAATGCAGACGAAGCGGCCCATAAATAGGGCATGTTGGAGGTGGCTGTACAGCAAAGACGCCATTTACATTCCCGGGGTGTTTTATATCTGGAAATATTGTTTCGCCTGGCCTGTCGGTCTCCATCTCATATCTTGGGGCTTTGTGCTAAAAAATTCAGGAGCCATGGCCAGCAAAGGAAGCTGATCCCCGGTGCAGCCGGCAGTCATAACACAGAGTGATCATGCAGCAGCAAATGCTTCCGAGAAGCCTTCAGGCGACGTGTGCTTGACCCATGGCCTCGTTCATTATTTCCATCCTCCTTCGGGGAGGGGGTCGGATCCATGAGATCAGAGAGAAAGCGAGCCAGGCAATTTGACTTTTCTGGAGCTCCGCTGGATTTTTGCAATCGATAAAAGTCTTACATTTGTCTTAGTTGATAACCTGTCAGTCTAAAAATTCACGCTGTACGGCTCGTTTGGAAGGTGTTGGTCGGACGTTCTGCCACCAGTCGGGCATCTTGTGTGTCAGGGCGCGCTCCCCTTCCCCGCTCCCAGAGCCGTGCCAATGCAGCGCGGACGTCAGCCTGCAGCCCTCAGGTCACCGTCCTCTCTGTGTCGGCGCGACGTCCCTGCACCCACCACTGGCCGTGCCGGCGCCGGCGCCCGTTTGGCAGGCGACCCGAGCGCCACTTCGGACGGTCAGTGGGCCGTCTCGTGGCAGGCGACGGGCCGCCAAGTGCAAGCCGGGCTGCCGAAAAACAATGCACTCTCGCCAGCTGAGGCATCACAATGCTCCAGAGCGCCGGCTGTGAAGGAGCGTGTTTAGAGGTCGGCAGGCAAATTGGGCCGAACGACATCCTTCACGAGGAAGCCGCGGCCATGGTCCGCTGATGTCAAACAATGCGGCGAGAACTTATGGCACGCGAAAAACGGATAGATCCTAGCAGCGGGGTCCTGCACAGGCATGCACTGAGGTTATGTACTCTGAATCTCGTGGCGCATCGCTCTCATTATTTTTGCGTTTTCTTGTCCTTTTCCTTGACCTTTTCACATTTTCCAAGCACATTTCCACAAATTCGTTATCAAGAGCCGCTGCCTCTCGTCCTGGGCGGGAGCGTCCGAACTATGTGGACCAACCAATCAACCGGCAGCGCACCGTGCTCGAACTTCCTCCCGGGAGACCGAACAAACCGTCCACCGTCGGCCGCCGCCCGGCCGGTAAATCATCGACGCCGCTATCGGAAAGACGTCGAAACAATGCGCGTCGGCACTGGTCGGCACGGCGCCGCCGGCAGGTGGTGAACGCACACGCCCAGTGGCCTGAGGCGGGCCGCGCTGGTGGTGGCGTGCGCCCGACTGCCGGCCGCCCCACGGCGCCGCACCGGCTGGCGGCGGCCCCGCCCGTCTGTCCGCCGTCGGCCGGTGCGCCAGCCGAGTGATCAGCCACCCTGCTCTCTGGTGGTGCCGCTGAAGACGCACCTCGAGACTGATGTCATGGCGCCGACTGAAGCGGAGTGCGTCGCCACAGCAATTCGGCTGTGAGAAGCGGCTGTGAGAAGAGGCGCTGCGTCCTCGAGTCGAGTCCATTGTTTATGCATTGTGGGCCGCGTGCCCGCAGGCCGGAGTCTCCTGGACACAATCCGCTGTAATGAGATGGTCGATCACCGGTAATGAGCTGACCGGCAGACAGAGCGGAACGACACGGGCCTGCAGCGCCGCCCATACCGCCGGTACCTCCGGCGCTGTTTACCAATTACAAGACGCGGCCGAGCCGAGTGATCCGCCGGTGGAGGCCGGCTGGAGCCGCCCGCGGCGGGTGTCATCTGACGCCGCCTTTGTCTCCGCGGCGTGGAGTCACATGCTTCAAAATCGGGTCGGCCCGACGCGCCGAACGTCAGGCCGTGGACATGGTGTGTTGCTTTAGCCACGCCGACCGGCGACCATCGAGCCCACCTGCTGGGAACTGACATGGCTTTCAGCTGATGATCGGGCCGGAATGCAAAACAATGGCGTGTGTACCACGAGGTGCACACTTCAAAAGGGTGGAACGGACCGGCCGCGCTCGTGCCGACGCCGGCGTGACGGGCGCGGACCGTTTGCGCTGCGGGACGATTACTCACCGGCCGACACGTAATCGCCGCGGCATGGTTCACGGCGAGCTGGCGCCGCCGGGGACACCGCGCCGGCCGCGACTAGCGTCTTCATCCGCGGCCATTACTGCCGCCGGCCATCGGATCCGACAAATTACCGGGCAGATCGGGCCGCGGACGCGGCGCTCGCGGCGAACAGTGGCGCAGTTCCGGCGCGCCGCGACCGCAGCCGCGGCGGATCGGCCCGTGGATCCGGATCCGGTCCTAGCAGTCGACTCCGAGGTGGCTCGCTCACGGGCGGGATGAACTAATCTCACGGACGAGCCAGACAGTCCACTGGTCAATAGCTAACGAATGCTGCTGGACTGGTAGAGAGCGCTGGAGGACGTTCGCAGCAGGCCTCGTGTCATGTAGCACTCGTGTGCGACGAACGCCGCTGGAGGCTGGACGATTCGTCCGTGGGTGGTCGGTGTTGGCAGTTGTCGAGCTCGTCGTTTGGGCCTGTCCGCCACCGCTGCCGAACTAGCGACGGGATACAAAGCCGGGACACGAGACGTGAGGCTTGTTGTTAGGGCCTGTCCGCCACCGCTGACGAACTAGCGACGGGATACAAAGCTGGGACACAAGACGTGAGCAGACTCTCTCTGACGCAGCACGTCCCGGATCTGCAGCAGGAGCAGCGCCTCCCGGTCAGTGGGTCCGGGGCGCAGGGGACGCTAGAGACTGCTCTGGTGCGCCGGTCCTCCAGCCCAGCGTAGCGTCTCAGCGTCTCTCAGGGGAGCTTTGGGACCCCTGGAGTAAGTCTCGAATGCCTCCCCAACTCCGCCCTTCAAAATGCTCCTAAGGCTACGGCTGTCACCCAGGAGTGTTTTCTGGAGCGCTAGACGTTCTGAAGAAACCCTAGAGCTCCTATTCTCTCCTGCGGGGTTTTCTGGAGACCTATTTTCCTCCTGGAGCGGCTCCGGGGCTTCAGTTAGCCTGTGGAGCCCCTCCGTAATTCCTGGGGTGTTCCTGGTCTCGAGTGGCGTTCCGCGAGCCGGCGCCTGTCCGGCGTGTCGGCGGTAGTGACGCCGGATCTGAGAGGCCCGTCGTGTTCGGAGTCTGCACAGGTACCAGGCGCTATTCGCTCTGCTCGTGTGTCTCCGTCCGCTCGCCGTATCGCCATAATAGGACACCGGAGAGTCGAGCCTTACACGACGGGCGCGCCTTCTCAGACAGCGGCCAGCACCGCCAGCGCTGAGGTGCAATATGTGACAAAGCTAATACGGCTTCATTAGCGGCACCCATACCAGCGGCGTTTTTCCCACCTGTTCGGCGCGGGGTGACGAGGAAGGGCCAGCAAAAACGGGCGGCGCGGGCCGCCTCGGATACTGGAACTCTATTCGCCGGCTCGGTGCAGCCCGGTAGGGAGTCTTCCGCCAGGAGGTGGGTCAGCCGGTCCAGCCGCAGACCAGGCGCTGTCGTCCCGCACCCTCCGCTCATTGCATCGGAGCATGCATACACTTATCTTCATTGACATTGCAGCTGTGAACGCTCACATCCCTTCGTCTATATTTGTGTTTTTATAATATAATCTTGACGCAATTTGACGCGCCTGACGTTGGATTTGTCAGCTGTTTGATGACATGCTCGCGCCATTGCCAAGCTACCAGGCAAATAACGTGGCAAGGCAGAGCGCGATGCAGCAGTTTGCGCTGAGATGGACATCTTTCCGGTCCCGGGATAAGAACCTGTTGTCCTGACCAGACTAACTTGGCTGATAGAACTAACCTGACTCATCACACCAAGCTGGCTGATCAGACCAATCCGACTGATCAGACCGGCATGACTGATTAGACTGACTTGTCATTAGACTCACCTGAAACGTGAAGACTCGGAGGCCCTGGTGACCATCACTACCAGTCGGTACCGATCAGACTCTGCATGATCTCGTCGATCTGACGGGTAAAGGATCGTGTGAGATGGAAAAACAAGGGCAAAAAGAAAGCCAAAAAGCCACATCAGCTTTTAAGAGCTTATATGAAGTTATCTATGAGGTTATAACCTCATATATAAAAAACATACATATATGAGGTATGACGTATGAGGCCGCATTAACCTAGAGATGCTCCAGTCTACATATTTAACCGTTCTTCGGTCCTGCAATTTCCGGAATGGCGATGCATTGTGCATCGTCTTTTATGAGGATCCATATATTTGAAACTTATGCAACCGACATCGTCATAAATCGCCGGAGGCCCGCCCCGACTTTGTCTTTCAAAGCATCGGAACGCGGTAAAAAGAGGAATCTGGCTGTGATTCTGAGTCGGTCCATTGCCGCGTTACAGTGTAAACGATGACGATATTGAGAAGTCTTGGCCATCATCCCTCCCCCCCCCGCGACAGCTTGTTACAGTGTCGTGTCCGGCCGTGAGACGGTGTGTCGTGTCGTGCTCAAACGTGAGACGGCGTACCGTGCCGTGCCCGGCCGTGAGACGGCGTACCGTGCCGTGCCCGGCCGTGAGACGGCGTACCGTGCCGTGCTCGGCCGTGAGACGGAGTACCGTGCCATGCCCGGCCGTGAGACGGCGTACCGTCCCGTGCTCGGCCGTGAGACGGCGTACCGTGCCGTGCCCGGCCGTGAGACGGCGTACCGTCCCGTGCTCGGCCGTGAGACGGCGTACCGTGCCGTGCCCGGCCGTGAGACGGCGTACCGTCCCGTGCTCGGCCGTGAGACGGCGTACCGTGCCGTGTCCGGCCGTGAGACGGCGTACCGTGCCGTGTCCGGCCGCCGGGGCAGACTCGCCCTGGCCGGGGACACGGCTGACGGCGGCGCGCGGCCGGCGGCGGGGCGGCGGCCACCACGAGCCACCGCTCATGTGGAGAGCCTGTCGGGCTCCTCCCTGCGGGGCGCGGCGCGACGCCGAGGGGTCCACCGGCACGGGCGCGGCGGCCCGGACCCGGTGGCTGTCGGGCCGGGGGCAGGTGCAGGAGAGGCACTGCGCAAGGGAGGCACAGACGCTGCAGCGGGCTGACCTAGCACGAGACGGAAAGTGGTGGCGAAAAAACTACTGAAAGTGGAGAGCGAGAGCCAATTTTGATAATAGGAATTCGATTGAGAGCAGAAAACTCACATCACCAAGAAATAATTTCTTCGGTTGAGGGCTGACATGACTGTTGTGAATGACCATCACAATTCTACGGTAAATAAGCTCTTTTTTAACATGAAATACAGATTGAAATGCCTTACGATCCACGTATAAGGCCTTAGCTATGACACGAATCGCATAGATAGATTGCATATGCTGTGATGCGCTCTCAAGTAACATTTAAATCAAAGCGAAAATATGAGCATGAAGCTGGGAGGAACATACGATGGATTAGCAGCAGGGGTGTGTTGGAGCATAGCGTAGCCAAAGATGTGGGACCAATCGCCAATTCTATAAAGCATCCCACCCTAATGGCGTGCTCCACCCACCTATGCGAACGCCTGGTCATCCACCCTACACCAGCGCGTGGCGTTTCCATTGCTCGGCCCTCCAGCCCTGTCGTCAAGCCGTCAGCAATGATGAGATATTATTAACTTTTTTCCCAGGCCTAGCGCCAGTCGAATACCGTTTACTGCAATCGTACTGCCCAGCCAATGTAAAGACTCGGCGCCGTCCATCACCAAGTCCAGGCAGCCTCGGCGCCATCCCGCTCCAGAGATGGCGCCACGTCCGCGGCCAGCCGGGCGGCGCTGACGGCGGGGGGCCGGCGGGGGCGCACGCCATCCGCGCACGATGTGCCGCACGATCATCGGCCAGCGCCGCGACACGACACGACTCGTCTCGCTGCGCGAGATCACGACAGTCGGGTGCCGGGCGCCCCAGCGCTGGCCGCCAACGGCCGAGCTCCACTGAAAAATCACCAGCTAACGGCCGCGGAATCTGATTGGTCTATCTCGCCAAACTGTCGCCGGCTAGTGACGAGGCATTTAGAGTGAATCGTTATTGGGTCTGCGTCATTTGTTTGGTTCGGTTTGATTTGAGTTCTCGAGAGTGGGCCTTGAGGGGAGTCGGGAGTGTGCATGTGTGTGTGTTTGTCTCCCTCTCCCCCTCTCTCTCTCTCTCTCTCTCTCTCTCTCTCTCTCTCTCTCTCTCTCTCTCTCTCTCTCTCTCTCTCTCTCTCTCTCTCTCTCTCTCTCTCTCTCTCTCTCTCTCTCTCTCTCTCTCTCTCTCTCTCTCTCTCTCTCTCTCTCTCTCTCCTTTACTTCATTCGAACTCTGACACACTCTCCCGTATTTCCGTTTTTCTGATCGCCCAGGTGACGTCATTTCTAGCGTCGTCATACGCATGATCGCCGCGTGGAGTCCTACCATTCCGTCACTCCGACACCGCTGTCGCAGCCAGTCGGTGCTCGCCGCTGCCTGATGCGCCGCCACCGGCCGGCCCCCGCTCATCGTCCGTGGCGCGCGTGTTCACATTGAGCGGTGGTCATAAGAATGTTGGCAGCTGCTGGGGCCGGCGCGCGGGCCGCCCTGATAACTGGCCGGCTCAATCATAGCGTTCCGTCTGAAGCGCGGGTAATGAAGACACCGCCCGCTCAAAGGATTATGCGTCCCATCTCGAGCCGGGGGCGCCCGCCGTGCGGATTCAGCCAACCACCGGCAGCGGAGGGCGGGCCCCGCCGCGTCGCAGTCCGCGGTGACAGTGGAGCGTCATCAGCGGTTACGCGGCACGCTCAGGGCACGGCTGCCCTGGCCTGTCTCTCCCCCTGCCCCCCGCGCCGCAGTCCGCGGTGACAGTGGAGCGTCATTGCCGCGTTGCACCACGACCACGAGCAACACGAGCGACCACGCGGCACGTTCAGGGCACGGCTGCCCTGGCCTGTCTCTCCCCCTGCCCCCCGCGCCGCAGACCGCGATGATAGTGGAGCGTCATCAGTGGTTACGCGGCACGTTCAGGGCACGGCTGCCCTGGCCTGTCTCTCCCCCTGCCCCCCGCGCCGCAGACCGCGATGATAGTGGAGCGTCATCAGTGGTTACGCGGCACGTTCAGGGCACGGCTGCCCTGGCCTGTCTCTCCCCCTGCCCCCCGCGCCGCAGACCGCGATGATAGTGGAGCGTCATCAGTGGTTACGCGGCACGCTCAGGGCACGGCTGCCCTGCCCTGTCTCTCCCCCTACCCCCCCCCCCCCCCCCACCCCCGTTCATCGGCACGTCGGCGACGCGCTGGAGCTCGACCGGGCTTTTTGTCGGCCTTCTTCTTTGTGCGGCAGCAAACCCTTTCCAGGCGGCCGGGCAGGCGGCGTGTATTTTTACACATCGCTCCCTTGGTCGGCGATACGCAGGCTGCGCCGGTGGTCATACATCCAGCCAGGTAGATTATCACGTCCGCCCCCGGCCATTATGTAAACTCACGTGAACACGGCGATGAGGGACGGACCACGCTGCACCGAGGCTTCGGCGAAGCCCTGGGTGAGGGGAGAAAAACTGGCCGTCCACGCCGCTGCTGAATGCATGAAATGCCGTAATGAAGCCATCCAAGACCTCGGCGACTCCTTGAATGAAATGCAAATTTTATGTCGACTGGAGCCGGCCAGAGAAAATTGAGTCACAGCTTGATACTGAACGGTGCTCCTTTGTGACGTCATAAAAACATCGAATTTGCAGAGGAAGCTTATGACCAGTACCATTGTGCCACGCTTGTTTAAGACCCTGTTGGGTGCAATTTTTCCGATTGAGTTATGATGGCAGGGAAAGTAGGGGGTAATGGCTTAACGCAGAGCTTCATGCATACAATGATTCATACCATAAAGAAACAGCCTGTATGTAAATTCACCGGTCACCAGGGAGGTCCATGCAAAACAAATGCGCACATATTAAGTTGTCATCTGTCTCACAAATCTCCGGGAAGAGACGGTAAGCACCCGGGACCTGCTCGGCGCGATTATTATGCAGCCCTGCTCCTGCAGATTAGCTCGTTTGGCGTGGGCCGACCGGGTGACGGCCAGATATGAGCTGGTGCTCAGCGGTGGACGGCGCGACGCGGCTGCTGACGTCGCGGCCGCCCCACGCCGCTGATACCGCCCGACCCGACCGCCCCTCCGGACCCCGGCCGGCACCCGCCGCCGACGCGGACGCGGCTGCTGACGTCGCGGCCGCCCCGCGCCGCTGACACCGCCCGACCCGACCGCCCCTCCGGACCCCGGCCGGCACCCGCCGCCGGCGCGGACGCGGCTGTTGACGTCGCGGCCGCCCCGCGCCGCTGACACCTCCCGACCCGACCGCCCCTCCGGGCCCCGGCCGGCACCCGCCGCCCGCGCGGACGCGGCGGGACCTGCCGTCCGTCGCCGCGTCGCGTCGACACCGCCGCCGGATGTTTGGACATGGTCGCCGCGAGCCTGAAGCACGCGCCTAATTGGTCCCCGCGGCGGCGAAAAAACGCGCGGCGCCGCCGGTGGAGCGGCGGCAGTGAAGCCTTTTTGCGGCGCCGGCGCGGCGACGACAGCTGGCGGCGGGAGGAGGCGGCCGGTGGAACACTGCGGCCGCGCTCAGACGGGCACGTAGCCCTGACGCACCAAGACATACCTGACGGCTGAAAGGGACACACAGCGGCGGCATACCCAACCATGCCGCATCTCAGCACGCGAGCACAGCGGGAACTGGTGCGTACCGACCTGGCGAGGGCTGGCCGACAATAGGGACAGCTTTAAACAACTTGACATTAGTGCAGCCTTTGGCACCAGTCCTTGAGTATGATGTGTTTACCGATGCACCTGTACAGCTGGCCAAAAATAAACGTTTTCTGCATGTTTTATGAGCCATGGGTGCGGACCTCTCACGAACGAACCTGTTAGTGCAATGCCTGCACGCTGACTCTGGCGCGGTACACATAAGCCATGGGTGCGAATCTTTCACACAGTGTACTGCCTACACACTGACCCTGGCGCAGTATACGTACGCTCAATTCATCTTAAAAATGGTCTGTTTGAGTGGCATAGAGTCTAAGAAAAACTCAAAATGTGTAACGTGCAACATACTCTGTGGTGCGACGAGGACAACAGCGTAGTCACTTTGCTAACATCGCCCGCCACAAAGCCCCGAGAGGAGGCCGAGTGCGTCGCCGGGACGGTCCCGCGATGCTTGGCTGTGTGCGTCACTTTCCGTTGGAGGCGGCTCCTTTACTGCACGCCGTGTGGCGCTCGCTCGCTTGCTCACCCCCGCAGCGACGCCGGCGCGGCGGGGAGCCGTGTCCGACGATGATCGGTGGAGCTGGGGCTGCAGACTGCACGGGACGGGCACGCGCTGCGCCGCCGCCGCAGTCTGCGACCCCGCGTGTCGGACGCTCATTGAAGTGGTCAGAGCCGCACGCTCGGGACTGTTGGCGACGTCAGGCGTTGATGCCGGGTCAGCGCAGCCTGCGCGGAACAGCAGTCAACAAAAGCGTCTTCACAAGTCTTCATCTGGCATTCCTCCCAAACTGTCAAGACTTTGAGGCTTCGAAAGGCCAGAGTACCTCCCTGGCAGTTCGCAAAGGCATGCGGATACTGTGTCTATCCCAGCTAACTCCTCATGTCAGTTGGGCCGGGAAAATAACTTTCAGGAGCTTGTCTCTGTATTTCCCAGCACGCATTGGGTGCAGCCGTCACCCATTGCAATGAAGTAGCAACAATGACGAGATGGGTCGATGTCGATGCCTTCAGCCAACGGGCTTATTACTTATTATTCCGCCGGGCTCATTTCGAGCCGGGCCTGACTTCACATCCGATGAGACGAAGCCATGCGCCTGTTAAGGCCCCATCAATGCTCCTACCGAGACTGCCTACTTGAATCATATCGCTCTCCATAACCTGCAGCAGATGCCATTCCCGTTTTACGACGGCGCGTGCCTCAGAGGGAGAGGTGGGGCCAGAGCGGTGACGGGAGCCTCGGCGCCTGCCCTGAGGCCGGGCCGGGGAACCCCGAGCGACGGCCGGGCGCCAGGTGAAATAGGCAGCTCTCCGACAAGTCCTGACAGACAGACGGGCGCATTGGGCCCACCCAGCGCCGGGCCTAATCCAAGCCCGAGCCTCGGTCCGCCACAGCGCAGCGCGACGGACAGATACGGCGCATCGGGCCCACCCAGCGCCGGGCCTAATCCAAACCCGAGCCTCGGTCCGCCACAGCGCAGCGCGACGGACAGATGCGGCGCATCGGGCCCACCCAGCGCCGGGCCTAATCCAAGCCCGAGTCTCGGCCCGCCACAGCCCAGCGCGAGGGACAGACGCGGCGCCGGCGGGCATGCACTCCCCTAGTCGTTGTCAGACTCGTGCGTGACTCTGAATGGAGTCGGAGGTGACTTTGGATGCGGAAAAATTCGCCAAGTCAAAAGAATCCATTCCTTAGATTTGTTTATGAGGAAAGGTAGGCCTTAAGCCGGGCCGAATCATCTGCGAGTGGACTGAAATAGAAATGCAAGTGACCTCATGCATCAACAGCATGAAAGCAGGTCTGTGGACCAAATATAACTGTCATATATAGCTGTCTCGTTAGCAAAATAGATGTCCTGTACAGGCTTTTACAAAGCGCATATTACGATTTTCCCTGAAGTTATTGTCAACGGAATCGACGCCATGGGAATCGATTGCGACATTGCGTCGCTTATCCCTCAGTCGGTATCGGCAGCGATGCAAAGTTGTAGACGGCGGTCCGTGGTCTGAGTCGGAAGCAACTTTCGTCACGGTAGACTGGAATGAGAATCGGTGCCGTCGAGAATGAAACAAGCACAAACTGGCCATCGTGAGCTCCGGCGCCACCATTATTGACTACGCGTGGGCTGTACGGCACAACGGACAGCAGGAGCAGTGAAGCTGTTGTCCCGGTCCTGCTTCCGCGCTCATGCGGCAGCGCCCGGCTGTACGGCACAGCGGACGGCAGGAGCAGTGAAGCTGTTGTCCCGGTCCTGCTTCCGCGCTCACGCGGCAGCGCGCGGCTGCTGCTGTTCTCGGTCCGGTGTTCGCCGGGACCGAGTCCGTCCTCAGACGTCGGTAGCAGGTGGTTGGTGCTCACCTCCCGGGACCGCTCGTCGGGAGCGTCGGGCCGGCGCTGATCGCTCCGGTCACGCCTCATAAGCAGCCCCAACTTCCGAAGCCTGTGGCCAGCCGCCTGCAGCTGGGCTGCCTGCCGGGCGGGACGGTGAGACGCCCAGCGCGCCCTCGGCCGCACGGGCCGGCCCTCGGCCCGGGGGTCGGTCCGGCCGGCCCGTGATGGATGTCGGACGCGCGGACGCCGTCGTTTTTACGGACACCGGCGCCGGCCCCCGCGCCGGTGGTCTATGCTAATCTGGCCGTGAGCGGCGGCCGCGGGCGTCGGCTGACGACTGCCCGCCCCGGGGGCGCTGTCGGCCAGCGCTGACGATTGGCCCGTGCTGGTGCTGGCGGCGGCAGCGCCGGCCGGAGGCTGGCGTCGACAGCTGCCCCGGCTCTGGGCGGCGCGGCCGGCCGCCGGGTGAGGGGTGGCCGGCAGCGGAGGGTGGGCGGGCGCCGCCGCTCGCCTGACTCGAGCCCGGCCCGCCCTCGGGCCACCCATCTCTCTGGCGACTATTACCGCCGGACGGGTCGGCCCGCTGGAACCCAGCGCAGATTGGCTGCTGAGAACGCTCGAACGGCGAGCGTCAGTCCGCTGTGAAGAGGGAGAGCTATCACCGCAGTCTCAGCCTTCGTCCTGCAAATTGACGGCTGTGATAAAATCTTTGGGTTTCACCGGGGATAACTATCGGTGTTTTCGTAATTATCCAGTGGTGTTTGTACGAATGCGCTGAAGAATGGCCTGTCCGGGAGACTGTCTGGGAAGGAAACAAGCTATGTTTAGGTGCAATTTATGTCACTTCTACTCTCGGTTTCTCACCTTACGACGGCCTTTTTGGTGTCGATATTGATTTATCCGAGCGCGACCTCGCGGTCGCCAAATGACGGAGTCGCTTTCATATGTAAAACGGACTGTGTGTCGAGACGAATCAGATAAATAGCCAACGGCGAGAGGTGCCAAAGAAACAAATTGCTCGGTGCTGATCGCAGGCGGGAGGCCCGTTCCCATCCCGTGACGGGGATTATTTCCAGACCTTGAAAGGTGCTTACAATTGTTCGTCGCGGGAGGTTTTGTCAGCTGGCCTTTCCGGGCAGGCCGTGGACAAACGGAGGGGGGAGGGTCGGGAGGAGGGCGTTTGACCAGGGAACCTCCCTGCGCCAGCCGACGGGGCGACGGCGGCGTCTCTCAGCGTGTGGACCCGCGACAGCTGCCAGCCTCACCGAGTGACATGTGACCTCCCGCGGCTCGCAGCCCGCGGCCCGCGGCGTTCGCCGCAGCTCACCGCCTGGGGTCATTCGTGGGGTCCCGGCAGCCAGTCTTGCTGCGAACGCTCCGGCTCTCATCCTGCCTCTTTCCCTCCTCTCTGAATAGCACTCTCACACCGCCGCCTGTTCTGACTGCTATCGCCGCATGTGTGAGAACGATGCTCACCTGCAGAAGTGCCGTGCGTGTCGTAGCTGCCCCGCGCGGGTGCCGGTGTCCGGCTGGGCGGCCGCTGTCAGGCCCACCCGCTCCGGCCGGCCACCGGTGAGGCTCGCACCGCCGACAAAGGATGACGCTGTCGGCGGCGCCGGCCTCGGCCGCGGTGGTCCGGCCCTGGTCGGGCCGACAGCTGCAGATTTATCGCCGTTGCCGCGGCCGGTAGCCGCCGAGCGGCTGACGAGGAGCCGCGGGCCGAGCGGACCGGCCAAGTGGTGCCCGAACGACGCCCTGTGATAATCAACTGACGGTTAACGCACGGTCAACAGACGGTCAACTGACGGACAACTGACGGTCAGTTGACGACTGGCAATTGGCCGGCCAGCCTGGCAGTCACCTGACGGTCCATGGACGCTCCACTGACGAGTGAAGGGAGGTCGATTGACGATCAACTGAAGATCAGCTGACGCTCGACCGATGATCAGCTGGCGCCCGACTGGTGACCAGAAGACGCTCAACTGCGGATCAACTGCCGCTGAATGTCAGCTCACTGACACCCGTATTTGGTCCAACCAGCTGGCGGTCAACGGACGTCCGGTAAAGAGTGTCGCAGACAGACCGACTGGACTGGCACGCCATCTCGCCACGCTCTGATTAATTACTTTAGCCGTCCGGCGTAACGCGATAGAGAATGGCAAGAACTCTCGCCACCTTCATTCTCTATCTGAAAGTGCAGGTGAAAGGCCTCCACTGCGTGGCGTGTCTTTATTATGACACAGTGAGCGCTGAACGGATTGAACGAGTGTCCTTTGATATCTCCGCATTCCTCCGCATACGTCATCTATCAGCTACGCACCATCCGCTCCATATGCATGAACTCTTCCTAGCGCATTTTTACCCTCGGCTAAGCCCTCCCCGAACACGAAAACAATAGGTTACAATATACCATAAATTCTCACATCGTAACCCTGACCACCATCCATTCCCGCGTATCCTCTCATTACGTCTCTGTGGCCCCTCCGGAGGGGGTATGTAAGGGAGGGGACCACCACCATAGATCACCAGGGGAGCCCGCCAGCATTTACGGCCGGCCGGGGCGGGCAGACGTTTTGTATTCACATCTAAATCTTCACATTCGAAGGACACAATACGGTGGATAACGTTTCACTTTGCCCGCGTGTCCCCCGGCGCCCGAATACCGGAGAGGCAGGTTCAAAGGGCGTGTTTTCTGCTCCCATCAGAAAAGATTATTTCACAGAACTCTGGGCATTGTTCAGTTTCAATTCCAAGGCCTCAGAACGGACAGGTAAGATACCGACTGTTTGCAACGTAAAATGCATGGGCTTAAATCACCCGTAAATTTGAAAGACATGCATAGGGAAAACCGTCAGCACTTGAATATAAATAAGGATAAATTCGCTGTGTGGAATTAGCGTACTTTTACCATCATGTTAAGTTTAGTTGTGTGCAAACATTTTACGGCACATTTTAATCGTCATACTATGGCAATGAACGATGGCCTTGCACGTTTCGAATCACACAGACCTAGGAGCTTGCAGCGACGGCAGTCTGTCATGATATCCTTGACCGATAAGTGAGCGTGTGTAAAAACGGGGTCTTTTGAACCATTGTCAGTGCATCTTTTGGCGTTGCAATATCGATAAAAAGAAGAGGGCAAGAAGAGGACAAAATGTCTCCAAATCGTCAAAACGTCCCATGTACAATGGTCTCGTTTTTGTGGCCCTACCGCTGTTCTTAGCGCCACCTGATGAACTAATCTTCCATCTTTCAAAGCCGTGGAGCATTGTCAAACACGTTGTGAATTCGGACGTATTCTCTCTTTTTCAAATATACCATTCTCCGTCGTAACTAGTTTCGCGAGGACACGGTATGGAACGAATGGTTATGCACTTTCTAGCAGACCTAAGATCGCAGGGGAATATTCTGAGCTGTGGCCAAAGTCTCGGATGCATTTGTGCCCCACATAGCAGAAGCAACAAGGCCGCAATACCTTGCTTGTATTTAAATGTTTTTTGGGACTTGAAAATATTTTTGAATGAACACTGTTAACACAACTTGTAAATACGGCGAATGTCGCCATGGAAGGTCACTCCATATTTACGTTCTGCGGTATCAAACACCATCACGTACCGCTCCTGTTTCAGACAACTGTGTTTCAAAACGGGACGTTTTTCCTTTACGTTGCCATCGTCTTCGTCCCCAGCGAATCGGACGACAGTGTCCGACGCTTGAATGATCTCGGTAGCAAAAAGTGCGAGTCGGTGCAATGATCCGGTCTTGATGGCCAGTGCTTCATGCGCGATAACGACGGCTTCCCAAGCCATCAGAGCTCAATCAGTGCGCTATAAATGAGCTATAGGACGCCCCCGTGCGAGCGCCTTCCCACAATGGCCCGTTCTTCGCTGTACTGTTACTCGCAGCGGGATACAGCACAAACAACATACCTAACTGGGCCATTCCTCATCCAAACAGCCAAGCGCGCTCCACGAAAGCCCCTAAATATGCCGACGATCGGTGGCGCTCAGAAAAACGGCGGACACGGCCGCCTCCGTCGCCGGCCGTCGCTGTCGGCCCGTCTGAGCGCGCGCCTCCGAGCCGCCGGGGGTCGGGCTGGTCGGCAGGGTCGTGTCTCGCTACGACCCGTGACACTCCAGGCTGGGGGCGCTGCCAGAGCGGGCCCGTACACGTGATACTCCAGGCTGGTGGCGCTGCCAGAGCGGACCCCCACACGTGACACTCCAGGCTGGGGGCGCTGCCAGAGCGGACCCATACACGTGATACTCCAGGCTGGGGGCGCTGTCAGAGCGGGCCCGTACACGTGATGATCCAGGCTGGGAAACGCGGGCAGAGCGGGCCCCTACACGTGACACTCCAAGCTGTGGGCGCTGCCAGAGGCGGGCCCTGCAGACGTCATCTGACGTGTCGACTGAGATCCGGACCTTGGACTCGTCCGTCTGTTGGCCGCGTCTGCACCGATTCTCGCCCGGGGCTGATATTTCCAGCCGCGCCCGGCCCGGCGGGCTCCTGGGCCTGCCGCGGCGGCCCGACGCCGCGCTGAAACATTCAGCGGGCCGTCAGGAGCGGAAGCCCTGTGCGGCGCTGATTCGGCGCGGTCCACGTGAGCAGACTAGGGAGCCGATCTGGCGCCGCTCGACGCTAAATCACCGCCGCTCGCCGCCGTTGATTTAGATTAGCGGCCACCGAAGCCGCGCTAATTCCGGCCGGCCAAATAGACCATGACCGGCGGCGGGCGAGCGCGCCGCTGCGCCGGCCGGTTTGCTGTCCGTGGCGACCGGATCATGGCGATAGATCAACGCGGGGGCCGGCGTCGTAGCGCGGCCGCCACCCGCCGCGCACCGTTTGTAGCGAGACAGCCGGGCCGATCGGCGGCCGGCGCCGTCAGGTGGGGGCCGGCACAAAGCTGCCGCCAGGAGGTGGGTCATTAGCGCGCCGCGCTGCCGCCGTCGACGCCGCTGCTGTCGCCGCTGATGCCGCGAAGTCCGACACATCCTAGCGATGGGCCGCGAGCGGCGCGTTCGGGCCACGTTCGTCCGGCGGCGGGCAACAGCCGACAGGCCGGGCCGGTCCGACGCGGCCCTTCGGGGCCGGAAGGGGCCGTCGTTTGACGGGCAGGGCCGTCCGAAGATCGGAAGCGGTCCGGGGGATAACGCTGAGCGCTGGCAGTGCGGGCAGCCGGCGGCCCCGGACTGCCTCTGCTTGATGCTGACTACCTTGCAACTGAATTCGATGGCTGTTAGTTGAGGATCATATTTTCTTTTTGGTTAAAGAAAGGTATAAAAGGCAGTATTTCTGTTCATTAGACGAGCCACCATGCTTGTTTGTGCTCACCATTTCCATTTGGGCACATTTGGGTTTTGGTGTGCATACTGCACATTTGCGAAGCACATCTGCCAACTGATTCATGATATCTGGTGGTCAGACTTTTTGAGCCCGTTGGCATGATCTTTGGGTCCGTCGGCAGGGTCTTTTCGAGGTTAAAGCTGTATCTCGGCTATCAGCAATGCAGCCCTAGTGGCACAAGCCTGGAAAACGGTTCCTGTGGGGAAGAAAATATAATGCGGAATTTGGGGCCCGATCATCATTGCATTGATGCATTGTGCACGATCCTTTGGACTATGCTCACACACAGCATTCATGTGTTATCCATGCGACAACATCTATAAGAACTAACATCATTGAAAACCTACGACCGTTGTGGATTTCAGATAAGCGAAACAAAAGCCAGAAGCTCGTAAGAATTCCCTGTCTCGCTTGTAACTCAGCTGCCACCTACGATTCAGCTGCATGCTGTGCCGCAAAGCTGGGCGACCACGACACTCGTGAAGACGTGAACACAGGCCAAACTGCGTGTGTGGCCGAGGGTTAGTTAGCACCGGCGCCGGCCAAAACATGTCATCGAATCCGGCTGGACGGCGTGGAGGCGCTCGGCACCCGTCCGCAGCGGCAGCTCGCGTTGCATACTATCTGTCACATCTTCCCACTCGGGCGGCCGGCGCGGCGGCACTGCGTCGGCGCGTCGCCTGCGCGTGGGCCGGCCCGGGCGGGTAAGGACGCGCGTTGCGGTTACACTGGCGGCATCCCCCCTCCCCTCTCCCCTCACCGGCGGACGTACCGAGCCGCCAGCCAGCAGAGCGTGAGCGCATGTGGCGCCGCGCCGTCCGAGCACAATGGGGGCACTCACAGTCACCGGCCCGACGCTCGAGAACACATGTCTCGCTGCGCGGCGCGGCCGTCCGTCCCCGTCTCTAAGAGCCGGCCGGCCGCGCGCGTGACACGTGCCGACGCGTCTGTCACACCTGTCAATCGGCGCGCGGCCGCGTGTGTGGCGTGTTTGTGGCGGCGGGGCGGCGGCCGGCCCGGGCGGACCCGGGGGTGACCCCGCCCGGCCGGCCGTCGAGTGAGCAGACGCGGGGCCATCCGTCACGCAGGGGCCGGGCGGCGACCCGGCGTCGGCGGCGGTCGGCTCCGACACCGGGTCAGCCCGGTGCTGCGTCGAGGGCTGGAGGAGCCGAGGCAGGCCAGCCATGCTGGAGCCGCAGCCGTAGAGGCGTGGAGTGAGTGTCCAGGCCACCCCTGGAGACGGACGGCCGAGGACAGGGTAGATGGGGCCGGCAAATGGGAAAATATAGAGGCGGGCGCTGGAGATCTTAGCAGGAATGAATTTATGATGCAATAAAAACTGAGGCGGAAAGTAGCGGGGAGGAAGGAAGGAAAAGGAGCGAATAAAGAAGTAAGGTCCGACCATTTGCAAAACACGGGGTAGAGGCGGGCTGAAAACTGGTTATCATGTTTGCCAGAAAGGTTTATGCTCGGACACGGGCACTAGTTATCACTAACACTAGCCCGGCACCATTTTTGTGTTCAACAATATTGGTGTCCCTTTCGTTGTTCTGGTTAAGTGTGCGACGTCTATCGAACAGCTGGCCAGCAGCTGGACAACCCTGTTGTCTGGGCTTACACAACACCGCTCGGCAGGCTGCCTGGTACAGTTGGCCAGCAGCTGGATGGGCTTACACAACACCGCTCAGCAGGCTGCCTGGTACAGCTGGCCAACAGCTGGAGAACCCCGTTGTCTGGACTTACACAACACCGCTCAGCAGACTGCCTGGTACAGGTGGCCAGCAGATGGAGAACCCTGTTGTCTGGACTTACACAACACCGCTCAGCAGGCTGCCTAGTACGCTCATGAAGACAACCTGATACAACCTGCAACAACAACCTGAAAACAACCCGGTTGGTCATACACACGGGTTACAGGATCAGTAATTTACGCGGGCGCCGATTGGTGAATGCTACAGCAATTCGTTGGGCCCCCCAAACCGCATGAATAATTTGCATTGGAGTGTACATGGCCTGCCGCGCTCAGGCAGCAACATTTGCACTGGAGTGTACATGGCCTGCCGCGCTCAGGCAGCACCATTTGCACTGGAGTATACATGGCCTGCCGCGCGCAGGCAGCACCATTTCCAGCGATCGAATTCTCCTTTAATTCCTCAGGCACGTGGCGTTCATCCCGTGTCGCTGCGATGCCATCCTGCTGCTAGTTGGGCCCAGTTTCGACTGGCGTTTTGGCAATTTCGGAATATGTGGACGATGCCATTTTGTGTTAAATGGGTGGGGCACACCAAAATCAACCCTACAACTAACCAGAATGAGTCTGGGAATTACATGTTCCAACTAGGTTGACAATTACGTAAGTTGTTAAGTGCATTTGCGAGGAACATTATGTATCTAGATAACACCATAGTAATGACCTTATTTCTCGTGGAAAACGGGGAGAATGGAGAGGCAGATGTAATGATATTTTGGTAACATGCCTTTATCGATACGATAATAAGTAGTCAATTACCTACTAAACGAATTTCAGGCGTAAATTTGCTACTTACATTTGTTTCGATAAAAACATGTTGCCGAAATTCCATCTACTCCTAGGAAGATGACGGCCGGCCGGAACAGGATCTACCATCTACCTCTAACGCATCTGCCCCTCTATTCTCCTGGTTTTCACGAGGGATAAGGCTATAACTGTTGTGTTATCTGCAGGCTGACAATGATATTTATTCTTCGTACTAATAACATACCATTGTTTTTATTATCCGTCATAAATTGGTGCCCAAAATATCCATGAGTGATTTTACGCAATGGCTTCACACACTAGCCTACAAACGATTACCTGTGTGACATGACGCTATCAGTTTATTTATATTATCTTTGAGACTGACCTGTTTGTGACCCCGCCGCGCCAGCCCTCGGCCCGGTCCGACGCAATCCGACAGGCCATCTCCCATGTCATACGCTGAGTGTGGCGGCTGATGCGGGCTTTACGTGCAACCGTCGGTGGCAAGCCGCATATCACCCTCAGTGTGACGCGGTGGCGGTGAGGCCCGGGTGCCGGCTCAGTTGGACAGGTGGCGTCCTCGCTCTCACCTGTCGGGTGTCGTCCGGCGCGCACCAGTGGGCCGGAACGCAGGATGTTGTTCAGCGCGCCCGCGCAGTCACGCGTCGGCGGCCGGCGCTGGGCTGACCCAGACACGCGACCCTGGGCAGAGTGCAGCAGGACGCAATGTTGAGGCGCCCGCATCAAGCGGTGGACCAGACGTGCGTGTATACGTGTAAACATGTGCGTGCGTGTATATGGAGGCAGTGCGTAAGACGTACTTCAGACATGTATGTGATATAAACGCATCCATGTATATCTAAATGTGGCCGAAAAAACGGCTCTTGATCCGGAAAACGGCAACCAAACGAACCATACGTGTGCGCCGCAGCAGCACGTCGGCGGCAATACAGACCATTACGACAGGTACAACAGCGCTTCCGCGTCCATGCAGTCCGTTGCCAAAGTCTACGGCTGGCTGTGCATCAAAGTAAGCCTAGCACCGCGCCACACGTCATCAGCCGCTTCACCTCCGCCGAATGTGTACTTCACTGCGTCGCGTGCAGTACCGCTGCTGCATTTAAGCCCAGGTCCAAATGGAATACCGCGTTGAGCCTTTTCCTTAACGCAAGGAAGCGTGATATCTAGAGCTGTTTTGCATTTTATATCTCGGGACTGTGACGGCAAAGTCCAAGTTTGCTATAAAACTACGCCACTGTTTCAACGAGTCTCCCATATTGTGTTTGGTGCGTGCTCGCCCTCGCCAAACGGCTCTACGGCTTGGGCTCCGTGAAACACTTAGTTTCGCTATAACAGGGCCACGCTGTGAGAAATGAAACGGCGCCAGACCGTTAATAACCAGACCCTCATGGCTGGATGTACGACGCTCCTAGTTCACTTATGGCCATGACTGCGCAGTGTTCCTGGCTATCAGTTTTGGAGTGTGAAGCGGCTCCTGTGTTCCGAAAATGGAGCAGGTTAATCGCCGTTAGTCCTGCGAGCAGGCTGGCTTCCGTGACCAAAGTGACAACGGTTATGTCTTGGCACGCCGTGCACTGGTAGTTTCATGTGTCAAAGGGACCACCTATTCATTGTTTTTATTACGTGCATAATAAGTTGGGTGACGATATTAATGCCACAGAGTTGCTTAGCAGCAAGGCTAAGCCATGCTTGCTTCAGAATAAATCTGCGTTAATGCTCTTCGTTGGTTTTAGTTCGGAAGGTTATGTTTTTAGGCCATAATTTGCTCTTCGGGCCACCAGTTAAAAGTGCTTCGGGCGGAGCAAATCTATACAAGTGTCACGACCTTTTGGAGTGTGTTTTCATTGCAAGACACCTTCGTACTTGCCTGTTTTGACATAATATGATGCCTGCTGTGTCGTGCACGTGCGAGGTGCTTTTATTGCTGCGCGTGCTGAAAGCAGCAGCACCATCCGATAACGCATCCCGGACAAAAACAAGCCCAACGGGCTGTCCTTCTGGGACAGCCATGAGCTCTTGTGAGCTATTTGGACGCTCTCGTGGGGTGGTTAGGCGCCTCTGCCTAGTTTCGCCGAACGTTCCGCGCGTGGCGGACAGCAGCGGCCTGTGAATCGGCCCCGAGCCGCGGACGCCACCGAGCCGCCAGGCAGGCCCCGCCAGTTGTCAAGCCGGCCTCACGCAGTCAACATCACATTACAACAATGCTGGCGGCACGGTCGCCACCGCCGCCCGCTCGGCTGGCTATTAATTCAGCCATGCAGACGTGATCAGGCTCCTTTGGAGCGCGGCGACTTTTGCACGCGGCTGTGCGCGCCGTGTGTGGGAGCTGGCGGCGCGCAGCTGGGATGAGCCGTGTGGCAGGCCTGAACCCGGCTGCCGGCCCTCTTTCAAAGAGTTCAGCCGGCGGCGCGCTTCTCACGCCAACTGATTGCCGTACACGTGCGCTGTTCTCACTGGGACACCGCCTGTGGGCTGCATGGAGGTATATCGTGCAGCCTGTCCTGATTGAGAAGCGTCACGAATAAAAGGCGCGCTAGGGGAGCATTACGAGCAATAAAGTACGTTTAGCGCTGTTTTGGAAAGGGTTGCCACTTTTATATGGGAAACGGGACAGATAGCAGGCCGTCTTTTCCGTATTTTGGACGTGTTATGCGGATTTTGTGCGCAGAGTACGCTGCCAGTGCCTACAATTTCTTTTCATCTTAAATAGTGGGCTTCTGGTTAAATGTACAACTGCTGTTTTGAAATAGCCAGTTTATGGGTTGATGCAGGAACTTAAACAGGGAAGCAAAAGCAGCTGTATCAAATCGCATCCACACATCAGCCAACACCATACGAACCATTTTCTGCCAGTATTAACTTAATAAACGCCGCTTGGTGTACTCCTACGTTTAGGCCAAGAACTAGACTGAGAGCGACATCAATGACTAACCACATCATAAACTATAGACGCTTCGAAACGCGGTTCAAGGTGAAAAAATCTTCTGATTTACCGGATATGATTGGCAACGAAAATTGACACTTTTGCGAATCAATTGGTGATAAAATTGCGGACATGAAAACAAATTTAAACGGATCAGACCGTATTACAGCAGATCATCCCAGATAAACGATACTCAAAGTTTGGTATTGGTCTGTTCTCGCTAACACTTGCAGCATGATCATGTATAGAGGACATGCTGAAACATGAAAGTTTCGCTGCATGAGCAACTTGAGCCATAAGATGCTGCCAAACATAGTAACTTTTATCAGGATGGTTTCTAGCAGGTGACAGAAACATACTGCAAACTATACTTATCAGTGCTGACGTCACAGATCAATGATGACGCAGCGCTTTTCCAATGACCCTCAGATCAATGGCTTTTTGGAGATTTTTCAGCCAAGATTCACTTCACATATTTAACAGTTTAAGATACCAAATAGCAAGGTTTATTACTAGCCGGAGGATTCGTAGCTGGCCATAGCATCTTACGACGAACGTGATCAATTTGCTATGCAGCGTTTTAAAGTGTCGTGGGGTTTGAGACGGGTGGGGCTCCATTACTCGCCACGCGGTTATGCATCGGGCTCATTTCAGCTTTTTTTGAAATGACGTCACCAAACCAAAAGTGGTACTGTTTCAGGTACTTGTGGAACCATTTTATCGGTAAATATAGGGCTACAGGGATGCAGCTCTGCAAAAGACGTAAGGCTGAGGAAGGGAAGTGGGAGAGGGGGATTGCAGGAATAAAAAATGGATGACCCTGCCTCCGAAATGCACTTACAATTTCTATCCAGATTTCACGCATTTCCTGTTTACAGTTAGGAGCAATGGTGTAGTTTCCCAAAATAAGTTTTTTTGCAAGCTGATCCCCAAAATTATGATAAATGAAAAATGATGGAAAGGAATAATAATTAAAAATAGGAAAATACATCTCTGGTTAGGAGGTACAATTATGCGTCCCCCTCCCCACTGAGTAGGAAACTATACGTCTTTAGACTGGTTGTGTTAAGTATACTTTTATCCGACGATTCTATTAATTTGGTATCAGCCATCATTCAGTGTTTGATGACCAGCAAATGGCACTATAGCGCAAATGAATCCCGAAACCAAAATGTTTGATGGTTATGCCGCATTGCATTTACTTTGTCTTTGTCTTTGAGGTGTATTGCATTTAGACATATTGCAATAGTCTCTGAAGGATTTGGCGCCAGGTGACAAGTTAGGCAGTTCCAAATGTCGTCCGTGACAGAAAGGACACTTTTTACGCTCACGTCGTGGGTGCTGCTAGACTGTGTACGTTCTCTTGTCCTTTTACTAATGGCTTGTAATCGTTTAAAAAAGTGAAGCTCATAGCAGTTTAGAAACGCGCGGCGGCCCAGCGTACGCGGGTTCTTGATTCTTTTGAAAATGGGCACCTACCGACGGCAATTTTACGGACGGTGCTGTGAACTGAGCTTTGCGGGGTACATTCCGGCACGTTTGCGCCCGGTCTGTGAACTGCCGACGTTTCCGGCCCGGCCGGGGAGGGGGGGGGGGGGGGGCGAGACGGGCGGGAGATAATCCGGTGTCCGGTGACGGGGATGTCAGACGCTCTGATTTACCACGGGCGGATCTCGGCGGTCGGCCGGACAGCCGGGCAGGATTACCGCCGCTGACTGTAACACGCGGCGCGCCGGTAACCCTCGGCGCCGGAGATTAGCGGCGGCCGCTGCCAGGCCCGGCGGCGTCACTGGGGACCAACCTCCCCCCCCCCCTCCACACGCACGCACCGCGCACACACATTCCGGTCCGGGGGAGAAGAGGGGGCGACGCAGGCTCGGCCTAATGGTGGCGCGATGTTGACAAATCATCGGTGCAGATCCGTCGGAGAGTCGGCGGAACTGTGGCGCCCGTCTGGCCGACCCGAACAGCGTGGAAATCGGACCGCATGGCGGCCGAGCGTGGCAGCGGCGGCCGGCACGAGAGTTACCGCCAAGCGGGGCGCTAAGGCGCTTATCAGGCGCCGACCCTACGTCGGCCCGGTCCCTCAGGGCAGGCCAGGTGGGCCTAGAGTCTTTTCAAATCGGAGATTGGAGTGCCGAAAGCGAGTGTTGTCGACCAAATTGAAATTTGGGATTGGAGATGGCGAGGGTAGCTCACAAGGACACTGTGAAAACGAAGTGTCCGTGTTTTTAACGCTCACAAGGTCAACAAAACGACAGAGAAAGCCAGAAGAAACGCTGATGCTCGTGAGACGTCCCTGCCTGTGACCATTTGTTCGTGAGACGTCCCTGCTTGTGACCATTTGTCGACTAAGCTAAGTATATCTTTGTCATATTGTATTGTAGCGTCGTGTTGTTCTTATACAACCTAGTCGCAAAGCTGCATTTCGTTGATGATATTCAAAACTGGCACTAGATGCCAGTTTTTATATCAGTTTTTGATTTATGTGATCGCCGATGTCACCTGAGCTGTCAGTTTTCCATGCACAGTCGGCCAAAGACGAATTGCATTACAAAAAAATGTACAGATCGCGCGCTGAAACCGAAAGCAGCCCTGACTTTCAGGTTTATTAAGTTCAACCGGCGCTCTTCGAAACTTTGCTCGCCGTTGCGAAGCCTTTGAAGTTGAGCCCGGGATTGTGACGTCAGATCCCCCCTGAGGATCGTCATCTCTATCACGCTCCACTTGTTGTCAAGGCCAATTGTTTTCACAGCGCAGTTTCAGAGGAGTGGCCGCGCCCCAGGGGATGACCCCGCCACCTGTATCCCTCGGCGGCGGACGCATGCCAGCAGCAGCAGCACCAGACGCCGTACCCGCCGCGGCCGCCCGCCGCGGTACGCGCGCGCGCGACACAAACGGCCGGCGTTTGCACACTCAGTGGTCGTTTTGGTTGGGACCGCTGTCTGAGCGTCCGATGTGCTGTCCTGTGAGAGCAGAGCTCCGGCGGCAGTGGCCAGGAGACGGCTCCCTTCTACAGCCGCCCCGGTGACCGCTCCACCTCGCCGCAGCGTCCGAAATTAATCGATCTCCCAGACGCGCACCAAGCGTACCCAAAAGCCACCGCAGTCGTTAAACTAAAAGGTGCCATATTTTCCAAGGCCCTGTTATCCTCAGACGCCGGTCGGAGCACGTCACAGTGCGGAGAGCGTGTCGAAATGGAGTTTACAGGCGCGGTGCGACGGCTGTTCGCACGTCCCGCGCATAGCAGCGGTACCAAGGCACGCCCCGACGTTCTGTGGAGAATGGCAGGCACGAGAGCTCGTCGTGGCAGGTCACGGCGAGAGGTCAGAACGACGCAGCTGGGCCAGGAGTCAGGATGCCAGGGTCCAGAGGGGTCGGGAGCATCAGGTGATACCGCCTTGAGGAGATCCGGGTCAGAGCAGCCCCAGACTATCAAAAGTAGCGTGCGCTGTTTCGGTGCACGAGTTTGATGACAAGTATTCCTTTATTTGTTCACTCATTTACAAAGTTTGTGGCCAACAAAGCGAAGTCAATCACCGCAAGCAAAGCACATCCGGTAAAAAGCAGCGCGTGTGTGCTGCAGCACGGTGCGGCCGTTGCTGGGGCAAGGGTCACCGCTGCGACCGGCAACCCGCCGTCGCCAGCTCCTGGCTCCCAGAGCGTGGATTACGAGTGGGCCGTTTAATCGGCGCCAGTAATGTAAGTGGCAGCGGCGGCGGCGCCATGGGACCGTCATCTATCCCGGGAGGGCTCCGCGCCGCCTTGTGGCCGGGGCGGCCGTCCGACGAGCGGCTGCGCTGAATATTCAGCGGCCCTGCAGCCTGTCCAAGAGAGCGGAGTTCGTCCGGGACACTTTGTCACGTGACAATGGCGCCCGGCTGACGCTGCAACCGGCCGAATCACGGCCATTTGTGCGGTCGGTTTAATGGTGGCACTTCGGTGCTCCTCAGAATAGTTTGTGGGTGGTGCACGGAGCGTGCGGTAGGTGGCTATTAATACCTGTTATGAGCCTGGCTGTATTGATTTCGACGGAGAGTTCGAATCAAAGCTTGAGGCACGGGTCCCTTCCACTTAACTCCTGATAATAAACACGAGCTGAGCAACTTTCCTTTTTAATGCCGGACTTTGCCCATCGTCTCTGAGTCCATTGTCACCAGCCGCCACCGACGGCGGCCCACTCCACCCGCGCAGTTCACGCCGAGCCGCCTCTCGCTGCGACCGGCGGAGGCGGCGGTAGCTCCCCGGGTCCGCCATCTTCACGTCTCCTCGAGGACGCGAGCGAGAACTCTCTCTCTCTCTCTCCTCTCTCTCTCTCTCCTCCATCCTCTCTCTCTTCCTCTCCTCTCTCTCT
>NW_023596136.1:8550906-8558610 GCF_011947565.3 Pollicipes pollicipes | reverse complement strand
TCCACCCGGGACCGGCGAGGAGGGGTTATCCAACCGGGACCAGTGAGGAGGGGTTATCCAACCGGGACTAGCGAGGAGGGGTTATTCAACCGAGACCGGCGAGGAGGGTTTATCCAACCGGGACCGACGAGGAAGGTTTATCCAACCGGGGTGAGGAGGGGTTACACAGCCGGGACCGCGAGGAGGGGTTATCCAGCCGGGACCGGCGAGGAGGGGTTATCCAGCCGGGACCGGCGAGGAGGGGTTATCCAACCGGGACCAGCGAGGAAGGGATATCCAACCGGGACTGGTGAGGGGGGTTATCCAACCGGGACCGGCGAGGAGGGTTTATCCAACCGGGACCAGCGAGGAGGGGTTATCCAGCCGGGACCGGAAACGGGGTTATACAGTCGAACCCGGTGCCTGTGGATGGTACACTCAAACCCGGCACCGATGGTGATGCAGGCGGATCGACGCTGGCGGGTTACAGAGCAGGGCCCGGTGCAGGTGGGCCCCGGTCATGGCGTTGGTCTTCCTCCCGAGATGCGCCGCCTGCTACGGTCTCCAGCGAGACCGGCATATTGGGACGAGGCACCCGACGAGTCAGCGGCGGTAACCGGCGCCAAATGACGGGCTAGTGAAGCGGAGCACAGCGATGCAGTCAGCATGGCGCCGAGCTTGACTGTAGACCATTGTGAAAAGGATACGACCATGGGTAGACCCATGCATCAGAATCAAAACAGCGGAGCCGACGTCCCGCCATGCTGATGCATATGACAAGATTTGGCATGCCCCTGATCCGCACCCTCCGTATAGACTCTGCTCCCCACATCCGTCACTGTCCACGGAAGCTCCGACGACCACGCCGCCAATGGGCGTCACGTGGCGGGCGGCTTCGCTGCATCCTGCATCCATGGCTGACCGCTGACGAACGGGCCTCACTCGTCGGCGCCTACTGCCCCCTTGAGCCCGCTTCCTGCGCGCCCAATACGGAGCCACTCGTCGCGCTCGCCGTCCGCCGGCCGCCGCTCCCCGCTCGCGGTGGTCGGGTATTTTTCTCGAGTGTTTGCCCGGCTCGGCGGCGGAGCTTCCTTCCTGGCGGGCCGTCGATGCGGGGAGGGCCGCTCGCGCCGCCCAGCGCCGCCCCGTCGCCCGTCGACCGGCTCACTGCGCGGCCGTTTGTTGTTGTTTGGCGCCGGTGTGGCCAGCGGCGGTCGCAGTGTTAGCTTAGGAAGTGGAGCGGCGGTGTGGCGGAGAGCGGCCCGGCCAGGTAAACAGCGACAGAGGAGCCTGGGAACATTCTGGCCGGTGCGGCCGACGCTGTGAGGAGTGCGAGAGGAACCCGGGTGAGGAGCCCGAGTGAGGGAACCGGGTGAGGAACCCCGGCGAGAAGCCCATTGGTCGGCTGGAGTGAGTGCTCGGTCAGGAGGCGTGCCCGGCACCTTCCAGGGTAAGCCAAGGAAACTGTCAGTTGAACCGACGGCAAGTCAAAAGTTCGCGGCTAGAATCGCACTCGAGCATTTTGCATTTGCTATTCTAGTTTCATGGTCTCGTTTACGACGTCGCTCGACGAAGCTCTGCGCAAAATAAGGTGGAGTACTCCCGACGCACCATCAATTTCTTCCGGGCCGTTGATAACTTGACAGTGCAAGGACCGTGAAAATGGAGCGAGCAGTAAAAGCCGTGACAGGGATGACAAATCCGGTAATTTCAGCCGAGACAGTGGCGCAGCGCGGCGCAGGTTTATTAGACTTCAACTGAAAACAACCATGTGCTATTTCGTGCCATCATTTTTCGAACGTGCATCAACCGCTGGACGGTTTTAGCTGACAACCTGCAGTACATCGTGGGCTAGTGATGGTCCAAGTGACGCTGTGCCCGAGTGTGCAAGCAAGCAGCACTCAGTAGCCGCCCCCCCCCCCCCCCGGCTGTCGTGACCTGATGGTGCCGTGTTTGTCCCAGCTGGCATGATCTGGCGCTGCTGCGCCGTACCGCCTGCCCCCACCGCCTGGATCCAATTAACATTTGCGAAAATTAAACCAGCTCGGGCCGGCTGAAATAGCAAGCTGCTGCTGTCTCTGTGTGCTGTCTTGGCATTATATTCGGCGCACTGTCAGCGAAAACTGTATCTATTTTCCGCATGCCATTAATGAAAATAGGCGTTTCCGTAGTCGTGTGATTGTTCTAATCTCCCGCAAGGGTTAAGCGCACTAATGCAGCTCGGTTAAGCGTGCTTTTAAGCTGGAACGTAATCTTGTGGAAAATTCGAAACTGACGCTGCTAAAAAAGTTATCTAGCTTCGACATTTCCCCATTCTGTCTCAGTAAAATGCTCAGGTGTTTAAGTGAATTATGGCGTGCCTCTTGGCAATAGTTTTCACTTTTCAAGATACACAATAAAGACATTGAGCTCCCATCTTCGGCGTGACCAGGTGAGAGTTCGTACTCTAACCACAATCGATCTTCAGTATATTAGGCAACACCGGTTATAAGACGTTGACAAGGAGGTATTGGTTGATTAACAAACTTGACGTTTCAATATGCGCTTATGGTCACGGGTGACTATGCCGACTGGTGCTAGCGACTATGCCAACTGGTACTAGTGACCTTATGGTCACGGGTGACTATGCCGACTGGTGCTAGGACTATGCCGACTGGTACTAGTGACCTTATGGTCATGGGTGACTATGCTGACTGGTGCTAGCGACTATGCCGACTGGTACTAGTGACCTTATGGTCATGGGTGACTATGCTGACTGGTGCTAGCGACTATGCCGACTGGTACTAGTGACCTTATGGTCATGGGTGACTATGCCGACTGGTACTAGTGACCTTATGGTCACGGGTGACTGTGCCGACTTGCTAGCGACTATGCCGACTGGTACTAGTGACCTTATGGTCATGGGTGACTATGCCGACTGGTACTAGTGACCTTATGGTCACGGGTGACTGTGCCGACTGGTGCTAGCGACTATGCCGACTGGTACTAGTGACCTTATGGTCAGGGTGGCTATGCCGACTGGTACTAGTGACCTTATGGTCACGGGTGGCTATGCCGACTGGTTGCTAGCGACTATGCCGACTGGTACTAGTGACCATGATAACATCTTGAAACGGCTTTTTGTGAGTGTAGGCAATGCTCGCTTGATAACGTCGTTTAGCCGTGCATCATGCCATGCTACAGGTCAACCGTTATTAAAATAACAATTCTCAATTCATAACTTGTGTTTTTGGTACTCCATTTCACACGACCAACAGCAAATGCGCAATATGTCGGCCACGCCTCAAGAACAGAAAACAGCTTTTTAGCCATGACTCCGACGTGGTAGAAGCGTAGAATGAATTTCTCCCAACTGGGCGAATTGAATGAATACAGCGTCATGGTGAGCCATTACTGACGTGGGCCTGCAGTGAAGAGTCGGTCGAACGGCTCGAACCAACTGCTCGTGCCTCTGGCGAAATCAATTTGTCCAGGGTGGTGACGGCGGTTCAAGACCATTTCTCAAGGTCATCACCACTCTGACACCGGTGATGCTGCTTACCAACACGGTCACCAGCCATCCCACGAGCCAGAGCTGGCGCAGCTCACTGCGGGTCGGCCGGGTACCGTCCACCTCTGTCCACTGACGACACCCGTGGACGGGGCGCGTCGGCCACGTGCCGTCCACCTCTGTCCAATGACGACACCCGTTGACGGGACGCGTTGGCCACGTGCCGTCCACCTCTGTCCAATGACGGCACCCGTGGACGGGGCGCGTTGGCCACGTGCCGTCCACCTCTGTCCACTGACAACACGTGGACGGGGCGCGTTGGCCACGTGCCGTCCACCTCTGTCCATGACACACCCGTGACGGGCGCGTTGGCCACGTGCCGTCCACCTCTGTCCACTGACAACACCCGTGGACGGGGCGCGTTGGCCACGTGCCGTCCACCTCTGTCCATGACAACACCCGTTGACGGGACGCGTTGGCCACGTGCCGTCCACCTCTGTCCACTGACGACACCCGTGGACGGGGCACGTCGGCCACGTGCCGTCCACTTCTGTCCACTGACAACACCCGTGGACGGGGCGCGTCGGCCACGTGCCGTCCACCTCTGTCCGCTGACGACACCCGTGGACGGGGCGCGTCGGCCACGTGCCGTCCACCTCTGTCCGCTGACGACACCCGTGGACGGGGCGCGTCGGCCACGTGCCGTCCACCTCTGTCCAATGACGACACCCGTTGACGGGACGCGTTGGCCACGTGCCGTCCACCTCTGTCCGCTGACGACACCCGTGGACGGGGAGGTGACTGACCGCGCCGTGCCTGCCGTTCCAGTGGAGCCCAAGACACCGCAGATCGAGTACCGCACGGCGCTGATCGCCTCGGGCAAAAACCTGACCGTGCGCGTGGGCGAGGAGGTGGATGTTCAGTGCCGCGCGCGCTACGGCAACCCGCCGCCATCATCAAGTGGTTCATCGGTAAGTAGGCGTGACACGCCAGTCATCAGTTGTGATCAGCGTGATGGGGTATGGGAGATCACTGTGCGCTCATTTGTAACGAGTGCGGCTAGAGTTGTGACAGTCGAACTGAGACGGCTATGACTTGCGGACAGGAGATCATTTCTGTGAAAAGTCGACCCCTTACCCGAACGGGGTAAGCACGGTAAGAACCCAGCTCCAGCATGGGGCCATGTTCATCGACTGATCAGACTTTAGTGTTCTAGCAATGACTTAGAGGGGCGGGGGGGGGGACTTGGCTGAAAACGCTGGTTAAACATCATTTGCCGCAGGAGCTGATAGTTCTAGCGGCATTTCCGTCTCAAGGCAGTATCTGATGACAATTCTTGCATTCATTATAGCTATGTTTTAAGAAGTATTTCATAGCTGAGTTATTTTAGGTTTTGATCAATTTGTTTCGAATCGATCGCAAGTTTCTGGGATGTTTTGTCACGGTTAAAGTGAAAACTATAAGAAGGCAAGGGGTGTGTATATGTGTTCTCAAAGTTCATGCATTTTGAATTAATGCCGCCTATTTTGTTCAACTGATCTTTTCCATGTCAAACATGGTTGGAATGCCTGTTAAGTGCCTGTGATATTTGGAAGCTTTGGGTGGTTTCCGACCCTACAGTGTTTTTCTCAGTGATGCAAAGCGAAAGTAGAACACGCTTTGCCTCCCACCTGGCGTTGCCGTCAAATGACTCACATCTAAATGGTCGTGCAACATGTTCCATATAAGTTCACATGCAAATAATGGCAGAGTTCGTGCCGTTGACCATTTCAATACCCCTGTAACATAGGTGTTTGTCTTCGATGTGGGTAAACACCTACCTGCTGGTACCAGGCGTGCTTGAATATCCTGTGCTCTCCATATTACAATGATGGCGTGTGAAAATGCAGGTGCTCCGTTAACAGTTTATATGTAACGTAAACTATCAAGATGTTTCGACATGATGAAGAACCAAGCAGTGACTCCAGTCCGCCCCAGTTCCACAACTCTGTTGTCGCCTTTCCAAATTCGCCGCTCGCCAGCCAGCTGATTATGCAGCGGAGCGTGTGGTGGCGCCTAGTCCGCCATCAGCGACAGTGGTTCTAAATCAGCGCATGATACGGCAGGTTAGAGCCGCTCGTCCGGTGCCGAGGCCGCGATGCCAGCTCTGACTGGGCGCCGACGGCCCCGCCCCAGCCGCGGCCTGTATTCAGGCGTGTGGCGCCGGCCGCTCTGACGAACGGCCGGCGCCCGGCCGGCGACAGCCCATGGCTTTCCGATCCCGCCGCCGCCGCCACCTCTGATGTACGGCGCCGGGCGCGCGGCTGCCATGACGTAGAGTCCGACCCGGCCCGCCGCTGATCGCTGCCAGAGATGGCTGTGTGGGTACCGACGGCCGACGAGAGGCTCCTGGGCCCTCCGGCCCCGAATGACCTCAGACTCTCGATCGGCCATCGATGGGGATCATCGCTTTGTGATTTGCACCCCTGAAATGTCTGGCACTCCACTTCTGCCCTAGCGCGCTACACAAGGCTCAAGCCGGTCAGCTCGGCACGGAAGATATAAAGTGTTGTCTCTTTTGACCGGCGCTGGAAAATGTCGTCATTTATATCTCACGAGAACGAGCTTTTACCAGCCTTCGACAGATGACTGATCACCTCCTAAGTCAAAGTTTTTCTTCAACCCTTACGATACCATGAGAAATATTTTGTCTCCTTGATGCTAAACCTCCCAATGTAGGCAACATTTTAACACAATGGCCTTCTAAAGACGCCAGTAAATTACAGCACGTAACTGATGATACACTGCAGTCATCCATTCTCATGATGGCGAAATTAGGACAATTTGCTCTACGCTCTGCCCCAGATGTTCTTCGCTACATGCCCTCCCAAAATGGTCTAAATGAGCATGCAGCGGGCGATTTTGGTATTATGAAGCGTGCCGGTTACTCAGGCCATTCTGCGTAGTGCAGCGACGCATAGTTATAATGAAATACGCTTATAATAATCAAACCATCCAACACGCCACCTGGCTGGTCCTCCATCCAACACGTCACCTGGCTGGTCCTCCATCCAACACGCCACCTGGCTGGTCCTCCATCCAACACGCCACCTGGCTGGTCCTCCATCCAACACGTCACCTGGCTGGTCCTCCATCCAACACGTCACCTGGCTGGTCCTCCATCCAACACGCCACCTGGCTGGTTCTCCATCCAACACGCCACCTGGCTGGTCCTCCATCCGACACGTCACCTGGCTGGTCCTCCATCCGACACGTCACCTGCTGGTCCTCCATCCGACACGTCACCTGGCTGGTCCTCCATCCGACACGTCACCTGGCTGGTCCTCCATCCAACACGTCACCTGGCTGGTCCTCCATCCACACGTCACCTGGCTGGTCCTCCATCCAACACGTCACTTGGCTGGACCTCCATCAGACACGTCACCTGGCTGGTCCTCCATCCAACACGTCACCTGGCTGGTCCTCCATCCAACACGTCACCTGGCTGGTCCTCCATCCAACACGTCACCTGGCTGGTCCTCCATCCAACACGCACCTGGCTGGTCCTCCATCCAACGCGTCACCTGGCTGGTCCTCCATCCTACACGTCACCTGGCTGGTCCTCCATCCGACACGTCACCTGGCTGGTCCTCCATCTGACCTTTGAACCGTTGAACCCATCTGTTCCTCCGACCACGGAGGTGTAGTATGGCAGGCATTCAACTCATCATTTAAAACAGTGAATGTAAATACCAACGGTGTATTATCGTTTAAGTCATAATCTCCCAAGCGACAACGGTGTCTTGTCGGCGGTGCTCCGCTCAGAAGCGTTCCAGCGCTACCGCGGCCAGAGTCACGAGGAGGAGACGGCTGCCACGTCCGCCAAGTGTCGTCTCTGAGAGCCATAGAATACCGGCCTGTTTGCATGTCATTATTCTCAGAATCCCCAGCGCTATTGTAGGCGTGCGGAGCTGCCATGTCGGTCCCAGCATACTTTGCTACCGCTAACGTATGTGCATTCATTCCTAGACCCCATTTGTACGTCCCGCAGTCCCACCTCAGTCAGGAGTGTCAGGAGTGTCCAGACGGAACTTGACGCTTGTTGAGGTGGAACCTGCTACCATACCTCCGGCGGCTCTCTCTCTCTCTCTCTCTCTCTCTCTCTCTCTCTCTCTCTCTCTCTCTCTCTTCTCTCTCTCTCTCTCTCTCTCTCTCTCTCTCTCTCTCTCTCTCTCTCTTCTCTCTCTCTCTCTCTT
>NW_023596136.1:8541895-8550526 GCF_011947565.3 Pollicipes pollicipes | reverse complement strand
GATTGTTTTTCCCGCGATTGTTAAAGCGACGTCTCGTGGGACATCTGAGGCTGTTTCTGCGGCGGAGTCCCATCGTGGGACATCTGAAGCTGTTTGTGCGGCGGAGTTCTGACTGGTGTGACTGTGCGTGTGTTTCAGTGCATCTATTTCTGAATGACTGTCGTTGTCCTCACAATTTCTAACTCTCCATTTATCTGCTGACTATGGGTAGCCCGGAGTTTATTCAGGATTAACAAAATGCACGTCAGTCAATCAATCAGCGGTAGCCAATGAGAGTGCGTCTAAAGCACGCGCGTTAGCGCAAGTCTTGTAGCTCTTTGGCACATGCGCCAATGCTTCCCTCCAGCACCTGACCGCCTGCTTGAACTTGCACATGAGAGACATGTCTGATCAGGCTGCCTCTCGGAAGGCGTCATCCAAACCCCGTGATGAGCGTGTGCTTGCCAAGGGTCAGTTGCCGTCGTGCGACGTCATCGAAGACCCATGATCATGCAACTACGGCTGGTGTCAGCTGTGTTCGCTCACGGTGGAAAGCTGTGGGCCTGCACGTGCGGCCACACGAACCTGGGCAGTGCATCACCCGTGTTATTGTCCGGCAGAGTCGACCGTGAAAGCTTTCCAAACCGCTGCTCATGATCCAAGCACAGTGTCGCGGGCAGCAACGTCCGTTTGCAACATACTGGAACGACCGAAACGTTAGATTTGTGAAATAATTTTGTCTCCTATATATTAAATTTAGTAGTTACACAATTATTCATGTAGTTAATTGGTATGCAGCTTGCTTTGCCTGCAGACACGATTATCTGCATACCAAATATCCGAACGCCCTGTGTATTAGGGGCTATTGCCGTCTGGAAGCGCCTGAACTTTGGCGACAAACCCGGCCAGACAAATATTCAGCAGAGCTGCACCAGCGCCCAGTAGCAAAGAATGGACGATTTTGGAAAACTTGAAGCAATGTCTGGAACAACAGAGCGCGACGCCCTGCAGGAAAAGCACCAGCTGTGTTTTACGCCTTTGTTTGTGCTGTTTAACATGCAATTAAGACGTACTCTCTGGTATTGCAAGCAGGACCAACGCAACTGTTTTTGTTTACGCCTAAAGTTTTGAACCAGATTGAACACCTCATAACGAATATGCATTGTTGTACGTCATACAAATAACGGAAAACCTGTGATTGCAAGCATTCTACCTCATCATTAAGTGATCCATCCACTGCTGTCACTTAAAACAAAGTTGTTCATCTTTTTTCATCTTTTCCATTTGACGAGGGCTTAAACTGCTGCCATCCCTGGGACAGACAAGAGTGGTATGTACAATGGGCGCGTCAGCCCTGTAGCTGCTATACAATGGGCGTGTCAGCCCTGTAGCTGCTGTGGAAGGCGTGCGCCTCGCAGCCCCAGCCGCAGCCGGCGTTGCTCCGTGAGCCCTGTAGCTGCTGTGGAAGGCATGCGCCTCACATCCCCAGCTGCAGCCGGCGTCGCTCCGTGAGCCCTGTACCTGCCGTGGAAGGCGTGTGCCTCGCAGCCCCAGCTGCAGCCGGCGTCGCTCCGTAAGCCCTGGTGCTGCCGTGGCGTTGATTGCGGCGTGGCGCGCCGGTTATGAGCCCTGTAACGCCGGTTGCGGTGTTGCATAATGGCCGGTGACACCTACAGATGGTGTTAGCCCCCGGCGCGCCGAGCGTCCCGGAAATGGGCCCGCCGCCGGCCGACTGTACGGCGCAGCCAGCCGAGAAGGGCTGCGCACAGCGGGGACCGGCGAGGGGGGGGGGTTACACAGTCGGACCGGCGAGGAGGGGTTATCCAACCGAGACCGGCGAGGGGGGTTACACAGCCGGAACCGGCGAGGAGGGGCTATCCAACCGGGACCGGTGAGGAGGGTTTATCCAACCGGTGTGAGGAGGGTTTATCCAACCGGGACCGGCGAGGAGGGGTTATCCACCCGGGACCGGCGAGGAGGGGTTATCCAACCGGGACCAGTGAGGAGGGGTTATCCAACCGGGACTAGCGAGGAGGGGTTATTCAACCGAGACCGGCGAGGAGGGTTTATCCAACCGGGACCGACGAGGAAGGTTTATCCAACCGGGGTGAGGAGGGGTTACACAGCCGGGACCGGCGAGGAGGGGTTATCCAGCCGGGACCGGCGAGGAGGGGTTATCCAGCCGGGACCGGCGAGGAGGGGTTATCCAACCGGGACCAGCGAGGAAGGGATATCCAACCGGGACTGGTGAGGGGGGTTATCCAACCGGGACCGGCGAGGAGGGTTTATCCAACCGGGACCAGCGAGGAGGGGTTATCCAGCCGGGACCGGAAACGGGGTTATACAGTCGAACCCGGTGCCTGTGGATGGTACACTCAAACCCGGCACCGATGGTGATGCAGGCGGATCGACGCTGGCGGGTTACAGAGCAGGGCCCGGTGCAGGTGGGCCCCGGTCATGGCGTTGGTCTTCCTCCCGAGATGCGCCGCCTGCTACGGTCTCCAGCGAGACCGGCATATTGGGACGAGGCACCCGACGAGTCAGCGGCGGTAACCGGCGCCAAATGACGGGCTAGTGAAGCGGAGCACAGCGATGCAGTCAGCATGGCGCCGAGCTTGACTGTAGACCATTGTGAAAAGGATACGACCATGGGTAGACCCATGCATCAGAATCAAAACAGCGGAGCCGACGTCCCGCCATGCTGATGCATATGACAAGATTTGGCATGCCCCTGATCCGCACCCTCCGTATAGACTCTGCTCCCCACATCCGTCACTGTCCACGGAAGCTCCGACGACCACGCCGCCAATGGGCGTCACGTGGCGGGCGGCTTCGCTGCATCCTGCATCCATGGCTGACCGCTGACGAACGGGCCTCACTCGTCGGCGCCTACCTGCCCCCCTTGAGCCCGCTTCCTGCGCGCCCAATACGGAGCCACTCGTCGCGCTCGCCGTCCGCCGGCCGCCGCTCCCCGCTCGCGGTGGTCGGGTATTTTTCTCGAGTGTTTGCCCGGCTCGGCGGCGGAGCTTCCTTCCTGGCGGGCCGTCGATGCGGGGAGGGCCGCTCGCGCCGCCCAGCGCCGCCCCGTCGCCCGTCGACCGGCTCACTGCGCGGCCGTTTGTTGTTGTTTGGCGCCGGTGTGGCCAGCGGCGGTCGCAGTGTTAGCTTAGGAAGTGGAGCGGCGGTGTGGCGGAGAGCGGCCCGGCCAGGTAAACAGCGACAGAGGAGCCTGGGAACATTCTGGCCGGTGCGGCCGACGCTGTGAGGAGTGCGAGAGGAACCCGGGTGAGGAGCCCGAGTGAGGGAACCGGGTGAGGAACCCCGGCGAGAAGCCCATTGGTCGGCTGGAGTGAGTGCTCGGTCAGGAGGCGTGCCCGGCACCTTCCAGGGTAAGCCAAGGAAACTGTCAGTTGAACCGACGGCAAGTCAAAAGTTCGCGGCTAGAATCGCACTCGAGCATTTTGCATTTGCTATTCTAGTTTCATGGTCTCGTTTACGACGTCGCTCGACGAAGCTCTGCGCAAAATAAGGTGGAGTACTCCCGACGCACCATCAATTTCTTCCGGGCCGTTGATAACTTGACAGTGCAAGGACCGTGAAAATGGAGCGAGCAGTAAAAGCCGTGACAGGGATGACAAATCCGGTAATTTCAGCCGAGACAGTGGCGCAGCGCGGCGCAGGTTTATTAGACTTCAACTGAAAACAACCATGTGCTATTTCGTGCCATCATTTTTCGAACGTGCATCAACCGCTGGACGGTTTTAGCTGACAACCTGCAGTACATCGTGGGCTAGTGATGGTCCAAGTGACGCTGTGCCCGAGTGTGCAAGCAAGCAGCACTCAGTAGCCGGGCCCCCCCCCCCCCCCCCGGCTGTCGTGACCTGATGGTGCCGTGTTTGTCCCAGCTGGCATGATCTGGCGCTGCTGCGCCGTACTGCCTGCCCCCACCGCCTGGATCCAATTAACATTTGCGAAAATTAAACCAGCTCGGGCCGGCTGAAATAGCAAGCTGCTGCTGTCTCTGTGTGCTGTCTTGGCATTATATTCGGCGCACTGTCAGCGAAAACTGTATCTATTTTCCGCATGCCATTAATGAAAATAGGCGTTTCCGTAGTCGTGTGATTGTTCTAATCTCCCGCAACTTCGCATCCCATTTGCAGGGTTAAGCGCACTAATGCAGCTCGGTTAAGCGTGCTTTTAAGCTGGAACGTAATCTTGTGGAAAATTCGAAACTGACGCTGCTAAAAAAATTATCTAGCTTCGACATTTCCCCATTCTGTCTCAGTAAAATGCTCAGGTGTTTAAGTGAATTATGGCGTGCCTCTTGGCAATTAGTTTTCACTTTTCAAGATACACAATAAAGACATTGAGCTCCTCATCTTTCGGCGTGACCAGGTGAGAGTTCGTACTCTAACCACAATCGATCTTCAGTATATTAGGCAACACCGGTTATAAGACGTTGACAAGGAGGTATTGGTTGTATTAACAAAACTTGACGTTTCAATATGCGCTTATGGTCACGGGTGACTATGCCGACTGGTGCTAGCGACTATGCCGACTGGTACTAGTGACCTTATGGTCATGGGTGACTATGCCGACTGGTGCTAGCGACTATGCCGACTGGTACTAGTGACCTTATGGTCATGGGTGACTATGCCGACTGGTGCTAGCGACTATGCCGACTGGTACTTGACCTTATGGTCACGGGTGACTATGCCGACTGGTGCTAGCGACTATGCCGACTGGTACTAGTGACCTTATGGTCATGGGTGACTATGCCGACTGGTGCTAGCGACTATGCCGACTGGTACTAGTGACCCTATGGTCACGGGTGACTATGCCGACTGGTGCTAGCGACTATGCCGACTGGTACTAGTGACCTTATGGTCACGGGTGACTATGCCGACTGGTGCTAGTGACCTTATGGTCACGGGTGACTATGCCGACTGGTGCTAGTGACCTTATGGTCATGGGTGACTATGCCGACTGGTGCTAGTGACCTTATGGTCATGGGTGACTATGCCGACTGGTGCTAGTGACCTTATGGTCATGGGTGACTATGCCGACTGATACTAGTGACCATGATAACATCTTGAAACGGCTTTTTGTGAGTGTAGGCAATGCTCGCTTGATAACGTCGTTTAGCCGTGCATCATGCCATGCTACAGGTCAACCGTTATTAAAATAACAATTCTCAATTCATAACTTGTAGTTTTTGGTACTCCATTTCACACTGACCAACAGCAAATGCGCAATATGTCGGCCACGCCTCAAGAACAGAAAAACACGCTTTTTAGCCATGACTCCGACGTGGTAGAAGCGTAGAAATGAATTTCTCCCCAACTGGGCGAATTGAATGAATACAGCGTCATGGTGAGCCATTACTGACGTGGGCCTGCAGTGAAGAGTCGGTCGAACGGCTCGAAACCAACTGCTCGTGCCTCTGGCGAAATCAATTTGTCCAGGGTGGTGACGGCGGTTCAAGACCATTTCTCAAGGTCATCACCACTCTGACACCGGTGATGCTGCTTACCAACACGGTCACCAGCCATCCCACGAGCCAGAGCTGGCGCAGCTCACTGCGGGTCGGCCACGTACCGTCCACCTCTGTCCGCTGACGACACCCGTGGACGGGGCGCGTTGGCCACGTGCCGTCCACCTCTGTCCAATGACGACACCCGTTGACGGGACGCGTTGGCCACGTGCCGTCCACCTCTGTCCGCTGACAACACCCGTGGACGGGGCGCGTTGGCCACGTGCCGTCCACCTCTGTCCAATGACGACACCCGTTGACGGGACGCGTTGGCCACGTGCCGTCCACCTCTGTCCGCTGACAACACCCGTGGACGGGGCGCGTTGGCCACGTGCCGTCCACCTCTGTCCAATGACGACACCCGTTGACGGGACGCGTCGGCCACGTGCCGTCCACCTCTGTCCGCTGACGGCACCCGTGGACGGGGCGCGTTGGCCACGTGCCGTCCACCTCTGTCCGCTGACGACACCCGTGGACGGGGCGCGTCGGCCACGTGCCGTCCACCTCTGTCCAATGACGGCACCCGTTGAAGGGACGTGTTGGCCATGTGCCGTCCACCTCTGTCCACTGACGACACCCGTGGACGGGGAGGTGACTGACCGCGCCGTGCCTGCCGTTCCAGTGGAGCCCAAGACACCGCAGATCGAGTACCGCACGGCGCTGATCGCCTCGGGCAAAAACCTGACCGTGCGCGTGGGCGAGGAGGTGGATGTTCAGTGCCGCGCGCGCTACGGCAACCCGCCGGCCATCATCAAGTGGTTCATCGGTAAGTAGGCGTGACACGCCAGTCATCAGTTGTGATCAGCGTGATGGGGTATGGGAGATCACTGTGCGCTCATTTGTAACGAGTGCGGCTAGAGTTGTGACAGTCGAACTGAGACGGCTATGACTTGCGGACAGGAGATCATTTCTGTGAAAAGTCGACCCCTTACCCGAACGGGGTAAGCACGGTAAGAACCCAGCTCCAGCATGGGGCCATGTTCATCGACTGATCAGACTTTAGTGTTCTAGCAATGACTTAGAGGGGCGGGGGAGGGGGGACTTGGCTGAAAACGCTGGTTAAACATCATTTGCCGCAGGAGCTGATAGTTCTAGCGGCATTTCCGTCTCAAGGCAGTATCTGATGACAATTCTTGCATTCATTATAGCTATGTTTTAAGAAGTATTTCATAGCTGAGTTATTTTAGGTTTTGATCAATTTGTTTCGAATCGATCGCAAGTTTCTGGGATGTTTTGTCACGGTTAGAAAGTGAAAACTATAAGAAGGCAAGGGGTGTGTATATGTGTTCTCAAAGTTCATGCATTTTGAATTAATGCCGCCTATTTTGTTCAACTGATCTTTTCCATGTCAAACATGGTTGGAATGCCTGTTAAGTGCCTGTGAATATTTGGAAGCTTTGGGTGGTTTCCGACCCTACAGTGTTTTTCTCAGTGATGCAAAGCGAAAGTAGAACACGCTTTGCCTCCCACCTGGCGTTGCCGTCAAATGACTCACATCTAAATGGTCGTGCAACATGTTCCATATAAGTTCACATGCAAAATAATGGCAGAGTTCGTGCCGTTGACCATTTCAATACCCCTGTAACAATAGGTGTTTGTCTTCGATGTGGGTAAACACCTACCTGCTGGTACCAGGCGTGCTTGAATATCCTGTGCTCTCCATATATTACAATGATGGCGTGTGAAAATGCAGGTGCTCCGTTAACAGTTTATATGTAACGTAAACTATCAAGATGTTTCGACATGATGAAGAACCAAGCAGTGACTCCAGTCCGCCCCAGTTCCACAACTCTGTTGTCGCCTTTCCAAATTCGCCGCTCGCCAGCCAGCTGATTATGCAGCGGAGCGTGTGGTGGCGCCTAGTCCGCCATCAGCGACAGTGGTTCTAAATCAGCGCATGATACGGCAGGTTAGAGCCGCTCGTCCGGTGCCGAGGCCGCGATGCCAGCTCTGACTGGGCGCCGACGGCCCCGCCCCAGCCGCGGCCTGTATTCAGGCGTGTGGCGCCGGCCGCTCTGACGAACGGCCGGCGCCCGGCCGGCGACAGCCCATGGCTTTCCGATCCCGCCGCCGCCGCCACCTCTGATGTACGGCGCCGGGCGCGCGGCTGCCATGACGTAGAGTCCGACCCGGCCCGCCGCTGATCGCTGCCAGAGATGGCTGTGTGGGTACCGACGGCCGACGAGAGGCTCCTGGGCCCTCCGGCCCCGAATGACCTCAGACTCTCGATCGGCCATCGATGGGGATCATCGCTTTGTGATTTGCACCCCTGAAATGTCTGGCACTCCACTTCTGCCCTAGCGCGCTACACAAGGCTCAAGCCGGTCAGCTCGGCACGGAAGATATAAAGTGTTGTCTCTTTTGACCGGCGCTGGAAAATGTCGTCATTTATATCTCACGAGAACGAGCTTTTACCAGCCTTCGACAGATGACTGATCACCTCCTAAGTCAAAGCTTTCTTTCTTCAACCCTTACGATACCATGAGAAATATTTTGTCTCCTTGATGCTAAACCTCCCAATGTAGGCAACATTTTAACACAATGGCCTTCTAAAGACGCCAGTAAATTACAGCACGTAACTGATGATACACTGCAGTCATCCATTCTCATGATGGCGAAATTAGGACAATTTGCTCTACGCTCTGCCCCAGATGTTCTTCGCTACATGCCCTCCCAAAATGGTCTAAATGAGCATGCAGCGGGCGATTTTGGTATTATGAAGCGTGCCGGTTACTCAGGCCATTCTGCGTAGTGCAGCGACGCATAGTTATAATGAAATACGCTTATAATAATCAAACCATCCAACACGCCACCTGGCTGGTCCTCCATCCAATACGTCACCTGGCTGGTCCTCCATCCAACACGCCACCTGGCTGGTCCTCCATCCAACACGCCACGGGGACATCCAACACGTCACCTGGCTGGTCCTCCATCCAACACGTCACCTGGCTGGTCCTCCATCCAACACGTCACCTGGCTGGTCTCTCCATCCAACACGCCACCTGGCTGGTTCCTCCATCCGACACGCCACCTGGCTGGTCCTCCATCCGACACGTCACCTGGCTGGTCCTCCATCCGACACGTCACCTGGCTGGTCCTCCATCCGACACGTCACCTGG
>NW_023596136.1:8456895-8539395 GCF_011947565.3 Pollicipes pollicipes | reverse complement strand
GGTAATGAGAAATGTGTTTCAGTGTCTAATGCGGCAGAGAAATCCCGCTTCGAGGACTTATTCTCATCCCGTGCCTTTCCTCACAAAGACGAATAACTGGCAGCTGTTGATGCGTTGGCGGGGACTAACTGCGCCGACAGCTGCCAACTGTCTCACCTGCTCCTCTCAGCGATGTCGCTAATGGTCTCTGCGGCCCGGCGGTGCCGTGTTTGCACAACACATTAATTGTACAAATGGCTTCCGTCACTCGATCTGCACTTTTTTTGTCTCCATCCATGCTTTTTTGTCCTCAGTGTGTTCGGGATGGAATAGGCCCGTTAATAGGTTTTTTATTTGGATGGCCTCCTCTGGCCAGCGGGTGGGTGGATTTTGATATTGAATGAGGGAAGGAGAGAGAGAAGGAGAGAGAGAGAGAGAGAGAGAGAGAGAGAGAGAGAGAGAGAGAGAGAGGAGAGAGAGAGAGAGAGAGAGAGAGAGAGAGAGAGAGAGAGAGAGAGAGAGAGAGAGAGAGAGAGAGAGAGAGAGAGAGAGAGAGAGAGAGAGAGAGAGAGAGAGAGAGAGAGAGAGAGAGAGAGAGAGGAGAGAGAGAGAGAGAGAGAGAGAGAGAGAGAGAGCGACAAAGTTCTCATGAATCCTGTCTCTGTTTTCTGACCTGTGGCTGTGAAGCCCAACGACAGGGTACTTTTAAGGCTAAAGACTGCGGGCAAACTTCCTGCCAAACGCAACCATGTCAGGGTGTCAAAGTAATGCTTCGGGGCGCAGGCATTTCTGCCTGGGTGATATGAAGCCCGTCGATACGACAGGCTACTGGCTGATTTACGTAAGCAATCAGCAGAACTATAATGCCAGAAGCCACCGCCTTTTTGTGTCTACAGCGCTATGGAATACAATATTTAGGACCTTGAATTCTAGGCCTGTGCCGCTGAGGATGTATGAATGTTTGACGAAGTCGTTATAAATATTGACAAATACCTTTATACGCCACTACATGTATACCTATACATGTATTTATGTGTAGCTATAGTCGTATAGTGCTAACTAGTGAATAGTATTCGCCAGCAGGGTGCTATTCACAATTCCACAATGTCCCAAAGCAGTGTCAGTATTTCTTCCCCAGTTCCGTGCGCGGGCCTTCCATTGCGCCGACCAGATGAGTGCGGCTGCACTCGCGCCGCGGCGGCGCTCAAGCCGTCCGTTGCCAATCAGACCGCCGAGCAGTCTGATGTTGGGCGCTGCCGCCTTTGAATGAGGCCGCCAGGCAGTGCAGGTGATATTGTTCATATTTGTGCTTACGACAAAACAAGAACACCATGTCGTACTGAACATGATATCGTATCAAAATCATATCGCATATCATATCTTATTGAACGTTACACTACGGGCAACGTTGCCGCACGTCTGATACGGCATCCATTCTATTATTCTCCCTACAAATATAAATGCGATAGAGATGTAGACGGCTTCACGGGATCACAGACTTGACCCTTGCTATGCATGGCGTTTAAAATCGGTTCAGCTCCCGTCACTTTTTTCATATCTTATCAATGGCAAAATGGCCTTTGGGAAAATTGCAAAATGGCAAAATGGCCTATGGCAAAATGGCAAAATGGCCTATGGCAAAATGGCAAAATAACTATGGCAAATGTAAATATAAATCAGTTTCGCTAACCTGTGATGTCTGCCCAATCTCCTCGACATAAGTTAGTTAGGTGATCTCCGTCGCCATAATCATAAAAGCAGGTGTCCTTGGCAACAGGGGTTAGGAACATATTGAACAGCTTGAATTTCCCTTGGATGCAAGAGTATTTCGTTATCGTTATCTGAAATATTCAGATAGATGGGCTCTTGGTTTCCGCTTCATGACATGCAAATTTTCCACCGAACTCGCGGTCACATGTTCGAAAGCCTTCGAAATCCGTCCCGACTTGGCGGCACCTAGCGATACGGTTCCAGCAAACTTGCGAAATCTTCGCTCGCTACTGCGTGTACGGTCCAGCAGCGCTTCGACGAACTTTGACAGTGCACACTGTCCTGGCGAGAGGGGACGGGGACCGGGGAGGGGGGGGGGGGGCGGGCGAGCCGCAGTGTCACATGGAACTGCGGCTGCTGAACTGCCCGCAGGCGGGCGTGGGCGTATGGTAGCAGCCGGCTCCGTCGCCGACCGGAACATGTGGCCGAGCCTGGCGGTGAGCGCCCGGTCGCCGCCGCGGTGACACCAGTCTCGGTCTCAGTCTCAGTCTCAGTCTCAGTCTCAGTCTCAGTCTCAGTCCCAGTCTCAGTCCCAGTCCCAATCGGATCTCACGGCCGTCAGCGTTGCCTGGCCGGCGCGCCCGCCAACGTCGGTGCGCTGTCCGAACGCGTGGCGCGTCCGAGCGATCTGCGCCGGCCGATCCTGGCTCCGTACCCCGGCGCTGAAGCGCGCGAGTCGTCAGCGCGCCGTTCCCTGTCCACGCGGCGTCCGGCCTCGGTCGCTGAGTTCGGCTGTCTGCGGCCCCGTGCTCGACTGCGCCGAACTTCGCGGCGGCTACGGCCGATAAACCGGCGGCGCTGGTGAGCGGCGCCGACCAACCCCAGCCGCCGCCGGCGCCAGCCTCCCAGCGGCGAACCAGACCCGTCTCGGAGGCGGGGGAGGGGAGGGGTGGCCCCGGGGACGGCCTGAAATCCGGGCACGGTCGGGGCACGTCAGGACGGCCGCATTAGCTGATGGGACGTGGCCGTACTGGCCGTCGGTGACGGCTGACTGACGCCGGATCCGATGCCGGACGGTTTCGATGACGACTTCGATGGCTGGACGGATGGCGGCGTAAGGCTATGTCTGTCACACACTACCGTTACCCTCTGTCGTTGATGTCAGTACCGTTCCATGTAATCATTCCGCAACAAATGCTCCAGAATACTGCAGAATGTTTCGAGAAGTCAAGTAGCGGTTTTTATGTTTCAGCAAACTTCCAAATAATGATTTCTTGCGGCACGGGTTTCTGTATCTCGTGCAAACTGTTGGAAACAAAGCGCAATATATTGTGCATATTTGTGAGTCGTTTTATGAAACATGTGGCGACGCTGTAGCACATTTCCTACAAGCCAGCTCAACAGCTGCCATTCCATTCTACCTTCATGCAGCTCTATTTTCCCTCTCCTCGCTCTCTGCCTCTCTCCGTCATCGTCCCCTCCTCTCCCTCTGTGCCCCTTGCCCTGGCGGCCCTGCCCGCCGAGCCCTCAGGGCCGCTGGCCCTGTGCTGCTGGGCAGACCGCCGGAGGTGAAGCTGCCCGCCGAGCCCTAACGGCCACTGGCCTTGTGCTGCTGGACAGACCCCCGGAGGTGAAGCTTCCCGCCGAGCCCTAATGGCCACTGGCCCTGTGCTGCTGGGCAGACCGCCGGAGGTGAAGCTGCCCGCCGAGCCCTAACGGCCACTGGCCTTGTGCTGCTGGACAGACCCCCCGGAGGTGAAGCTTCCCGCCGAGCCCTAACGGCCACTGGCCCTGTGCTGCTGGGCAGACCCCCGGAGGTGAAGCTGCCCGCCGAGCCCTCACGGCCACTGGCCTTGTGCTGCTGGGCAGACCCCCCGGACGTGAAGCTGCCCGCCGAGCCCTAACGGCCACTGGCCTTGTGCTGCTGGACAGACCCCCCGGAGGTGAAGCTGCTCCCCGAGCTTTAACGGCCACTGGCCTTGTGCTGCTGGACAGACCCCCCGGAGGTGAAGCTGCTCGGCCGGCCTGAGCGCGACGTCGAGGAGAGCGTCGACACGGTCGTGCTGCGCTGCAAGGTCGACGCCAACCCTCCGGCCAACGTCTTCTGGCGTTTCATCTCTAAGGAGACGGGCCGCACCGACACCTTCTATGTGGACACGCTGGAGCTGCGGCCGGTCACCAAGAAGAACTCGGGCACCTACGAGTGCGAAGCGGGCAACTCGGTGGGCAAAAGCGACCCGCTTAGCACCACGCTCGACGTTAAATGTGAGCAAAACGGGGCGCCGACGGTCCGTCAGACCTGCAGCAGACCGTACTCACTCGTGCAGCAGACCGTACTCAGACCTGCAGTAGGCCGTACTCACTGGTGCGGCTGTCTCGCAGCCAGCTGAATGGTCACGGCACACTGATATTATGTAGCTCGTCTTTGGCGCTTGCTCACGTTTGCCATCCGTTACACCGGTGTCGAGATTCCAAAAACCTGGTTCTGTCTAGAATAAAAGACCACCACCATTGATCACTTTATCGCATATAAACACACACACACACACACACACACACACACATATATATATATATATATATATATATATATATATATATATATATATATATATATTCTACATCCATGCAGATAACTAAATCGGCCAAGAACATGCGTGTGCCTGTGTGTGTTTGTGCGCGTCTTGGCTCGTGAGCGTGTTCACACGGCACGACGGCCCCGGCCCGGACGCCTTGCCTGGCTGGTGAGCGTGTTCACACGGCACGACGGCCCCGGCCCGGACGCCGTGCCTGGCTGGTGAGCGTGTTCACAACGCACGACGGCCCCCGGCCCGGACGCCGTGCCCCGCATCGACGTCGCCCGTCGCCGGCAGACGCTCCGTCTATCTACCGCGTGCAGCCGCAGCACCACGTGACGGTCGGCCTGTACAACACGACCGAGCTGGCGTGCGAGGCCGAGGGCAGTCCGCCGCCCAGCTACCAGTGGCTGCAGCGGCTGCCAGACGCCGACGGCACCGTGTTCATCCGCGGCACCAGCCAGCTGCTGCGCATCCACAACATCACCTACGCCAACCAGGGCCAGTACGTGTGCGTCGCCAAGAACGTCATCAACGGCAACGAGCGGCGCGTCCAGGGCGACACGGTCGAGGTCGAGGTCATCGGTGAGTGACCGGCCACCGGGCCGCGGAAGGGGGAGGGGCAGACGGGTGCGGGGGCACCATCTAGGCGGTGATCTGGGCGCAGTGATGCGTGGTTTGTCCGTAGTTGGATTTGCTTGCGATGGTGTTGATCCAGGACTCCAGGAGGGTCCACGCCCATGGAATTGGACCGTCGATGTGCATGCGTGCACCGTGTTAGCCACGGTGCAGTGCGTATTTTTGTTGTATCTTGCACTTGTAAATAGTCGATGAACTTGAGGCATACGAGATAGCATTGAGTTCAGTGATGCACTAGTTAACTTGCCTCTTTAAGATAAGACAGTGGTACTAGCCGTATTCCTTGAAGAAAACCAGGAGAATGGAGATATAGTTGGGTTGATATTTCGGCAACATCCTTTTATCGAAACAATAGCAAAAGTAAATTCACTTCTGAATTTTCACTGTTCACTGTTCTGAATGTTCACTTGTTTCACTGTTGTTGGAATTCACTTCTGTTGTTGTTTTGATAAAGGCATGTTGCCAAAATATCAACCCGACTATGTTTCCATTCCCCTGGTTTTCTCCGAGGAATAAGGCTAATACTACCGTCTTGTCTATGTGAATAATGTTCCTCGCTAACGCACTGAACAACTTGTCTCTATAAGAGACAAAAACCTTGGGACAAAAATGTATTTTCATGAAAACTGTTGTCAGACATTTCGCGATAACAAACAGCCGCACCCACGACTATATCATGGTGGTTTCCGCATCACGTGAGTACCTCAAGCTATGGCGCTTTTTCGCTGTGGGCCGAAGCAAGGGTTGCGAGAGTCGTAATATTTCCGTTGTTCTGCGTTTTCTGGTGACAGAAAGCTGATTTTGACAATCCTCTTTGACCTTAATCTTAAGAATCGAACAGCTTGTTTGGCAGACCCAATCAATTCAACAGTCAGGAACGCTTCTGCCAAGCTCAACCCTGCGCCAGCTCGGAGAGTCTTCCACCGGTAAACGGGCGTCGAAGTCTCTGCTCTGTGTAGACTGCACCGCATTGCCTGGCCGTTGAGCGGGCCGGCCACCGAGCGTCGCGCCGCGTCGGCTTGAACAGCCAATCAACCGCCGGTTCGCGCCGCTGGGGCGCTAGAGCTCTGGCTGGAGAGTCTGCCACCCTTATATTAATGAGCTTCCAGAAACTTCCCTTAGTGGTCATCGGCTGAACATATTAATTATTACAAACTACACGTAGGTTCACGACAGATTCAAGGCTACATAGGATTAAGTAAATTGTTTAGGTACACGGTAGGCACAAGCGTTGCGACATATCGATATATGGTCTAACGATCCTGGCATTGGAAGGGTACATTAATTGGCTGGGATCTATAAACGAGGATTTATGATAATGGACTGCAGCGGCGGGGGCGGGCCTCGAGCTCCGCTCACTGGCTGATCGCCTCGGGCCACGGCCATTCTGCCTCCCAATTTCTGTAAATTAAGCCACCATCCGACGCATCCAAGTCCGGCAGAGGGCACCAGTGACGTCATAGGTCTCGTGCTGCCGTCACCGTTATCTGTAACACCGCGCACTGGCCATCTATCGGGCCGCTCTAAATTACGTGTCGCCGGCTCGAGGAGCCGGAAAACGGCGCCGCCGGCCAATCACGACGCGTTTATTTGACGTTCGCGGATGTCGTGACAAATCCGGCTCGATCCGTGCCGTCATTGTCGAACGAGATCGTGTGTCATCGGGTATTGTCGGCGTCGGCGCGCGGGGCTTTGTTGCGAGAGGTGCAGCCGCCGGGTGGCTCGACACCGCATCCGCGCTGGCGCCTTCTGGCCGGCGATATTGCGTTCTCGATCGAGATCTGCCCACGGTCGGACTGCGGCGGTCCTCTGCGTCAACAGGCCGGCGCCGGCCGTTATTGGCGCCACTGTCACTCAGGTGGCATGGAATCGTCACTAATATTATGCAAATACCCCGGGCAAACAGACAAAGTTGACGGCTGCCGCCCGGTATAAGGCGAAATAGCGGTATTAAAGCCACCAGGGAGTTTGCCATGCAGATCGGGGGAAGGGACTCAATCACTGGCGAAAACTGCCCGTCGCCCTCCCCCACCTCTCATGCAGAGGGCTGGTTGGCTAGACATGACCGGCGATGAACCCGATGTGTCGTGGCCACAGCACGCTACCTCAGAGCCCAGTCTGGGAGAGAGACACCCACCTCCCCCGGCGGCGGGCAGTGTCCGCTGGCCGACCTGACCGTACGAGAATCGCACGGAAATGTCGCCCAGTGATGACGGAAATGGCAGCCAGAGCTTTGCCAACGCAGCCGGCTCAGACTAAGCCTCGCTGTGAACGAATTATTAAATGGGTAATGTGACACAATCGAGCATGTATTAGCCGGCGTGCCAGACGCTTTATTTGTTTTGTATTCATTTGTACTCGGTTAGGCCAAATAGTTCTTTGCATCAGTTTTTATCGCGGTACTAAACATATAACTGATGGTGGCACAGGTGGTCAAACATTATTCCTAATTAAAAGGCCTTGAACCATAGAACAGCCTGCTGGCAATGATATATTAACCGGTGATATATTAACTCTCATCACGTCATCTGCTCGAAAACATCTGGATTCGCTCATAGCTAAAACGGTTCTGCAAGATTTTATAACATATAATGGAGCGAAGCTACTGAAGCCACTGGATTAGACAATGGCGCCGAGGACATACTAAGGACTAAGTAGGCTCTCGGCCCGCGGTTTAAACTAAATCCTTAGTACAATTTCTAGTACCAGCTCTTCGGTGTTGCATCTGGCGAGCACCCATACACTAGTTCCTAATGAACCTTTTGTGGCCACTGCGCGGTCTGTGAGGCTGTTGGGCCGCCGGGGAGGGTGCTGAAATCGGTCGTGGAGGGTGCTGACAACGGCCGGGGAGGGTGCTGACGCCGGCCACGCGCTGCCCACAGGTCCGCCTCAGGTGCTGCGGCGCCAGCAGCCGGCCAAGGTGATGGCTGAGCAGGGTGGCGAGGCGGTGCTGGAGGTGGCGCTCTGTAGCGACCCACTGCCCACACTGGCCAACTGGCACTGGGGCAGCCTGCAGCTGCAGGCTGGCCAGAGCAAGGGACGTTTCGTCGCAGAGGAGATCACTCAGGTGAGATACCGGTGACGGCCGGCCGCCGACCTCCGGCGCCGTGCCAGTCTCGTTCAGAACACCACACGCAAGGGTCTTCCTAATACTCTGAAAGCACAGGGTTGAAATGGCCTAGATAGTGCAAACATAATTAATACAAATCAACTTCATATTTCTTCCATCTCAGCGACTTGTCGGGTAAATCAGTCAGAGTACCTTCCTTCCTCAGGATGTAGATAGGATGCATCCATGTGCAATATAACGCATCCGTATGCAACATACGTGCATTTGCACCTGGTGAGTGCAGTAGCTGTAAGTGAACCCATTGAACCACGCCCACACTCGTTCTTGCCTCTCTCTTCTCCAGCAGAGTTTCGGAATGTCTGACTGAATGACTGCTCGTGCTTCTGTCCTCAAGTTCGGCGCCGAGCCGACTGGGCAATTGAGCGCGACGAACGACGACTGTAATAACTCGTCGGTCCTGATGCCCGACGCCCGCTCGCGCTAACGAACCATTAAAGTTGCCGCCGACTAATGACGTCACATCGGCGCGACGCCGGCGACGAGCTCTTTGTTTCCGGACGGCGGCGTCCGCCGCTCGCCGCCCGTCCGCGCGCGTCATCAATAACACTCGGCCGCGTCGGCACGGCGCTCTCTCTCGGCGACACCGCCATCGGATAGATCGGGCCGTTTTGACGGATTTCCGGGCGGGTCGGGCGCGGACCGCCGAGTTCCGCTCGTCAGTCATCCCTCCCCAGAGCCGTGACCGGCGGCGTTCTCGGGCTGCTGAGTCCCGCTCGTCAGTCACCCCGGTGGAGAGGTCGGTCAGGGGTGTCCTCGGGCCGCTGAGTCCCGCTCGTCAGTCACCTCGGTGGAGAGGCCGATCGGGGGTGTCCTCGGGCCGCTGAGTCCCGCTCGTCAGTCACCCCGGTGGAGAGGTCGGTCAGGGGTGTCCTCGGGCCGCTGAGTCCCGCTCGTCAGTCACCCCGGTGGAGGGGTCGGTCAGGGGTGTCCTCGGGCCGCTGAGTCCCGCTCGTCAGTCACCTCGGTGGAGAGGCCGGTCAGGGGTGCCCTCGGGCCGCTGAGTCCCGCTCGTCAGTCACCCCGGTGGAGAGGCCGGTCGGGGGTGTCCTCGGGCCGCTGAGTCCCGCTCGTCAGTCGCCCCGGTGGAGGGGCCGGTCGGGGGTGTCCTCGGGCCGCTGAGTCCCGCTTGTCAGTCACCCCGGTGGAGGGGCCGGTCAGGGGTGTCCTCGGGCCGCTGAGTCCCGCTCGTCAGTCACCCCGGTGGAGAGGTCGGTCAGGGGTGTCCTCGGGCCGCTGAGTCCCGCTCGTCAGTCGCCCCGGTGGAGGGGCCGGTCGGGGGTGTCCTCGGGCCGCTGAGTCCCGCTTGTCAGTCACCCCGGTGGAGGGGCCGGTCAGGGGTGCCCTCGGGCCGCTGAGTCCCGCTCGTCAGTCACCCCGGTGGAGGGGCCGGTCAGGGGTGTCCTCGGGCTGCTGAGTCCCGCTCGTCAGTCACCCCGGTGGAGGGGCCGGTCAGGGGTGTCCTCGGGCCGCTGAGTCCCGCTCGTCAGTCACCCCGGTGGAGAGGCCGGTCAGGGGTGCCCTCGGGCCGCTGAGTCCCGCTCGTCAGTCACCCCGGTGGAGGGGCCGGTCAGGGGTGTCCTCGGGCCGCTGAGTCCCGCTCGTCAGTCACCCCGGTGGAGAGGCCGGTCGGGGGTGTCCTCGGGCCCGGCCGTGTCGACCGGCGGCTGACCCCACCGATGGCCCCCGCAGGATACGACAGAAGACTGCTACCGGGCGCGGCTGCGGGTGCTGCAGGTGACGGCCGCCGATGAGCGCGACTATTACCTCAAGGTGCAGAACGACCGCGGCTCTGACCAGTACGGCCTGGCGCTGCGGGTCAAAGGTGAGCGCGGCGCCGGCGGCCGGAGTTGTTGCGCCCCGGCCAGGGCACGGTGGCCAGCACAGAACGGCTCTTCTCTGAGGCTCCCAGGTCACTTCAGCGACTGATGCCGCTCAGCCGCTCTGACGACATCTGATAGTCGTGTGCCTTGTTGAGATGCCCTTAGTGAGCAGTGCGTGAGAGAGCAGCTGTAAGGTAACCAAAAACATGCGTTACGTCTGAAAAAAACATCTAAATTTAAACAATTTGCATATGTTGTTAGGCATATTTCCCTGCATTGATACTAACCGACATGCCGACCACACTGAGATACGCTGTAATGACTGCCACGTGCTGACCTCGGTAATCGCTGCATGCGTATCGGAGGGTTATCGGAGAGCATGTCTTCGAAGGCCCGTCAAATTGTAATTCGCTTGTTCCACGGGCCTAATGGTACCTGCTATCAGCGCTCGTCACAAAACAGAACGCCCGCATGTGAAGAGCAAAAACTGTTTAACGAAATGCATGTCTGTGCATACCTCTACATTATTTGTGCCAACAATTTGATTTGAATATTCATCTCGGTGTTTGGCATTGACGGCGCTTAGTTTGTTTCGCTTATTTTAAACGTAAGTTTGAAGAAATATCTAAGCTCTCTACCTCTTATGGAGTCCGTAGACTTAACGTGCATAAATGCTTTTGAACGGGATAAACCACGTCATCGAATGTTCATTGGTTTATCGCGTCTCCGTGTCTCGCTGGCTTGACCCGTACCTTCTGCGCTTGCAATGGTAGGGGTCAGGCCATGCACGGGTATTTCTTCCCCCCACCAGTCCTTTCTGCGTCTGCTCGGCGGCTGTATGGCCCCGTCCAGCGCCGGTGTGGCCTCCTGTCAGGGATGTGGTTTCCTGTTCAGTAAGAGGGGTACCAACGCGCCAACTTTGAGAAAAAAAATGGATCAAGTCCGTGGAGAAACACGTTTTTTGTGACATTTTGGTTACGTTCAGCTATTTTCCTTGCTCTGCCCCGAACTTGCTCGCGAAACTGCAGACCTGTCTACGGTGTGGTTCCCCACCTCTCTCCGTCTGGGCTGTCGCGTGGCTCGCCTGTGCTGCCGCCGGCGGCCGTCCCGGGCAGACAGTAGCGCTGAGGGCTCTCTCCGTCTGGGCTGTCGCGTGGCTCGCCTGTGCTGCCGCCGGCGGCCGTCCCGGGCAGACAGTAGCGCTGAGGGCTCTCTCCGTCTGGGCTGTCGCGTGGCTCGCCTGTGCTGCCGCCGGCGGCCGTCCCGGGCAGACAGTAGCGCTGAGGGCTCTCTCCGTCCGGGCTGTCGCGTGGCTCGCCTGTGCTGCCGCCGGCGGCCGTCCCGGGCAGACGGTAGCGCTGTGGGCCGTTGTTTCAGGGTTTCGTCTGCTTACAGAGCCGGTCACCATGACGGCCGTCATCAGTCTGGTGTGCGGCTGCTTGGTGCTCCTCGTGCTCGTTGTAGCGCTGCTCCTGTACGCCTTTAAAAAGGAGAAATGGTGCTTCTCACGTGAGTACTCGGGCGGGTGACGAGCACCGGCGTTGTGCACCGGAGCACCGGCCGACGGACGGATGGACACCAGCACGGTGCACTCACGTCGTGGGGCGCCTTGAGATCGCACTGCACGGGCCCAGCAAAGGCTTCCAGCTCACGGGTTTTGGAACCGCTTTGACGCACCAGAGGGGGGTCTTGAGTTTCACTTGGCCTAGCTGCATTACCCTAAGTAGCTCTTTCCTAGAGCGTGTTTTTCCAGCGCTGCCAACGATACGACTTCTGAAGCTGGTGTCAAGTCATGGAAGCCACGTGCAAAATCCCGTCTTCCTACGCTTTTAAAGGCTTTTTTCTCGGACATGAGTCCATTTTTGTAAGATGTTTTTCTCTCTTTTGTATTTTAGACACCTGGACTCGTTCTGCCAAATGCGTTTTCTGCATTGCTTTCTTTATTATTATAATATATATATATATATATATATATATATATATATATATAATTCTACATTTTTGCGAGTGGTCTTGATAAATACGTCACGGTAGCAACTATATATTGCACACGATAGTCACTAGTAACAAAAAATTGATACCGTCTTGTTATTGCGTCAGAATTATTGGTCGTCATAGTGAGCCGATGAGCTGTCGTCGTGTTACCGCATCAGACTAAACATTAACCCCATTAACGGCGGTGGAAGCTCAATGGACTACCTGTGAGGATTGGTCGCCTCCGAGACATCGCCAGGCTGTGTATCACTTACCTGATCGGCGGATTTTTACCTGTAGCGCATACGTCACATCCCTTTATATTAAGTTTATCTTGGAAAGCGCGAAATAAAATATTTCAGTCTTACGCAGATATTGTATGTCGCACTCTGCCACAAACGATGTATTGTACGGTGAGCGACGCAGATTACAACACTATAAGCGTCAGTGCAAGGAACCGACGTTTACTGCCTTCTTGGCAACTGTCCAACTAATGGTGGCGGTGACAGCTCATTAGTCCTTCAAGCTCAGCTCATTAGTCCCTCGGTAGCACCAACTGACCTGGGCCGCCAGCCGCTGCGCGGCCGCGCCGTGTGCTGTGGACAGCCGGGCGGTGCTGTGCGCCTCACCCGCATGCTGTGCGCCTGTAGGTCCGGTCCGCGTATCCGAGTCGGTCCCCAGCCAGGACCTGCTGTACGCGTACGGGCCGACCGGCCGCGCCAAGTGAGGCACGGCCGGCGGAAGCCAGCGCTCTCCGGGCAGGACCGGGGTCTCACGGGACACTACAGACCGCCCTGAGCCCACTGACATTGGCCCGCAGCCGCCCAACAGACCGGCGCCCGCGGCACCTGGCTTAGCTGGCTGGTGTGTGGGTGGTAGTCATCGAGCGCAGACTACGCCGCGCCCGAGGGTGCCCAGCTGAGGCCAGTGCCGCGAGACAACCAGTGGGCAGTGCCGGGTTGGGTGTTTTGTACCGCGGCCTGTTGAACACGCGTCGGTAGTGCCTTTTTGGTGGACAAGCGATGAGGTACGCGGGCGCCGCCAGCGTTGCCACCTGTGTTGAGGTTCAGGCTGGCTTCAGAAGTGTGATGTTTCTGTATAAGAACGTGCCAATGCCAGACCATCTGTCTCAGATAGCGTTGAAAGAAGAACCGCTTCGTCAGAATGATCCAATGAAAACCAGGGAACGAAAGTTTCCAATAGTACCTATCTTTAAGTTATCCATGTGAATGCGACACATGCCATTTTGAGCGGGTGCAAGACTCCTGACGAGGGTGCAGCTGGTGGCTCCCAACTCCCAACACGATGGGCATGCATAGTCCAACCTCGGAGCACCCGCGCTGGCCACCTGCATCTACCACCTTTGTGTGCTCTGTCGTGGTGCTGCAATGTTACTTCAACTTCTCCACTGTCCATTTGCAATAAACTTGTAACACAGACTAGCAACCTTCTTGCATGCCCTAACGAGGACATTTCGCAAAGGTAACTTTTCGTATTCGTAGCAGCGAGCATGTGTCACTAATTGCGCAATTTTGGGCAATTTTGTATTCATTTGAATGGGTTCGTAAATGTGGAAGACATTCCGTAAGTTGTTCAGTGCATTAGCGAGGAACATTATTCGCATAGATAAGACAATAGTATTAGCCTTATTCCTCGGAGCAAAACCAGGAGAGTGGAGATATAGTGGGGTTATATTCTGGCAACATACCTTTATCGAAACAAAAGCGGAAGATTGTCTCTGCCATTGTTTCGATAAGGACATGTTGCCGAAATATTTGCCCAACTATATTTCCATTGTCCTGGTTTTTCTCCGAGGAATAAGGCTCATACTACCGCCTTATCTATGTGGAAGACGTTCGTTTAATTCCACTTTTCATTGCTTGAACACCAAAATGCATGTGTCTATCTGTCTATTTTATTCCTATCCTGCTCCCTTTTTCGACCAGGAGAAGAGAACGTCCTCTTAACTGCTCTGCATTTTTATGGGGAACAGTCCTTCCGTTAAGTCTATTCATCCGCAGACAAACCGTGACACTATAACGACGTTTAATTAATGAACATACAACTCCAACATGATGCATATAGTTTTACACGTGCACAGACAACGGTTTTGTCTGAATTTCTACCCGTTGTTGGTCTAAATGGAGCACGGACGCGTACCAAACTTTCTTGTTCGCCTAATGCACTTGTAACCTTGCCTCTCTTCTTTGCTTTCAGAAAAGGGAGGTTTCAAGCCAACTGATCTGGAAAGGTGAGTGAAAAACGTACTTTTCCGCTTCTCCCACCCTTTCATATTCCTGGAATGGTAGCTTAGCTTGGACGAGACCAGTTTTTAGCAGTTGATAGCAGTCAGTAGGACGTCGCATCCCTATAATTTGCAGCCATGTTTGTACCCGTTCTGCGTTTTTAGCTATCTGCCTTGCGTTTGCGTTCCCACTAACAAGCCTGCTACGTTCTGCTTGCGTCTGTTCCGAAACGCTCGTCGTGGCACATTCCGCCGCTGACCGCCGACGGCGCCACCGTCGCTATCGCACCGCTCCTCGCTATACCGCGTGTCCGGTGGGTGTTGCAGCGAAAAGAGTGAGGTAGAGAGCCGGACGGAGGGCGCCGCCCGCCAGGGCCTGGGCGCTATCCCACCGGACGCGCTGTACTCGGGACCGAAGAAGCCGGGCGGTCATGGCCAGCACGGTGGTCACGGTCTGCGAGAGGCAGCCAAGGTAAGCGCCGACGGACTCCAAAGCCGGCCGCCGAGTGGCAGCACTGTCTACATGGCACCATCACAAGGCCAGCCGCCTTCGCGCCGGGGCGGCTGCACCGGCGCACGCGGCCGCCGCCGGCACACTTCGCCGCGCCGCGGCCGCTGTGGTTGTGGCCCCGCGTCAGTGTCTGCCACTGAGGCTCGCCCTCCGCCGCTGTAGTTGTGGCCCAGCTTCAGTGTCCGCCACTGAGGCTCGCCCTCCGCTGCTGTAGCTGTGGCCCAGCGTCAGTGTCCGCCACGGAGGCTCGCCCTCCGCGCCAGCTGACCTCGGACGGCTCGTGTCGGCACCGCAATTGGCACCGCACTCCACAGAGCGTGACTCAACCTCGCACCCGTTTTTAATCTCACCACACACCTACTTTAGATCTCAGCGCACTTCACCTGCTATAGACCACATCAGAAGTCACCAAAGGCCACTGCTTGCTTCACGACATCCAGCTCAACAGCCGGCAACCCGACTCGGTAGAATTCAGAACTTTTTTAATGTCTCGTCACTGGGCGCAGCAAGCACCGAGAAACACGCGCCACTTCGTCAGACGGATGCTGGTCTTTGCTGCTCGTATGGCGAGGCATTTTATCAAACCATCAGTCTCCCTGCGATGTTCTGCCTTTCAGTCTGAGAACCCTGCATGAAAACGGACGATGTGCGCACCTTGACTGCATGTGTATGCTGGAACCTGAGCTTTCTCAGGCATGCTTTAAGCTAGTCATTTGTTTCTCGAATCGTATATAGCCTTGTTGTGCTATCATATCGTTCCATACAATAATTTTGCTATTGTATTGTTAGTTGTCACCACGAATTTGTCTAGTTAACGGGTGCTCCGGCTTCACCACGCATCGAAAAGCGCGGTAGTGCCCTGGGAGATGATTTGATGATTGATGCTGCTGGTGATATATTTGTCCTTTTAAAGGGAGTTGCGCTTCCAAGAAAGCTTTCCATTTTTGCTAGAAATAGCCTTAGGATACATTTTTTGCTTCAAAAACAGGTTTGGAACGCTAATCACAGAGCACTGAGAACATTGTCACCTTTTCACTTGTTCAGAGAGTCACGCCGCCCAGCATCATCAGCTGGCGACCGAGTTGCCTTGTTGTAATTTTAGCATGCCATGATTACAGCACCGTGGTGAAGACGGAGACAGTGGGAAAAGTGATAGCTCGCGAGGAGGCATCATCTACGCCGACCTCCAGCTGCCAAAAACCTCCAACAACGGTTCAATGAGGAAGTACCGCAACGAACGACACCTACTGCCCAGCGAGCAGAGACATCTAGCGGGCGCAAGCAGGAACGAGCCGGCGCGGACCGAGTACGCCGAGATAAAATTCGTTCCAAAAATTGACGAGCGAGCGGACATTTAGCGTGGTGACTTTCAGAGCGCCGAGAACTTGTGCGAGGCCGGCTGTGTGTGATGGCAGACATTTTTTAAGTCTCGGTCGCGAGCTGGAGGAAGCGAGCGAAAGGGCTACGTCCACGCAGCGATAGCGATGGCTTGCCTCAGACATTCAGTGGAGCTCCAGCCGCTGCAGCCCGCTTAGACACGAGCTGAGCAGGGCTCGACTGTGGCATGCCCGACCGCTAAGGACAATCATCTGCTTATCGCGCCGCAAGCGCCGCGTCTGTAAATCCCGTAGCTTGTGTGCATCGCGCGCGGATCTGCTGTTGCCCCGCCGACCACTAATCGGTGTAAGGTATACCATGTACAAAGCAATAAGTCAGCGTGAGCTTTCGGCGACAGCATCGCCCGGGCTGGGAGACCACTCTCAGTTGGTCTGTGGGCGCTGCGACCGCGCGGCCTCTGGCGTCCTCCCGCTGTGCTCCCTGCTGGCTGATCGCCGGACTCGCCCTGTACGCCAGCGCCCCTCTGGCGTCTGCCCGCCGTGCTCCCTGCTGGCTGATCGCCGGACTCGCCCTGTACGCCAGCTCCCCCGTGGCGTCTGCCCGCTGTGCTCCCTGCTGGCTGATCGCCGGACTCGCCCTGTACGCCAGCGCCCCTCTGGCGTCTGCCCGCTGTGCTCCCTGCTGGCTGATCGCCGGACTCGCCCTGTACGCCAGCGCCCCTCTGGCGTCTGCCCGCTGTGCTCCCTGCTGGCTGATCGCCGGACTCGCCCTGTACGCCAGCGCCCCTCTGGCGTCTGCCCGCTGTGCTCCCTGCTGGCTGATCGCCGGACTCGCCCTGTACGCCAGCGCCCCTCTGGCGTCTGCCCGCTGTGCTCCCTGCTGGCTGATCGCCGGACTCGCCCTGTACGCCAGCGCCCCTCTGGCGTCTGCCCGCCGTGCTCCCTGCTGGCTGATCGCCGGACTCGCCCTGTACGCCAGCTCTCCCCTGGCGTCTGCCCGCTGTGCTCCCTGCTGGTTGACCGCAGGCCTCGCCCTGTACGCCGGTGGGCACACCTCGTCCAGGGCTGGGCATGTTCCAATGCTACTCGTCCCTGGCGGACTTCATGTCCTGAGGCGGCGCTCAGGTGCAGCTCAGGCTACAGTCCGCCAGGCTTTGATGTCACATGCTCTGAGCAGCTGGCGCCGTGTAACTGCCTATCGATGAGTTTTCAGCAGCGTATGACACTGTTTGCACCAAATCTAGTCTTGCGCAGTATGCGTGAACAATGTGAGTGAATATTGGTCGCGCATGGTTTTGTCAGTGTCATATGGTTTTAGAGCTGGCTGAATATATTTCGTCAGACAGCAAACCCAGCAACGTGGAAATGGTGACAATTGTCATGTAAACATTCCATGAATGAAACGTTCAGCGTTTCAACTGCAGAGCGAAAGATAAGCAAACATGTACCGGATACGCTGGTGATATGAAGGTGGTGCCCGGGGGTATCACGTTCTCAGATCGGTTGGGGGTCACGCCGGTCGGTCCAGATCAGATCGGTCCAATAAAGTTGGCCTAACCCACCCCCAAATCCTGATTTTCTCCTCGGATTCCGGTCACTTTGATTTGCGTTCCTGATGTTGAAACTAGAACAGAAAGGCAATACTTGATAGATTCCAAAACTGTTTTGATATTGTTGAGGAATGGCATTCAATTTGAAGTTGATGTGATAGTGTTAATAATGATATACGATGGTGGTATAGCCGGTGATGCGTTTAGAACCCAGTATATGAGCGGTTCAGACACTAACTGCATTTCATTGGCCCAATATTCCATTTTTGCCCACGTTCGTTGGGAGGCTCAAAAGAGCATTGAGTCGGATCAAGTAAGCATTGGAGGGGGCGGGAGGTCAGGGCACCCGGAAAGCATGCAAAGTGACATTCCTGACGGTACCAAATCATTTTGTAACACTAGAGAACTGAGCCTGATCCAGCCCTGTCCAGTTTGCTTCTAGATGCGACGCGTCATAGCAGTTGGCGTTCACAAAAATGCAGAACGATCAACCTGCGGAAGCAAGTTAATGGCCCGTAGCAGAGCGCCGGTTGCCAATAACGGCCTCAAACACGGAGTTGGCCGCAGCTGCAGTCTAGGGGCGGCCCGTGCCACCGTCGGCCGCCTGACGCGGGATAAGTCGGCAGGTTGGGAGCACTTGCATCTTACCACTATATCTTACCACTATATCTTATCATTCACCGATCTTATTAGCAATCGCCCACTTCAACAGCAAGTCCGTTCCAGTGGCGCAGGCAGGGGCACAACGAACACGTGCGATACTCCCCTTATGTTCGTTCCCAAAGATTAAAGGTCCGATAGGACTGTCAGAGGTTGCATTTAGGAGACCCAGCCCGCAGGGCTGGGTCTCCTAAATGCGATTTGACACTCGAATAACCCCGGAGTCGATAATGTCCTATATGTTGGTCAAGACACCGCCAATAACGCACATTTGGCTCCGTGTCGGCATGGGTCTGAGGGCTCATTTCCCAAGCATGGACGAAGTCAGAGCCAGCGATTTACATTGGTCGGGGCCCCAGCGTCTGTCAGCGCCCCAAAGCGCCTTACAGGGGACTCTGTGTTCGCAAGGGGCCCTCAATCGGTCAGAAGTAGTGTTCGAGGAGGCCCAGAGAGCCTGAAGGGTCCACCGGGATCGACAATCAAAGGCCCGAGAAGAGGGCCTAAGGACACGAAGATCTGGTCGGAGTCATATTCAGGGGCCCCAGCCTGTGGGAACGGGCCCTCAGTGACAGCCAGCGGGCTCCTTCGCCGATCGGAGACCCCCTGAGTCGATAAGGTCCTAGAGGTCGGGCAGACACCACCAGTGCCGCACAGTCGGCTCTGTGTCGGTATGGGCCGAGCCTAAAGAGCCACTTCCCAATCATCTGCGAACCCGGGGCCAGCGATTTACACTGGTCGGGGCCCCTGTATCTGTCAGGGGTTCACCGCGCTTGACAGCGGCCCTGTGCTTGCAGGGGAGCCGGAGTCGACCAAGGGCAGTGCTTGATGAGGCCCAGGGGGCTTCTATGAGGGCCTTCTTATTAGGGCTTTCTGTCCCTATTATATACAGCCTCGATCCGGGCCGTGTCCGTCTGCGTGCTTGGGACCCATTTTCCGAGCAGGAACAGGATTGGAGCTCGCGATTTGCGATGTTTGGGGTCTCTGGCACAGTGCGGGGCTTCTGTGTCGGTCAAGGACTAGTGTCTAACGGGGGCTGTGTGGCAGCAAGTGACCCCGAGTCGGCCAGGAGCCGTCTTTGAGAGGCCCGAAGTGGGGCCGAAGGGTCTCTCGGGACGAGAGATCAAGGGCCCCACTGGATGGCTGAAGGGCCCGAAGGAGTGGCTGAAGGTCACATTAAGGATCCCGTCTGCAGGGCCGTGATCACAAGTGTCAGTCAGAGATCCTCTTACCGACGGGGGGCCCCTGACACAGAGCGTTCCTCTATTCCGGTCTTGGATCACCAACACCGAACAGTCTGCTCCGTGTCGGTCTGAACTCTGGGCCCATTTCACAAGAAGGTATAAGGCTGGGGCCACTATTTACATTGTTCGGGGATTCTGATAACATGCGAGGCTCCTGTATCGGTCAGGAGCCCACAGCGCCTAGTAGGATGCTGTGTCAACAAGTGGCCCCGAGTGGACCAGGGAACATTTGCTCAACAGGGACGGTGATGAAACCTCCAACGTCAGGGGCCTCTTGCATTGGTCAGGGCCCTCGGTTAATGAAGGGAAACATGATAACTCATGATGAGCTTTCACATTGAGACACCCTGTGCCATTCAGGGTCCTCATTACCGAGCGGTGGGCCCTCCAGCGCAATTCTTGCGTGGGCCCATCGGGCCGAACTGAAGTATATGAGCCAATTATTGGACCACCTGCAGCGATCAGGAATCTTGTTGCGTCAATGGGGGTTCCTGTGTTGATCCGGGGCCAACTGCGCGGGTCAGAAGGCCTCCGCGTCAGGACGGGGACCGATGTGATATGATATATGTCACTAAGGGCCTCCGGATCGACCAGGGGTCCGACCCCGCGTCGCCAAAGTGGCAGCCGGAAGACACCCTACGGTAGGACGGAATGGCGCTTCAGGCCTGGAGCGGGAGCAATAATGTACCCCCAGTATTCTACTCAAGGCGATCCGTTGCCCGAAGAGAAGTAAGGGGCCACATTAGCGTTGAACAGGGTGGGTCGAAGTGGGTTCAAAAATGAACAAGGTCATCCCATGTTTACCTGAGAACGCTTATACCTTTGCAGAGCTGACTAGTAAAACAAATTTGTCGAAGGGTTTGGGCATGCGCGCCTACAATCTTGAAAACAAGGACGGCGACGGTCGGGGTTCCGGTTTCCGTAAAACCGAACGGTGTTGGTCACTGCAGGTAACATTGGGGAGCCGGCGTCGTGTGCGCGAGGACGACCGTCGTGAAATAATGTTTACGAATCTGAGTGTCCTTCAAAATTAACTCACACCGTTCAAAGATCAGGCTTGGCGTATCTGTATATAACCTCGAGTTTGTCCCCTAGACAGATTAACAGTTGCAGCAACACGAAAAACAGAGATTCTACCTTTACTCCTTCAGTTTCACCATTAGGTTTCAGCACCGTTTCGCGATACCGTGAGGCAAATCCGTTGTCATCAATCTAAAAGTTGCACAGGTGAAATGTACGCCCGAACTACCCTCGAAAGGTACGATCTCGTGTCATGAGACGTGCGAAGGTACTTCTTTCAAATGCGTCGAGATTTTCGTCCACATTTCAGCCACGGCCTAGTGTTGACCGCGGCGCCGGCGCTGCGCGGCCTACAGAGACTGCAATGCATAACGTTGAGGTACTCGTTGGCAAGATCTGCGAGCGCGCATGTTCAAAACTGCGTTATATTATATGCATCCCCAATCAAGTCTGACTGAATGCTGAACACTCCCGGTAGGCTAATACAAATAGTTACCCATTTCGATCTACCATCTACCTTCGCGGGATTCGAAATCTACATTCTGAAGAAACCAGGTCAAAATTCTGGCAAAGCTTCGAAGTTCCATCGGTTTGGAAAGAGCTCACTTGATCATTTCAAAATGAAGAGCGCCGGTGATTTATTCCATGCACTCGTATGACACATTATTTCTGCGGTTTCTTACACGCGCTCGGGTGGGGGTCAAATTGACCCCCCGAAAGTTTTCCAGAATGGTTTCCGAACGGCGCGGCATAGCCGCGCCAAATTCTGTATATCTGCAGACGATTGAATAGCGGATCGTTTGGCATAAAAAATTCAGGTGTACCTTGTAAAGTCACTGACCTATGGCAGGTCAAAGTCAGGCCATTGTTTCAGCGAAGGCAATTTCTAGGGAATCCTTCAATCCGATCTAACAGCGGAGTGTTTGACGAAGCCATACATCTGTGGGATGCTTTCTTAGGCAAAACAACATTTGAATGAGCTGTAAATACTGCCTAGCGTTATCTCTGTCGCTTAGTCAAAGTCAAAGCAATCTTGCATGATTTTGGTCACCTTGACCTTCAAAAGGTCAAACAAGGTCACTGACCTTGAATGAGAATATGAACTTTTGTTTGGAAAGTTTCATAGGTTCTGGGGGCACTTGGAGAACAACCTGGAACGTGACCTTGCTTGACCTTTTTTGATCTGAAGGTCATGACCTAGGAATCTGAAACTTTCACCTAAGTGAGTTCACATACAGGTCAACACACGCTGCAAATTTGGTGTTTGTAGCTTTCTTAGTTCCCGAGATCTCAGTGGAGTCAAATTGAACCTCTCCCCCACCGAGCGAGGAATATCTAGCCGGACACCCGGGCGCGTGTTAATATACAATTCAGGCAGAATTGATCTTGCGGTACCTTAGAACTCTGTTCCAGTTATAGAAGGCGAAAATGAAAAAAAGACAAACATGCTTTCATGAATAAATCGACGTTATCCGGCAATTTATTTCGGGGGCCTTCGTTAACCCTGAAGCGCCTCCCCTTACTAAGCTGCGCGAGCTGATGGCCGATATCTGACCAAGGCCGCGTCCCTGGTCCGATATCACGCCAGCCACTTGAGGGGTCCGAGCGGCAGTGCCAGATTACGCGTCCGCTGCCGAGCCACGCCGCTGCGGTCCGGTGAGGATGACATGCAGCCGTCCAGGCTGTCTGCGCGCCGCGCTGCTGGCCGAAAACCTGCTGCTGCTGGTGGGCGCGCTGCTGCTGCTGACTGTGGGCGCCGACGCGCTGGTGTCAGATGGCTCGCGCGCTGCCGTGCTGGCCGGCGTGCTGCTGGCCCGCGGTGCCGCCTGGTTGCTGACCGGTGCCGGTTCACTGCTGCTGCTGCTGGCGCTGCTGGGCGGCGGCGGTGCGCTGCTGCGCAGCCGCTGCCTGACGCTCACCTTCAGCGTGCTGAGTGGTCTGCTGACGCTGCTGACGCTGCTGACGGCCGTGGGCGCGCTGCTGGTCACGGGACCGCTGGCCGGCCGGCTGGAGGCTGCGCTCATCCGCTCCCTGGCAGACTATGGCAGCCACGCCGACGTCACGCGCGCCTGGGACATGCTGCAGAGTGGCTTCCGCTGCTGCGGCGTCGTCAGCGGCTTCGACTGGGCACGGAACAACTCGCTGACGACGGTCGTGCCCTGGAGCTGCTGCCGCCGGCTGCCGAACGGCACGAGCGAGGCGTGCGAGGCAGCACCCACCAACGCCGACTCGTACTACAGTGTGGGCTGCCTGGCGGCGGCGCGACACCTGCTGACGGCCGAGGGCTGGCTGCTGGGCGGCATCGCCATCGCCATCACTGTGATCCTCGTCGTCTCCAGCGTCGCCGGTTGTTGCTTCGCCAGGACCAAACGGTAAGGTCGCCAGCGACGCGCAGAGCGGCGATAAAATGATAAGAATGGGGGGGGGGGGGGTATAATGTCAGGCCTGGCTGACTCAGGGACCAGATCCTGGGCTTTCTGCAGAGGAGCAGCAATTTTTCTCTCTGTCGACAACTGGTTGCCTGCTTTCATTGCTTTACGATAGGATAACAAACTCCAACAATAGCGAGAATGATCTCTTTTGGGAGAGTAGACGAGAGCAGAAGCTGAGAAAAACAATGAAAGTGCAAATACTGCCCTCCAAGAGACCAGACAATGGTGCAACACCAATCAACGCGAGTCGTCTGTAGGGTAGGTGGGCCCAGTGGGGTCAAAGCCCGCTCGCAGGAAGCCCACACAGGCCCTGCGATCTTCAGCTCACAGGCGACACACGCGCCGCGCGATGCTCGCTTGTTGTAGGCAGCCTCCGGCCAGCCACCGTTGGCTTGCCTTCGACGTTTGCGCATTATGTGGCGACCGCATTGTTGTTTTTTGTTCGTCAGAAGGGCATGATGACTGAGTAGAAAGGACAGCCGACTTTTACCAGGGGTAGAGCGGGGATGAAAAGACTGGAATCTCGGTCGCATCATGGTCGTTCTATTACGCTGTGCGCCGTACTTCCGAGCCTGAATGTTAGCGTTGACCAGTCGCGGGCTATCGATGACGCCCCCTCCCCTCTTTCCCCCATCCGGGGTCGCGGATATCGCTGATAGATCAATATATTGCGGGCCTGGTACAGACAATCGTTGAGAGGTTAATGGTGAAGGCCGCAGTGGATCCTCGTTGCTCCAGTGTATAGTCGCATGCCAAGTTACGTGTCGGGGAGGGGGGGGGGGGGGGGAAGCGTGATCAGGGCTCCTCTGATGGCGGTGGAAACTTGTGCACACTACATTTGAAGCTCGGTTCACGCCCAACTTCCATATCGGATGCGTTGTTGTCCATAACTAGTAATGATCGCCCTTGGTCTTGTTTAGCAGAGCTGGTCGGTTCCTACTCCCCGCAGTAAAATTCGCTACGGCCACGTGGGTATGACGCCAAACGCACACGCCGATAGCATAAAACGCTATTTGGATATGATATGCGTGTCATTCAAGCCGACCGAGCTGGGGGAGGGGGGGGGGGAAGAGGGAAGTCAGGAAAGACATCTGGCAATGGGCTCATGACAATATACACTTTGGGATATGCTTTTGAGTCCGTTTATGATACGTGCCCCATATGCCATCTCCGCTCAAGCAATAATGGGAGGCTACAAGCCTACAGCGTACCAACATGATAAGATTCTTGACTTGCAACGGCCGACTGTGCAAATCTCTGTGCAAATGTGTCTGCAATCAGCCATCTGCAGAGCTCGGTTCCGCTAGAACGAGACGGGTTTGGTTGTTCCCTGCAACCGTCGCATGGCGCTATCGCACTGGTGACAGGACGCCAGAAATACGCTGTGTCCACCCCGACATCGCATGTTCTCTCGATGAGCCACAACGGCTGCCTAATCAAAATTCACACAAAGGCGAAAGTGGCGGGGACGTGTGCACGATTTCGCGCCGAGAAAGGGGCTCAGCGGAAAAGGAATAAGCATTTTCGAATTGGACTCCGAGTAGGGCTATGAATACGGTGGCGGAAAGAAAAGGCAGGAAAAAGGGCGCTGCACTGTCCTCTTGAGCACGCCCTGTATCGCGTGCGACGGCGATGTGTGGGTCGTGTGTCCCGGCATACCGTCAACCTGTCTCGCGTGCGATGGCGATGTGTGGGTCGTGTGTCCCGGCATACCGTCAACCTGTCTCGCGTGCGATGGCGATGTGTGGGTCGTGTGTCCCGGCATACCGTCAACCTGTCTCACGTGCGATGGCGGTGTTCGGGTCGTGTGTCCCGGCATACCGTCAGCCTGTCTCACGTGCGATGGCGGTGTTCGGGTCGCGTGTCCCGGCGTACCGTCAGCTTGGTTCGCACGAGCAGCACCGATGCGTCTTCCGCTGCCAATGACCCACCGCTTGACCCAGTCAGGCCAGCTGGTAAGTTTGCCATCTGTGTTAGAGCGCGCCCTGTGCTGTTTCAGGACACAAATATACAGCAAGGTGTGGAGCCGATGATGGCAAACAGTGGCCGATCTGCGCAGCATTTGCAGTGCAAGCGGTGGGCGACTTGCGCGGCGGTTCGGTTGCAGTGCAAGTAATGGGCGACTTGCGCGGCGGTTGCAGTGCAAGCAGTGCGTGACCTGCGCGGTGGTTCCGTCGCTGTGCAAGCAGTGGGCGGCTTGCGCGGCGGTTGCAGTGCAAGCAGTGGGCGACTTGCGCGGCGGTTGCAGCGCAAGCAGTGCGTGACTTGCGCGGTGGTTGCAATGCAAGCAGTGGGCGACTTGCGCGGCGGCCGCAGTGCAAGCAGTGGGCGGCCCAGGGGAACGCTGCGATGGTGTGCTAGGTTTCTACTGTAGTTGCATAATTAGCAGAGCCTTTCGGCCAGTAACGTACTTCTGCGATGTGACACACGTGCCGGTAAGCTGTTAGTGTTACGGAGACACTGTTCTAGTTATTTTAATGTTTCACGCACCGTTTATTGGGATGCGATCGTAGAATACGGCAGGTTTTCGTCGTCGTACTTGAAGTTGTTTTCATCGCTGATGTTACAAGTTATGTTATATGCTGATGTTACTGTCACAAGATCAGTTCCACTTCTCAGCTTCAAACGTCCCGCTTCCCATGCTCGTGGCAAGATAAGAGCTTACGAGGCACTCTGTATTGTAACGTGCAGCGCACAATTGAGACCTGGCACCACTTCTGTGCGACCTCTATCGACATGACGTGCTGCACTCGCCTGCGACACCATCCAGCGCAGCACAGTCGCGCGCGACACATTAACACTGATCGCAGGGGCAGCACGGAAAGACCAGCATCCGGCCGCTCCAGCGGACCGTGCCGTGTCCTGTGTCCCGTGTCCCGGACGCAGTCAGTCCTGCTCTCGTCGGCAGGCGTCGACGAGCGAGCGCAGGCCCGCCACGGACGGCGGCCTCCTCGGAGCGCGCGCTGACGCCACACGACAGGGACGGACGGGGGCCGTCCGGCCCGGCCGGCGCCGTTAAGCTCTGGGTGACACGCGGCAGACGGACGTCGGTGCGCGCGCGCTGGCACCGGGCCGGGGCGGGGCGTCGGACCGGACCTGTTCTCACTTGTGAGAGGAGAGGGCGCGCAGCGATAGCTGACTCACGGGGCGTGCGCACCGGCGGGATGCCGCGCGGCGGAGCTGGGATACCCGTCGGGATCAAGACCTTGGGGACCACTGACCGCGGCCTCGGCTAGCTGTGGACTCATCCCGGCGGCCATGTCCTCACCGCGTGGACTCGCGACGCTGGCGGGCTTTCAGCGAGGCTTACGAGGTTACACTCGGTCCCAACCTCCAGCGAAACAATGTTTCGTTTGTTCGTACCATCAGAGTACTTGGAAGGTGGTTTGCGACGTCCTCGTGAGCGCGTGCAAAACAGCGGATGCTCAGCGGTCATTGGTTACAGCATCCGAACCAGCAACTTGTCGGCGCGGGTACATGGAGCCCTATAATTACACACAGTGCTGCCAACTGCCAAATTTGGCATCACTTTTTCCTGTGATGGTGCTGTACCGCCAAAAGTGTGACAAAACATGATCCGACACTTGCTCCTTGTTGGCGGAAAATGTCACCAGCCAGTCAACAGCTCTACGAGAGACATTCACACAGCGTACGGCGTGATGCGGCTGGCGACAATCTTTCTTCGATCCAGCAAGCCATAGAGGCCTTCGAATACGTGCTGTTGTTGCACGCTCGCCTCTGCGTTCGAGCCGACGGCGTTGGGTGAGCGACAGGGCCACACACGGCCATCATGAATCTACTAAAACAACCGCGGGCCGCACTGATCAAGCGCCAACACAGCCCTATGGGCCGATAAGAACTGGTCGCATCCCACCTCGCCATCAGGCGGGAAAGATCCTCACGCAGTTCATGGACAGTGAGAGTTCAAACTTTAGCTTAGATTTCAACCAAATCATATGCGGCCGATGCGTAGCGTTGCATTATTTGCCGCTCAATGCAACCGACGCTTGGCGAAGCATTGCAATTCGCGCCAGTGGCGTGGTTCGTGGAGAACAAGGCTGACAACGCTATAACGGGGTGGGGCTGGGCCTCACGCAACATGGACCCACAGCCGGCTGCCTGCCGTGACGTCGGAGTCTGCGAACGGCTTCCTGAGCTGGCATCCTGCACTCCAGTCACACGAACGACATGGCGCTCGTCTAGCGCCCGGCAACGGCGCTCGTATCGGGCGCCAGGACCAACCTCTTCCGTTGCCCTGTCACCCAGGACCAACCTCTTCCGCTGCCCTGTCACGTGTCAGATTGTACAGCGGGCCGGCCTGGCTCGAGCTCGGCACCCCACCTCCCCTGGGGATGCCGCGGTGCCCTCAGGCGGTCCGCTGCGCCCGGCCGCCGGCGCAAGGCACGTCCTCGTCCTCGTCCGGCTCGGCGGCGGCTCGGCCGAACAGGCGACTCTCGACACCGGTGCGTGTGATGGCGTACAGCGGCCGCAGCGCCGCCCGGAGCGACTCGAACAGGTGCGGGAACAACACCTCCTGCTGTGCCAGCAGCTGCTTCACGCGGTGCCGCTCCTGGGGGCCGGCACCACGGTTAGGCGGGGAACTAACGCGGGAGCAGCACCACCCGCTGGGCCGGCAGCTGCTTCACACGGTGCCGCTCCTGGGGGACGGCGTCACGGTTAGGCGGGGAACTAACGCGGGAGCAGCACCACCCGCTGGGCCGGCAGCTGCTTCACGCGGTGCTGCTCCTGGGGGCCGGCGCCACGGTTAGGCGGGGAACTAACGCGGGAGCAGCACCACCCGCTGGGCCGGCAGCTGCTTCACGCGCAGCTGCTGGCCCAGTGCCAGCTCCTGGGGTCAACAGAACGACTGGTGAAGAACAGCTGCGAGGATGAATAACATCTGCCCGTGATCGCGCGCTGGCAGAAAATATTATAAGACTATTTATATACGTTAACATTTGTTCACACACGTTAATATATACGTTAATATTTGAACATTAACTAACAGAAAACTCGGCACTTAAACACCTCCTCACTTGCCTGACCAGTCAGTCCCGCCTAGAGCAACGTAGGAAACATAACAATATGACGATACCCCCGATCTTGCCTCCCATTCGAGTAACGTGGGAAACATAACAATATGACGATGCCCCCGATCTTACCTCCCACTCGAGTAACGTGGGAAACATAACAGCAGAACGATGCCCTCCATCTTACCTCCCACTCGAGCAACGTGGGAAACATAACATTTGAGAACTGCAAAGAAGCTGCCGAACCCGGGCCGTACCCGGACCCACATCTGGATGGCAGGCGTCCCATCGAACAACCGGACCCAGATCTGGATGGCAGGCGTCCCATCCAAACGGCAATGGGAGATAAACAATGACGAAACCCACCCCAAATTAGCCAACAAACTGCCCCGATTTGATCCACTTTTCACAAAGTTGGGGAATAGAGTCCAAGTTGAGGGGGCTAGAGCCCCCTGAAAACGCAATAATTGTGTTTTGTTTCGTATATCGATTTCGCCGGCTGAAACTGCCCGCCTTGCCCCAGCCAACTTTCGAGAAATCTGATTTGCGAATAAACGCATGAACTCTGTCGCAGTGAGGCTCATTTTCTGTCAAGCTGTCGTGAAAGAAATGCATTGCATTACGAATATCGTGTTGTGTGATTTTTAAAGGCGTCCGAGCCCGACTGTTTTAGGTTCTGGCGTCCACCTGATGCTCCACCCACGTCTCTTACCACCTGGCTCGTCTAACGGCGCGCACCGAATATTACTGGTAATAATGGTCAGCTAGTCAACACCTACACCATACGGTCCTGATACACAAGAGCGGCAGCGTCGTCGAAAGAACTTTATCTATGGAAGTAAGCCAGTCACTGACAGCCCTTAATGCCACTGATGTCATACAGCTCCGACCACCTACGCACGCGGCCTGCCGAGACAGGGGCGTCTCATGCGGTGTCCACAGTACTCTTCCGGCGCCACCGCGCTTGGTGAGCAATGAGTCACGCACACCAGTTTGAGTGCTAGATATTGTTCGGTGGCCATGAATGGTCAATGCAGATATGTTGTGAATCATGTAGACATCCGTCAGTCGAGTCATGATACTGGTCATGTAACATGATCACGTCATGCGCATGCGATCATGTACTGATCATGATCATGTGTCGTGATCATACGAGGCAATGACACACGGGATAGGCGTAAACTATCATGCGGATGGTGCCTCCCCCCCCCCAAAAAAAAACACGAAAACTGGGCGCCTTCGGTCACCGATACCGGTGGGCTCCATCACCCCGCTTGGAGGTCTACAGAACTCAAGATGGAGGTCCCGACGTAGCATTTGTTCGCAAATTCACAAACATGGCTGTCTGAATGTGCGCCGCCCGAGAGCGGTCATGCCTGTCAATTTGAATCCACGACATCGACGAATTTACAATGCTACACGGTTTTAACTATCGTGATGGAAATAATACAACAGCGCATATGCTGGGTTAATAATGACCGAAATGGAAGGCGTGTGCAGAACACGCCTGTATATCTCATCTGGCGTAATCCCGCGCTTGTGTACGTTATCTGGCGTAATCCCGCCTGATCACGCCACCACGAGTTGTGTTTTAGATGGGTTTCGGAGCCGGCACCACCGGCCGCTTTCCGGTCCCCATGTCACCGAGCATCGTCCACGTCGATGTTACAGCTACGGTCCAGACAATTCTGGGACGAGGTATTGAGTTGTAATCCACGCAAACGCTTGCGTCCTGAATTCGGTTTCATACATTCATCTGCTCTCGTTGATGAGGCCTGACAGCAATCCTTACAACGTCCACAAACGGACGGATCCATGGTTTGCTCACGCCTGGTTTCGAATTGTGTTCTCAGCTTTGTCCGCATCTTGGAAGTCCGCATCTAACTGTTGCCATGCTAGTTGAATGCGGCGGGGCGGGGGGGGGGGGGGGGGGAGGTAAAATCGTGGCAACTGTGCAATGTAAAACCTCCAGATCTCATCAGAACCGCAGTCCGTGTCACTGAAAGCTGAAGCAACCAGCGGCCTGCTGTTGCCAAAAATATTACCTTCTAGACAGCGTGATGGCCGGGCAGAGCTGAACTGTCCCAGCTGATAGTCTATCGTCGTTCGCGCGTGGCCTACTTAGTCGGCAGCCTCGCTCGTAATCAAAATGACCTACCAGCGATTTATGTCCGCAATGTTACGGCTGGGCTTTTGAGGAAAATAACAAAACTGTACGCCATCCATACAAATCATTCAACGTCTGTTCACACACCTACACACACCTGCGGCTTACACTATCACACCACCGCGTCGTATAAAACAGCAGCTGCTTCTCATGGTTATCAACTACCCCCCTTCCCCTCCCCTACCTCGCCAATCCGTCCCCGATAACAGAGCAGCGGAGCAGGGCTGGCGCCCGCTGGTCCGACGAGCCGTCGGCCGCCAACCCACCTTGGGCTCCTCGAAGCATGCTGGGCAGTTCTCGGGGATGACCGGCAGGCCGCGCGACTCGGCGAACCGGCGCAGTTCCTTCTCGCGGACGTAGATGAGCGGCCGGATAACGCGCAGGTCCTCTTCGCTGCCGAGCACGCGCGGCAACACAGGTTCACGCCATGGACGCGGTGGCAGGGGGGGGGGGGGGCTGGCCGCGTCACGGACATAGTCGCGGTCGGAGGATGATCACGCCATTGACGCGGGCAGCGGAAGGCTGGCCACGCCACGGACGTGAAAAGTGGGAGGTTGGCCACGCCACAAGTGTGAACAGCGGGAGGCTGGTCACGCCACGGATGTGAACCGCGGGAGGCTGGTCACGCCACGGACGTGAACAGCGGGAGGCTGGCCACGCCTCGGATAGCGGGAGGCTGGTCACGCCACGGATGTGAGCAGCGGGAAACTGGTCACGCCACGGATGTGAATAGTGGGAAACTGGTCACGCCACGAATGTGAATAGCGATACACTGGTCACGCCACGGATGTGAGTAGCGGGAGGCTAGTCACGCCACGGGCACGCCTAATATAGTCCTGCACGTCTTGACCAACGACTGAAGACACCGGCGAGCATTTATGGATAGCCGAGCTCGCCACGTGACGGAGCACAGCTGCGGACCGCCGGCGGCGGGCCGGCTCTCCTACGTCGCAGGGCGTAACTTACGTGACCGCGTAGCAGGCCTTCATGGTGCGCAGCCGGCCGTTGTGGAAGACCGACATGAGGAAGCTCTCGGACACGTCGTCCAGGTGCTGGCCGAACGCCAACACGTTGTAGCCCTGGCGGCGGGCGGCCGCGTACAGGCGGCCCCGCTTCATGCGCGAGCAGAAGCTGCAGATGCTGCTGCACTCCACCTCCTCCGCCTGACGCAGGATACCTGCCGACCGCTGCCGGTCGTCACACGGCAGCGACGACCGCCGAGGACAGGCGGCCTCCCTGGCCGGGCGTGTAGCTGTGTTGTGCTCTTATGTTGGCTTCTGCCCGGTACTGAAGACTAGCCTTCGAGCATTGGGTTCCATCCGATTTACAAACATCGCTGAGCTTGATCTTTGTGACGGTGCGAGACAAATTGTTCTGATGTACGCGGCCTACGCACATAGCGTTGGCTGCTGGTCACAGCACAGCACGCTCCTAAACAAAACTTGGCACATGGAGTGTAGGAACATGTTTGATATATCAGAGGGACTATATCACCCGCCACATGGGGTTTTGGACTGAGAGATCCACGTTGTAGAGCACAAGCAGACGGACACGGTGACGTGCTGATGAGCTCTCGCTGGACGGGTGTTTTCACACCTTCACCGGTCAAGGGCCCATACCACCTCCAAAACTGAAGACCCCGCGGACAGCAGCATCGCCTCCTTGGCGTCAAACTACGTCAGACTGGCTACACCAAACATCAGCGTACGTGACCAATCGACGCCAAGACCACGTCAATGGGGGAAGTTCATCAGAACTCATGTTCCACAGCCGTTCGTTAGTGTGCCTTAACGTATCGCGCGACCGAAATGATCTCAATGAGGAGGCACCACACTTTCAGCGGGTTAGGTCATTTCCGGAAAATCTCGGAGGACGCTGGGGCTCTCGCTTGACGAGGGTTGTGGCTTATTTGGTTTATGTTTCATTTCCTGTGCTTTGACGTAATCACTCCTGGGTGTGTTCCCTACTATCACGCGTGGCGTCGTCAGCAGCAGCACCAAGCAGTTCCGTCCCTTGGTTTCTGGATAGGCACGCGGTATTGTATGGTCGTAACGGCGTTAGTTGCAAAATTCAGACGGCAAGCACGATCAGTTGATTTTCGGGGGGGGGGGGGGGGTTACAGGGAGTGTGCCACCTTTGTGTATCTACGATTCAATCGGAAACACCAGTTTTATCCAAATCGTTGTGTATAGCTCACGATTTCTATTTGAAGTGGCCGCAGCTACGGGAGAAAAGCATGACATGGACCATCGTGACGCATTGTTTCAAACATCAACCAATGCTTTTCTTGGTACCAGACCTTTGCCTCCCGCTGGGCCAGTCACAAGCGTTCTTTTATTCGCACCAGCAGAGGTGCCACGGCAGTTGTCATGATGACGGCGGTCGTGAGAGCAAGAAAAAAGCATAGTGCTGTTACAACGTCGACGGCGTAACGTGGACCCGAAAACAATTAACATTAATACCCTTAGTATGTCTTGACAGTGCTACAATGACACTACCCAGTGCTATTTATCAAAGGAACTGGTCCTGAAGTTTCACTTACGTATGTTTTTGAAACATCCTCTAAAAGTGGGGCGCTCCATTTAAGGCCTTAAAAACTTGTACGAACCATCTGCACTACAATCAGTTATCAGGTATGGTAACCAGCATCACCAATCTTCAAAAATCAGCACAATATTCTAGTTGTAATGTTACTATTAACATTATGTTATACTCGTAATATAACTACCAGCATTACATTTTCTATTTATAACTAAGCAGTTGCCATTATTGCACTGCAGACAAATAGCAGCGGGCCATGACCAGCGTTCCAATATTCAGCAACTTGGGTGACAGGGATGTCGATATTCTATATGCTATTACACCCCGGCTTGGGGTCCACTGCCGGTGGCCCCTCCCCCGCTTCAAAATCAACCAATCAACATCGAACCGGGCGGCGGTCAATCCAGCCTCTAAACGCCGCAGACTTGACGAATGGCCGGGCTGGTCAGATGTCTGGCTTCGGGGTCAAAGAACAGCGGATTAGCGCCAATGAATTGTGTGTGGAGATACAGGAGAGCCACGATTCCGACAGAATGAATATGTACTGATATCCTGCACACCCTGCTGCATAAATTTTGAGCCGCTGCTATGAAGCACATCAAGCGTGTTTCAATCACTCACATGAAATGCAAACTCCATCATGAGCCCAGAGGTAAGAAATGAAAAACATGAAAAAACAGACAGGCCAGCAAACAAAAAACAAACAGGCCAGCAAACAGTCAGGTACAGATAAACAGAGCTGCCGGTGGTCTGACCTTGCACCTCGTAGTAGTAGGGCACGCCGAGCTTGGCCAGGTAGGGGCGCAGCGGGCGCGGGTCGTAAGCGCTGCTCTGCGGGTCGACGGTGACGGCCGCCAGGTGGAAGGGCGCGCCACGGCTGGCCGCCACGAACTGGTACTGGCGCAGCACGTGCAGCAGCGAGAGCGAGTCCTTGCCGCCCGAGAGGCAGACCAGCACACGGTCGTCCGGCCGCAGCATCGAGAACTCCTCGATCGCCTGGCGTGAGATCGCCGCGTCAGGCCACGTTAGGGCAGAGCAGGGCAGGGCAGGGCAGGGCAGGGCAGGGCAGGGCAGGGCAGGGCAGGGCAGGCAGGGCAGGGCAGGGCAGGCCAGGACGGGACAGGACAGGACAGGGTAGGGCAGGGCAGAGCAGAACAGGGCAGGGCAGGAGAAGGATGGGCAGGGCACGGCAGGTCCGGGCAGGACAGGGAGGGCAGGAGCAGGACAGAGGAAGGGGGGGGGGGGGCAGGACGGGGCCGGACAGGTAAGACGGACGACGCTGAGGCGTGCCAGAGCCGACTGACTCAGCAGATGGGAGCAGTCAGACACACACGCGATCCGAATGATCGGTGCATTCCACACGATTAGATGGTCTGCTTCTATAGCTAGATCAATAGCGCATGCTAACGTCATGTCCAACGCATAGTACAGCATGCTACGGACACAACATAAAGAATGAAGGTCGCAGCATGCATTCTGTACAATGCTGCAAAATGCTGCATGAAGAGTGGTGATCCAGTCCCACCCTCAGTGATCGCCAAGCTTGCATGCCAGCCTTTACGTACCGGTCTTCTCCATGCACGTACCTCGGCCGTTTTCTTGAAGATGGCCCGCGGCGGCGCATGCCACTGGGGCCCGGTCGGCTGGGCCTTGGCCGGCGCTCTGTGGGCGGGGCTCGGCGGACTGGCGGCCGGTCCGTCGCCGTCTCCGGACGCGGGGTCCGGGCCGCCGCCGTCCGCTCCGCTCACCACACCGGAGGGTGCCTGACCGGCGCCCACCGCCCCCGCGACACCGGGCTCGCCGCCGGCTAGTCTAGAGCTATCGTAGGACTCGGACTCGAGGCGGACCCCGCAAGGTGAGCCCTTGATGTCACTCGTTTTCGCGCCATTGTCGTCACTGATTTCTGAATCGCAGGCGTCACTGACGAGGGTTCCTACGCCGCTATCGATATGTGCCACACTGCTGCCACTCATTTTTGAATCGCAGCTGTCACTGACAATGCCATCTGAGGCGTCACTGACCTGTCGCCTCACGGCTGTCGCTAATTTTCGAACTGCAGCTGTCACTAGTTTTGATCTCACGAACGCTCGTGACCTTTGGTTCAATGCCTTGACCCCCTTGGTGCTTCGCGAGGCCGGCCGCTGCTCGGTCGGCTGTGGTCAGTGGCCGGACTGTTCCCGACAGCATCCGATCGGCGCTGCCAGCCGATCGGCGCCGCTCGCGCCCGTGCCGCCGCCGTGCGCTGCCGCGCTCCGTTCGGCCGCATCGTCACTCCCTGCTGACGGAGAATACCACAGCGGCGGCGACAGGGGCAGCGGCGACGGGGGGTGGCGTGGCCGGGGGCGTCACCACCGACACGGCCACCACGCGCCGACCGCACGACGCTGACACCAACGCCGCCACCGACTGCGAGCGCGCCGGCGCCTCGGTGCTGGCCGCCGGTCGGCTCTCGGCGCCGTCCGGCGAGCTCCGTCGGTCGGCGCCGGCGCCGGTGCCGCGCGCCGCCGGCCCAGGCACCGGCGCCGGCGGCGACGCGGCCGGCATCTGGCCGGCCGAGCCGTGGCGCCGGATGGCCGGCGGCCGCGCGCCGCTGAAGAACAGATTGTGCAGCTCCTGCGCCAGAAAGCGCGTGTCCGAAAGCCGGCGGTCGGTGCCGCACGAGACGCTCATGGCGCGCTGCTTCATGTGCGGCGGGCGCGTGGGCGTGTCGATCGGCGAGGAGGCGGCGGCCGGCGGCGCGCGCGCTGGTCGACCGCGGTCGCGATCCAGCGAGCCGGCGTACTGGAGCGGCTGCGGCTGGCGCGGCCGCCGGCGTCCGCGGCGACTCCGGCTGGTCGACGCGAGCCGACGCCAGGCGGGTCGCGGCTCTCGGACATGGCCCGGCGGCGGCCAAGCGCCATCCGCCCCTGCCCGGAGTACACCTGCGCACGGCGACGGGAGGCCTGGTCAGCTCAGCCGAGACATGAGCCTCAGAACACACCATACAATCACTCAGGCACAATACCGGAACCAGGCAGCAATCTGCAACACTTATCTGAGCTTATCGATCTTCCGAGATACTCAGATTACCAGCCAGTAGCAGATTACAGGTCAGGTCAGATTACCAGCCAGCAACACCCATCGGAGCCGGAATAGAACCTAAGGAGAGCCCAAGGAGAGCCCATCCCGTGACCGCAGCAGCGCCTCTGCCCAGGCCGGGCACACCCCGCTCCGCTCCGCCGAGGCGCCGACACTCACCCGCGGCTTGAACGGCGGCCGCATGGTCATGGCCGTGCCATGTAGCATCAGGCGCGCCTCGTTCGGCAGCAGGAACCAGCGCAGCTCTGTCGCCGCCGCGTCAAACATGGCGCTGTGGTCGGGCACCTGGCGCGGGCAGTTCTGCCAGGCCAGGGGTCCGGTCAGAGCGGCAGAGGTTAAGGAGACGGCCATGTGTCGAAGTAGATAAGAATGGGAATGCAAAACATAACAAAACATGACAGACCTTCGCGAGCCTACCAATTGAAAATGATGCGTGACGCAAACAACCCAAAGTACGATAATCATGGGGAAAGAGGGAAACAGCCATGTTTTGTTAGCAGTCATTAGTCATGAAACCAATCCACCATTCCTTAGGTCATTTTGATTCAGATGAAAACTAAAGAAGTCCTGAAAGCCGACCCGTTCTTACGACGGATGCAAGAGCACCGCTGGAAGTTGCCGCTGGCCTGGTCACACAACAGTGGTACAAATTATCCCGACGGCAGCCCTAGGCGGCGGGCGGGCGCACCTTCTTGGCGCTGTCGATGAGGGCGCGGGCGCGGGCGGCGCAGGCGCGCAGCTCCGGCGCCGGCGGGTGGGCCGACCGCTGCCGGTACTCCATGCGGCCCGAGCCGTAGCGGATGTCGCCCAGCCAGCGGCGCTCCTTCAGAACCTGACGGGGTCGCGCAACGGTCACCGGGGCTCCAGGTCACCCCAATGCTAGGTCACCAGACCACCAGGTCATCGGGCCACCAGTTCACCGGAACACCAGTTCACCGGATCACCAGGTCAGCGGATCACCAGGTCAGCGGACTACCAGGTCACCGGATCACCAGGTCACCGGATCACCAGGTCACCGGAACACCAGTTCACAGGATCACCAGGTCACCGGAACACCAGTTCACAGGATCACCAGTTCACCGGATCCCCAGGTCGCCGCGCCGGATCCAAGAGTGGGCACTGGCCGGGCCGGGGTCACCGCTCGAGGTAGCCGGGTCGCCCCGCACCAGCGTGGATTGGGTCAGCGACATTGCCCGTCGGCACCGCAGCCGACCTTGGCGCAACAGACGACTACAGCCTCGGCGGGATAGACAGGACAGCCAGGCTGGGAACACCGCAGCAGGTGTGTTTGACCTGTATCTGGTGCACCGACCAGGAAGCAGGGCGATCTTTCATGGAGCCGGCATACGGCACGCGGCTCGTGAAGCGGAAGAGTCGCGCGTACGTCACGGACGGTACGAGCGGCATTCCGCGCACGCGAGCCGATCCGCTGGATACAGCAGATCCACTGGATACAGCCGATACACTGGATACAGCCGATACACTGGATACAGCAGATCCACTGGATACAGCCGGTACACTGGACACAGCCGATCCATTGGATACAGCAGATACACTGGATACAGCCGATACACTGGATACAGCCGGTACACTGGGCACAGCCGATACACTGGATACAGCCGGTACACTGGGCACACCCGATACACTGGATACAGCCGGTACACTGGATACAGCCGATACACTGGGCACAGCCGATACACTGGATACAGCTGGTACACTGGATACAGCCGATACACTGGATACGGCCGATACACTGGATACGGCCGGTACACTGGGTACAGCCGATACACTGGATACAGCCGACACACTGGATACAGCCGATATACTGGATACAGCCGACACACCGGATACAGCCGACACACTGGATACAGCCGATACACTGGATACAGCCGATACACTGGATACAGCCGATACACTGGATACAGCCGATACACTGGATACAGCTGGTACACTGGGTACAGCCGATACACTGGGATACGGCCGGTACACTGGGTACAGGCCGACACACGGTTGCGGTCACAATGCTACACGCCAGAATCCGATAGATGAACGACAGGACCACTATGCAGAAGTTGTCACTAAATGGGAGATCTAAAAGCATATGACAAGCTTGAATTGGACAAGTGTTTCGAGATTTACATGGCATCACCCGATGATCAGTCATCACAAAACAGCTGTAAGCGAGCGGCGAACCGGCGCCTGATGCGTCACGTGCTGAGCGGACGGCGGACCGGCGCCACACGCACCAGGTTGGAGTGGTGCCTCCACTCGCCGGTCTCCGGGTTGACCCGATACTGGGGCAGCAGCTTCCAGCCGTGCTCGCTCACCAGCCTGCAACAGCCGAGCGGGGTCAGCAGCGGTCCCTGCTGCCAGCCGACACAGGCAAACACCTCACCGACTGATGGTCAGTGATCAGTCATCAGCAGCGGTCCACCGCTTTCCTTGAGCAGCTGGGCCACGACCGCCGTTGAGCCCTGCCAAACACGCACGGACCCAAGTCTGGTGCGTGACAACGCCTTACCTCACACGGACCAATCAGACCGCAGACACTGACGTACATAAGCATATATGCGCATTGATTGAGGTGAGCAGGCACGGAAGAAACCCAAACCTAACAAAAACCCAACCAAACCAAACCTAACAAAAACCCAACCAAACCAAACCCAACGACCTAACAGGCGTGGTTAACAACTCGCTTTTTTCGATCGAAATATTTCATGACGATATACAACTGACCTAAGGGCCGTGATGACGTCATCCAGCTCGTCCCCCGGTAGCCGAGTGTGACGTCGCGTGACTGACCTGAGGGCAGTGATGACGTGCTCCAGCTCGTCCTCCGACAGCAGGTAGCTGAGCGTGACGCGCGTGAAGCCAGGCCGCAGCAGCTCGTACGAGGAGTACTCGCCCTGGCGCCGCAGGTGGGTCCGGTCCAGCCGGCTGCCAACGACACACACACACACTGAAATCCCGCTGGGTGTTGAGTTACCAGGCACTCGCCAAAAAGGCAAAAATCCCCCCCCCCCTCAAACAAACAAAGAAAGAGCTAAAACGAACTTTGGGTCCCATGAAGAAATGAAAAAAATATGTAACATGACACAATGCGAGAGCAAGGTGACTTCCGGCCATTTCAGGCACAACGACGTAGATCTTTCTTCGCAACTTAACACACTGTGGTTAGCATTGTCCCTCGGGGATCACGCTACCCAGGTGCCAAGCTGTCTCCTGGTCACGTCTGCTGTTCTCACCTGTTCTCAGCGATGGTCCGCGTCTGTCGCGTCTGCTGTTCTCACCTATCCTCAGCGATGGTCCGTGTCTATCGCGTCTGCTGTTCTCACCTGTCCTCAGCGATGGTCCGCGTCTATCGCGTCTGCTGTTCTCACCTGTCCTCAGCGATGGTCCGCGCCTGTCGCGTCTGCTGTTCTCACCTGTCCTCAGCGATGGTCCGTGTCTATCGCGTCTGCTGTTCTCACCTGTCCTCAGCGATGGTCCGCGCCTGTCGCGTCTGCTGTTCTCACCTATCCTCAGCGATGGTCCGTGTCTATCGCGTCAGCTGTTCTCACCTGTCCTCAGCGATGGTCCGCGCCTCGCGTCTGCTGTTCTCACCTGTCCTCAGCGATGGTCCGCGCCTGTCGCGTCTGCTGTTCTCACCTGTCCTCAGCGATGGTCCGCGCCTGTCGCGTCTGCTGTTCTCACCTATCCTCAGCGATGGTCCGTGTCTATCGCGTCAGCTGTTCTCACCTGTCCTCAGCGATGGTCCGCGCCTGTCGCGTCTGCTGTTCTCACCTATCCTCAGCGATGGTCCGTGTCTATCGCGTCAGCTGTTCTCACCTGTCCTCAGCGATGGTCCGCGCCTGTCGCGTCTGCTGTTCTCACCTATCCTCAGCGATGGTCCGCCCTGTCGCGTCTGCTGTTCTCACCTGTCCTCAGCGATGGTCCGCGCCTGTCGCGTCTGCTGTTCTCACCTATCCTCAGCGATGGTCCGTGTCTATCGCGTCTGCTGTTCTCACCTGTTCTCAGCGATGGTCCGCGTCTGTCGCGTCTGCTGTTCTCACCTATCCTCAGCGATGGTCCGTGTCTATCGCGTCTGCTGTTCTCACCTGTCCTCAGCGATGGTCCGCGTCTGTCGCGTCTGCTGTTCTCACCTTTCCTCAGCGATGGTCCGTGTCTATCGCGTCTGCTGTTCTCACCTGTCCTAAGCGATGGTCCGCGCCTGTCGCGTCTGCTGTTCTCACCTGTCCTCAGCGATGGTCCGGTCTATCGCGTCTGCTGTTCTCACCTGTTCTCAGCGATGGTCCGCGTCTGTCGCGTCTGCTGTTCTCACCTGTTCTCAGCGATGGTCCGCGTCTGTCGCGTCTGCTGTTCTCACCTGTTCTCAGCGATGGTCCGCGTCTGTCGCGTCTGCTGTTCTCACCTATCCTCCAGCGAATGGTCCAGTTGTCTATCGCGTCTGCCTGTTCTCACCTGTCCCTAAGCGATGGTCCGCGGCCTGTCGCGTCTGCTGTTCTCACCTGTCCTCAGCGGATGGTCACGCGTCTATCGCGTCTGCCTGTTCTCACCTGTCCTAAGCGATTGGTCCGCGCCTGTCGCGTCTGCCTGTCTCCACCTGTACCTAAGCGATGGTCCGCGCCCTGTTCGCGGTCTGCCTGTTCTCCCCTGTCCTCAGCGATGGTCCGCACCGGCACGTCTGCTGTTCTCACCTGTCCCTCAGCGATGGTCCGCTGTCTATCGCGTCCTTGCTGTTCTCGCCTGTCCTCAGCGGTGGTCCGCACCGGTTCACGTCTGCTGTTTCTTCCACCTGTCCTCACGCGATGGTCCGTGGGTCTATCGCGTCTGACTGTTCTCCACCTGTCCCTCAGCGATGGTCCGCGAACCGGTCACGTCTGCTGTTCTCACCTGTCCTCAGCGATGGTCCGTGTCTATCGCGTCTGCTGTTCTCACCTGTCCTCAGCGATGGTACGCTCGTAGCGTTCGGCCAGCGTCTCGTCGATCCCCAGCAGGTCCTGGGCGTAAGGGCCGGCGCATGCGCACCCGCCGCGCGTCTGCACGCCTAGCAGGTCATTTAGCAGCGCCGCCACAAAGTTGTGGTGTAGGAAGGCGCCGCTGGGCGTCGCCACCAGGAAGGAGAAGATGGGCAGGCGCGGGCAGGACGTGGCGCGTGGTCCCAGAAGCACCAGCTTAGGCATGGAGCGTGCCTCACGCAGGAACCGGCTGCCGACGGAGAGGCCGCCGGTCACTGGCGGCCGGGGGGCTGGGCGTGTGTGAGACGGAGGGCGGCACGGACTCGAGCCGTCGGCACGGGATGACGTGATCTCGCAGGGTTACCGGTGTACTAAAAGCTTTGCTCCGGCCGTTATTCCTGAGAAGGCCTACGGACGGCCCTCGTTCTGGACCAAGCCATGCCCTGGCTGGGTTTCCTCTGCACGTCAAGCATCAGCGTCGAGCCAGGATGGCTGCCGCCTCACTCCATCACCTCTGGTTGCTTCATATCACAGTTCTGAGACGCCTTTCGTTTAAGGCCGAGCGAGAGAGAGGGGGCAGAGTGAGGGGGACAGAGAGAGAGAGAGGGAGAGAGAGAGAAAAAAACGAGAGCGAGAGAAAGAACAAGAGCGAGAGAAGCTAACCTAACCAAACCCCAACGTTTCATACTCATTTGAACACGGCAGCAGGGTCTTCAAGCTTGATCGACCCGGGTTAAAGTGCATCGGCCTTCAGATGAATATCAAGGCTACGGAGACAAGCTGATACAGGGAAACCTTAGTCGGTTCATCTTGCTTTAGTCAACGCACACACAGACCGGCCGTCTTCATACGGCACATTATCTCCGACTTCCGGACCGTCACTCTGACGAGAAACACAATCGGACGCATCTCAAAGCTGCGACACACGCTCCCTGATAGCACACTTCATGATGATGTGGCCACCTCAATGTTGACGGAAGGTGTCACCGAGCCTCCTGGCCAACTCTGAGCTTGGGTCAACATGACGTTTTTACCGCAAATCCAACAAGTCAGCTTCACTTGTGTCAACACTGCCGAAGTTGGCAACGGCTGAAGCGGGTCGAAGCGCTCGGTGACGCAGGGTGAGGGGGGGGGGGAGACTGCATTCCATCACATGGGAGGCGGTAGCTCGGTGCTGGCAATCCATTCCACAGATTGTGAACATATGCAGCTATATATCCCGGCGGATAGGCGTGATCTGGTGCTGGCCGGCTCACCTGACGATCGCATCGTCCCAGAGTCGAATCTGCTCCGGGCCGAGCGCCTCCTTCAGCTGGAGCACGAGGCCGGCCCGCACCGCCTCCACGATAGCCGGTGTGCCGGCCTCCTCCCGCGCCTCCACGTTCTGCCAGCGGCCGCGTCGCGTCACAGCACGGCGGCACTGCACACGGCGGCACGACACGGCGTCGTGGCACACAGCGTCACGGTACGGTGTCACGGCACGCGTCACGGCACGGCGTCACGGCACGGCGTCACGGCACGGCGTCACGGCACACGGCGTCACGGCACACGGCATCACGGCACGGCACACGGCACACGGCGCACAGCACGGCGGCACGGCACGGCGTCACGACACACAGCGGCACAGTACAGCGTCATGACACGGCGTCACGTCATGACACGGCACTGACGCCCGCATGGCCTGGTCAGAGCGGGACACAAGCCGGCGTAAGCCATGACGTTCGATCACACACAAGCCGTGTTGCTTTCATGGGCGGGAGGCAACGCCATCAACCAGCTCATGGGCAGGCACGCAAATTGGCCCCTGTCATGCACAGCTTGGGGAAAGTATTCATACCAAGGACAGTGTCACACCCACACGCAGCTAACGTGGAGGGAACCACCAGCGGCCGCTGTTCCGTACCAACACACGCTCCCATCGCGCACAGCCTCCTTCCGGCAGAGCATCTGTAGCGACAGACGCGGGCGCGACGCCGCCGTACCTGTAGGTAGCGGTGCTGGTCGCGGCGCACGAAGAAGACGGTGCCGCCGCCGCCGCCGCCGTCCGGCACCGGGTTCCGCACCAGACGCGTCTTCACCACCAGAACACCTGCCGCCGGCGGCGAGGCGGACCGTCACCGGCTGACGCGCCACACAGGCCACGGGACACGCCAGGCACGACCACAATCCAAGGCCAGTGAAACGGTGGGCACATTGTTATCTGTTCAAAAGCGCCGATCCTTCGTCTATGGTGTGCTGACCACGCAATGAATGTTGACATGTGTGGCACGCACACAGTGGCATTCCACATGACGTCATAATTATTACCGGGTTCTGGTCATTACTGGGTTCGAATAATCACTACTTCACCACCCATTCTGCATCTTCGATATGTTCGCCCCCTCCCCCCCCCCCCCCCACGTCAGTTGGTAACGAGTGCAACGCGGCAAAACAGTGTTGGAAAACTTGACGTGTCCAGGTATAATGTATGCCAGAAGATTTTGTACTCCAGGATTGTGGCCAGGTAAAATGACATATGTTGTACTTCATCATGGTGCAACAAAAACATTTTTTTTGAAGAAAAAAAACTCACTGTATCTCTCTGTTTCAGGACAAAATTAAACCAGAAGATGCAACAGCTTGAGGCTTGCTGCTTCCATCATGAGCCATGTATTGATATCTGCAAGAGCACAAATCTTGCGCCTACCAGACTAAGACGCCCAACAGCAAGCAGCCTGTGTTGCCACCAAGGTATAAGATTGAGCATGTATGGAAATGTGAAAAATAAAGTGTGAATGTTGAATTAAATTGCCTTTGAACAACACTGGGAAGTGAGAAACGAGCACCAGAATAGCTCCAGTCTGTAGATTTGCAAAGCTCTCACTTCCTACGCCCTACGCAGACCAACTCAAACTTGAATATAACTTAACCTACCATTGACGACGAACCGCATTTATTGCCAAGGATGCAATGAATGGTCATAGAAAACGACGCAACCAAGCACCTACCACAGACGGCCGCTTACTCACGCGCAACCACTGTGTCATGACAATGCAAATAAGAGAATCACTCGCAATTCAGTGTTGGAAACGTCTCAACTATTCGGCGCCTTGCGCCCACCTCCCAGCTCAGGTTGGAGGTTAAACACAGCCCAAATCTCCAACTGGTTTTAATAATTCGCCTGCTGGTGACTGATTTGTCAAGAGCATAAATATTCTGCTCGCGCTCATGCCTTGAACAGATTTGTAAACATTTGGAGAGAAGCTGTATAGAGATGGGTATCACGATTATGACGAAGGACTTGCATTGACCTGTACGCGAACTCTCTTAGGTCAAAGTGTGAAGTTACTAGATCATGACCTTCGGGTAAAATAAGGTAACACAAGGCCAAATTCCAAGATTGGTCTCCAAAGGACCAGTAGAACCTAGGCAACTGTTCTAAGAAAATGCTACACGCGCAGTTAAGGTAAGTGACATTGTTTGACCTTTAAACACACGCCTGGGTGGCCGGCTGGATACCATTCGCTCGGGTGGAGGCGGTCAATTTGACCCCCTCCTCAGATCTCGGGAACTAAGAGAGCTACAGACACCAAATTCACAGGGTGTGTTGACCTGTACGTGAACTCACTCAAGTTAAAGTGTTAAGTTCCTAGGTCATGACCTTCAGGTCAGATAGGGCAAACAAGGTCAAATTTCAGGTTGTCTCCAAAGGGCCCCTAGAACTAGGCAATGTTCTAAGAAAAATGTTACACGCTCAGTTAAGGTCAGTGACCTTTTTTACCTTTTAAAGGTCATGAGGACCCAAAAATATAAGACCGTTCTGCGTTTTGCACCTGGATAAGCGACAGAGATTACGCTGGCAGTATGTTCCTGAAAACAAAACGTTGACCTGAGTCATTTTAGGTCCGTGACTTATTCTGACCTATACAAGGTCAATTGAAGGTATATAATGCGGTTCCTGCTATCAATATATTCGAAATGAGCACCAGAAACCAGCCCATACAGCAAGCCCGAGAGTAATAAAACAGGTTTGTTTTGACCTTGGTCTGACGTTCCGTCTGTTCCTAGGTCATTGCTATTTGTTAATTCAATTGTTGTGTTGCATAAGAGAGTATCCCAGAGATGTCTGGCTTCGTCCAACGCTCCGTTGTTTGATCGGATCCGACGATTCCCTAGAAAGTGCCCTCGCTGAAACCATGGCCTGACTTTGACCTGTCACAGGTCAGCGAACTTACAAGGTACACCTAAATTTTTTATGTCAGACAATCCGCTTTTCAATTGTCTACAGCCATCCCAAATTTCGCGCGGCTACGTCCGGCCGTTCGGAAATCCTTCCGGGAAATCCTTCCGGGAGGGGGGGGGGGGGAGTCAATTTGACACCTCACCCGAGTGCGTGTTAAGGGTGTGAAATTAAGGCTGGTAATTCAGGCTTTATAAAATATAATTTTAAGTCGAAAAAGGTTGCTATAAATGGCAAAAAAAAAAACGTTCAGAGACAGCCATCTCACTCCGGCAAAAACACCAGAACACCAGAGTAACACGAACCCATAACTTTGGTCCTGCAAGTTAAGAAGAAGGGTTTACTGGAACAAAACATCAATGAATTGGAACATAAATTATCCTATTTTTCAATGATATGGGTTACAGCGCATTAAAATCCATAAATACAATGTATTGTCCGCAGGAGTCAGCGGAGTGACTGACTCCAATCCCTTTTGGTCGGCGTGGACGGGTCCGCCAGGCATTGCACTTGCGCTGGCTCGGTAAATCGGTTGAGAGTGCTGCCTGTCTCTATTATTCGGCTGGGACGTGCAGGGCCTAGTGTGTTGTCCGGAAGGTAAAGGGCATGAATGTTAATCCGTTTTTAAAACCAGTTAGCTGGTAGATCGTGAGTAGCGTGACCGTGGTGGAGCGTGAGTAGCGCGATCATGGTGGAGCTTAAGTAGGTGGCCGTCTGTGGCACCTTCTTTGTATATTTATGCACCATTTTTCTCTGGCTGTGCGTATCGTAGCCATCCTCCATGTTGGAGGGTGCATGCGCCCGGTGCGTAGCCACCCTCCATTTCTGAGTGTGTTTAAGCCCGGAGCGTAACCACCCGCCGTTTTGGAGGGTGGTTACCACGCACAGCCTGTCATAAACTGAAAACCCATATATCTACACCTATGCTTCTTAGCACAGAGCCTGAGACCGTGTTGTTTCAGCGTACCATGTTAAATACCGATGTTTCCTCCCATTACAAGTGTTTTTACATGAATTGCTGTACATGGAAAGTGGCGCTTTTATTGAGTACCACCGAGTGTACTGCTATCTCTCAAAGATAGTCTAAATAAAATTGTTATGACCCACGGCACTCGGATATTTTTGCCGTGCACTATAGACAATTTGTACTCCGCTCCCAGGATTTTTTTATAATTTCCAACACTGCAACAAAGTGACGGTTGCCGGGCACGGACCGACCACTCGACACACGGTTGTGGATAACACTTAACGCGCTACCGACCGCGGCTTACAGTCACCTCACACATTGCAATACTCCAGCAACCCAACAAGCACATACTGACGCTAAAAGAACTGGACCGGCCGCTTGCTACATGCCACCGTCGCAAGAATGGGAGGGAAAAGCGCCGGCCAGCACGCGCTGCGTGCCGCACGCTAACCGTCTGAGCGGCCACGGTCATCAGCGGCCTGCTACGGTCGGCACCAGCGTGCCGGACCGCTCGGTCGGCACGTCCCCGACGCGAGTAACGCGAGCTCCGCGCGCCGGCACCGGCCCCCTCTGCCTCACGACTGGGTGGGACCGGCCCTATCTGCCTCACAACTGGGCGAGACCGGCCGCCGCCTGTGCCGGTCGGCGCGGCCCAACGAGCGGCGAGCAGCCACGAGCGTGGCGAGAGTGGCGTGCGGCCGGCCGGCACCTGTACCGGTCCGCGTACCGGCCGAGTCGCGCCGCGTGCCCGGCGCGGCCGTGCTGAGACGGACTACACAAACATAGCGCGAGCCGCCGACACGGGCGACAGCAGGCGGCCAAGGTCGGACAGGGACACCAAGCGTCGCGCCTGACGCAACAGCCGTCCGCACAACGCGCAGTCCGCGCTGCAACGCTGTCGCACGCCAAACACATGGCGTGTGCGCCAGTGTTGACGTTCAAACATTCCAATCCTAAAGGGCTGTTCGGAATGTCCTGTCGAGCCGGTGGCTGGCTGCCGGCCTGTCACTGTCAAGGTTGCCGTGACAGGCAGCAGACGTCAAACACGAGACTCAGCTCATGTCCGATGCAGCTCAACATCGCGAGCCAGTGCATCGCAAACAGGCCACACATACCATAGGCCCAAGTCGCTGCTCAGTCGGTACACGTTTAAACGACCCAAAATCGTGTCTCTGAGCTACGCACGATGATGCGTACAAGGCAACACCTCTACCAGCCTCTGTCCTAACGCCCGGGAGAGTGGCCCGTGTCTTGGCGACACTTTTACCGTCGGAATTCGCGATTGGCGCGGTGTTGAGTGGGTCCCACCGATGCGTTGGCGCATGGTTCTACCGCGCCGCTTCCGTTTCAGACAGAGAGAGCCTGCGCCGGTAACGAGCCTGGGGTCACCCGAATTCTGCCCGCAGGGCCGGGACGCGGTGGCACTCACGTCAGCCAGCCGCCACACGCAGCCAACACTCGGTATTGTTCAGGCGCTGCGTTTTAATCCCAGAGCTTTGCCGCGAAGCCACCAGCACAACCGGCCGACCAAGCTGACCGCGGCCATGACCAGAGCCCGTAAAAGGGCGGGAGAGGATCAGGTTTGCAGGGTGCAGCCAGCGCCCCGGCGCTCTCCTCACCTGGAGTCTGCACCCCGCCGATCATCTTGTGCGGCGAGAAGAAGAGCGCGTCCTTCTGCGTCAGACTGGCGTCGAGACCTGGCACGACCGGGTTCATCACGAGCTTGGTGTAAGGCGCTGCGGGACGGAGCGGGGCGTCAGGCGCCGCCGCACAACATGCCGCGAGCAGTGAGCCGAGTCAAACATCGGGTCCATGGCACCGCGCTCTCGTGGCACCGCGCTCAGATCGCGTCTCGGATATGCAGCCAGTAGCTCGGGCAGGGGGGGGGGGAGGATTAAGGACCAGATTTGAGGACCCGAAGGGCCCGCACACAGTCAGAGGCCTCATTCAGGGGACCCAGTACGCACGACCAGGCGCTCGAATGTCAGCCAGAGGGCTCTGCGCGCTCATCAAGGCCCCACTGAGTCGATACGAGCCTATACTTCGGTCAGACACCACAGGTAACGCACAGTCGGTTGCGTGGCGGCGTGGGGCTAAGGGCCCATTTCCCAAGCAGGGGCAAAGCCGGAGGCAGCGATTTACATTGTTCGGGCCCTACAGCGCCTAATACGGCCCTGTGTTGTCAAGGGGCCTCGTGCCGAGCAGAGGCAGTATTTGAGGAGGCCCGAAGAGCCTAGAGGGCCCACCGGGTCCGACGATCAAGGGCCCGATTGGAGGCTCTAAGGGCGTAAAGGGCTGGTCAGATTCTTACTCAGGGGCCCCCGCCTGCGAAGATGGACAACCAAATAACGGTCAAGGGGCCCTTTACACCAATTGCGGACCCCCCGGATCGATACAGCCCTACTTGTCGGTAAGGTACCACCTGTACCGCACAGTCGGATCCGTGTCTGTATGGGCCTGGGGGCCCACTTGGCCCACTTCCCAATAAGCTCCTAAGCCGGGGCCAGTGATTTACACTGGCCAGAGGCCTTGTATCTGTCGGGGGCCCACAGCGCCTAACAGGGGGTCCCATGCTTGCACGGGCGCCTAGCCGACCAAGGGAAGTATTCGAGGAGGCCCGAAGAGGGTCCCAGGCGGCACACCGGATCCGACGATCAAAGGCCCATTTGGAGGGTATAACGATCCGAAGGACTGACTGTAGGTCACGTTAAGAATTGCGCCCGTAGGGTCGTAACCTAAAATACCTGCCAGAGGCCCTCTTACACCGTTTTAAGAACTGCTGAGATGGCGCGGGTGCTAAAGTCGGTCAGAGACCACGAGCACCAAACAGTCAGCTCCATGTCCGTCTGAGCCCTTCAGACCCATTTCCCAAGTAGAAACAAGGCCGGGGCTCGCGATTTGTAATTTTCGGGGACCCTGGCACAATGAGGGGCTCCTGTGTCGGTTGGGAGTCACAGTGCCTGACAGCGGTCCTGTGGCGGCAAGTGGCCATGAGTCGAAGCGGTGTTTGAGGGGTGAGGAGGTGAGGTGGGGCCGGAGGGTCTCTTGAGACTTAAGATCGAGGGCTCAGTGGGATGGTGAAGGGTTCGAAGGGTCGGCTGTAGGTCACGTTAAGGACCCCGCCCATAAAGTCGTGATCTCAAATGTCAGCAAATGATAACGCCCTGGGACAGAGCGCAAAATAATATTTATTGCGATAACGCAAAACGCCCTGGGACAGAGCGTTCCTCTACTTCGGTGAGAGATCGCGAACAACAAACAGCTCCGCGTTGGTCTGAGCTCTGAGGGCCCATTTCCCAAACAGGGACGAGGCCAGGCACGCGATTTACATCGGTCGGGCTCTTGTATCGTTCAGGGTCCCACAGTGCCCAACAGGGCATTATGCGCCAACAGGAGGCCTCGAACTAGTCAGGGGAAGATTTGGTCAACAGGGACGGAGACAGGAGCCCGAATGGCAGGAGGGCTTTTGCGTTGGTCGGAGCCCTCTGACAACTGAAGGAAATGAGAATCTGTGATGAGTGCTCACATTGAGGGGATAGAAGAGTCCTGTGCCAGTCAGGGCCTCAGTACCGAACGGTGGACGCTCTGATATATTCCTGTATGGGCCAGTTGAGACCAACTGGAGTCTAGATGTTATATATTTGACTGCCTGCGGCGAGCAAGGATGTCGTTGCGTTGATGACGGCTCATGCGTCGATCTGGCGTCAGTTGTGTGGGTCAGAAGGCCTTCTGTGTCAGGGAGTGCACCAATATGTAATGATGTATCCTTCCAAGGGCCTCCGGATCAGCCAGGGGATGCCGTTCAGTGTCGCCAGAATGACGGACGGAAAACACACCGCAATGGAACAGGATGGCCCTTCAGCCCTTGACCAGGAACAACAGCCCTTGACCAGCCCCGTAGTGTTGTACTTACAGGGCCCCTTTACCTGAAGGAAATAAGGGGTCTCATTAGAGCTGGATGGAGTGGGTCAAAACGAGTTCAAAACGCACAAGGCCACTCCATGTTTCCCTGAGGACGTGCATCATTTTTGCACAATCGACTAGTGAGACAAATGCCACCAAGTTGTCTCAACCTGCGCACCGGGCGCCGATAGTGTAATGATTCATGCGCCTACGTTAACTACTTGGCGTCTGGGAAACGCCAGGTACGGGGTTCAATTCCCCGCGGTGCCCGCCGCTCCCGCCAAGGTGACAGGACAGCGGCGTCACATAGTCCCAGCAGCTGAGTGGGGCATCAAGCCCCAGTGACACGCCCGTAATCTAGGGGAGCAAGGACAGCGATGGTTTGGATCGAATTTTTCGTAAAACCAAACGGCGTTGGCCACTGCATGTAACGCCAGGGGGCGGGCGCCGAGCGCGCAAATACAACCATAGTAAAATAATGTTTCTGAATGTCTTTCAAACGGAATTCGTACAGCCCAAGACTACACTGGACGAACATTTTTTTGGAAAATATGAGGTTGTCCTGTTCACAGATTAACAGTTACAGCAACACAACAATAATAAATTTGACCTTACTCTCCCAGTCCCACAACCAGACTCCAGCACCACTTCGCGGTGCTGTAAAGGCCAATGCGCTATTGTCATCATTCTAAAAACCGCACAGGTGAAACATACGCCCGAAATATCTCTAAATGTGCGATTTGATGTGCAAAAGCGTTCACAGGTATTTCTTGCAGGTGCGTCACTTTTTTCGTCCACCTGTTGGCCTTGGCTTAGCATAAGCCGCAGGGCCGGCGCTGCGCGCCTACGGAGACTTCAACGTGTGGCGTCCAATTTTTTGCTTCTAAGATATGCGAGCGCGCATGCTCATAAGATATGCGCGCGCGCATAGCGCAACTATATTACATAATCTGTACCACTAATCAATTATGAATGTCGAAGATATCCAGACAAGCATGACCTGGTCCAATTAATACAAACTGTTAACCCATTTTATATTCAATCTACATTCACGGAATCCTTGCTTTTCTGTAGAACCCATATACAAATTCTGACAAAGTTTCGGAGTTCTTTCGGTTTGAAAAGAGCCCACTGAACCATTGTAAAATCACGAGCGCCGGTGACTTATTTCAATGCAGCCATTTAACGCGTGATCTTGTCACTTAATTTACTATAAACCGCAAGCAAAATGATCTCGCAGTGGCATCTGGCCCATATTCCAGTTAGATAAGTTAAAAATATTACACACGGGCACGCACGCACACGCACACGCACACACACACACACACACACACACCACACACACACACACACCCACACCCACACCCACACCCACACCCACACCCACACCCACACACCACACCCACACCCACATATATATATATATATATATATATATATATATATGCGCATAATAGCTAAGAAAACATGTCTTCATTAACAAATGGGCCATATCCGGCCTTTTTTTGGGGGGGGCCTTTACTACCAGGGGCCTTGTCAACCCTGTGTCCCCCTTCCACACCTTTGGCTGCGTCCCAGTATGTAGCACAGGGTGCACTGAGATCAAAGGCTCTCATGACCTGTAGCACTAACACGCTGATGCAATGCGCAACATGAAATCGCTTATCGCCAGCACATAAATCCCTCATCACCGGGCTTGGGCAGTGACTGTCAGGGAGCGGCGAGCGCGGTCCACGCTGAGCGCTCATTGGCGGGGGGCAGACCGCCTGTTTAGCATACCGGGCTCGGCAGCGTTCTGGGCGGCCCCGGAGGGCCAGTCTGGCCGCCGTCCAGCAGGTGGCCGGTCGGGCCGAGGACGGAAGCTGGGCTTATGCTGCCGGAGCCGCCCCAGCCCAACGCCAGACGCTGCCCCGATCCGCACATGATCCCAAACAGCACCAGCGCCCGCATCGGCGGACGGCGGGCCACGCGCGTGTGCCCACCCCTGCGTGGGTCGGCGGCGGCGCGCGGCACGGGCCGAGCGCCTCACCTGCGGTGGCGCAGTCCCAGACGACGAGGCCGCCGCGCCGGTGCACGGCCGCCGTCAGCTCGGCGTCCCCCGTCAGCAGGCCGGTCACGTTGGAGGCGGCCGAGAAGCAGGCCACCAGCGGCCGGTCGGCGGCGGCCGGTCGCAGCCGCTCCAGCTGGGCGTCCAGGTCCGCCAGACTGACACCGCCCGTGGCGGGATCCTCCGCCACGCGCACCACCTGCCCCGGCGGCGGCGCCGGTCAATGACGCTGCTCCATCTCCAACATGGCACCGGTCAGTGAACGATGAGTGCCATACATACTTCGTGCCCAACGGCAACGTGATTCTCGATGAACACAAAACCGATCAATGTCGAACTCTCAAGATTCCTTAAGGCCCCCCCCCCCCCCTCAGCCTTCCGAGATCCCTTAGGGCTCCCCAGCCTTCCGAGCCTTCCTACACGACGCTATGGCTCAGTGACCCGACAGGACCAAAGACCCTTTTTGTTTCACAGGGACAACATCACCGCCAGCCATGTCCAATTAAGAGCGCGGTTATTTTTCGTTTTTCCGTGTCCTCAAAAACGCCACAAGGAAAATACATCATTGAACGACAATCGCAGCATGCGACTGGCCAGACGGCGGCAGCGAGGTCAGGCCTTCGGCTGGGGCAGCAGGTGCGCGCGTCATTTTGGCGGATGCCCTGGAAATGTAGTCGCGCGACCTTTTAGCAAGGCACGGGCAACTAAAGGTCAGCAGTAAACACGCAGAGGCCAAAGTATTGAACGGAAATGGAGCCTGGCTATCTCGCGTGGAACTTGCATCATTACTGACCGACCCCGATGACCGACCGACCATCGTTACCGCCATTCCGACCTGGAGTTTTGTGGATCAGCCCAGGCGCCGCCTCTCACCAATGCTGAGCCGTAGTGGTGACAGTGCAGTACGCAGCAGCTATGCAGCACGATGGCGACCCACCTTAAGCGCCGCCTCTCACCGTTGCAGTGGGTTGGAGTGGTGACCCGCCTTGTGAGCCGCCTCTCACCGTTGCAGTGGGCTGGAGTAGTGACCAGCCTTGTGAGCTGCCTCTCACCGTTGCAGTGGGTTGGAGTGGTGACCCGCCTTGTGAGCCGCCTCTCACCGTGGCAGTGGGTCGGAGTGATGACCCACCTTGTGCGCCGCCTCACGCCACGGCAGCAGGTTGGAGTGGTGCTCGTGCGGCCCGACCAGCACCAGCGGCGGCTGCGTCAGGTGCAGCAGACTGATGAGCTTGTGAACGGCGGCCGTGGCGCCCGAGCCGCAGAACAGCACCGCGTCGTGCTCCGAAGCCTGTACGCTGTTGCGCACGATCAGACGCGCCTCGTCCCTGCCGTAGGGCGCACGGCCGCGGGTTATGGGCGGATACTGCTCATGCGGGCCACGTCTGCACGCTGTTGAGGACAATCCGGCGCACCTCGCGCCTATGGCGCGATGCAGAGCCCCGCGTCATGGACGACCTTTACTCAGGACGACGTAACACTGGAGCGCCATCCAGCGCAGCCGGACGCCAGCCAACCACTGAACGGCAGTTATATCGGACTAGGAGTGGGCACGCACGACGTAACTCGAGCACTGCCAGGCAAAAATGGTCATCACTGCAGGACAGATATGATGTGTAACATTCGGAAGCGAGCATGCAGCTCATTTCGGGTGCGCGTGATCTACCGACACATTCACTAGATATGTTTGTCCTGTTCCGAATGCGACTGATGAGTGCATAATAACGCTCAGCCAAGGTTCCCAACAGTATTGAGATAGGGAAATCTATCGCACCGCCTGAAAGCCACTGGCAGGTGCCTATTGGAATATGGATGGACTCAAACGTGGCGAACGAGCCGGCTTCCACAGCAGAAGGCCAGCACCGTCATGTAACGTCAACCAGCACTATACGCCACATCGCTTCATGACCGAAAGTGCGGCTTCAAAACAGGACAAGACGGGACCGGCTTCAGGCTAACTGGCTAACCTCTCTTATGCAGCATCAGTGGAAATGATTGGGAACGTAGGGGCAGCGCGCATAGTTCAGCACGGAACCAGCCGCATGCTGTGGATGGGCCGAAACGAGTGTGCAGAATTAAATACAGACACAAGTGCACAAGCACGCACCAGTGGTTGACCCTATTACATTGGTTTGCATCGCTGTAGCATGACCTCGCTGGTCGAAACCAAAGATGTCGGGTATTTATAGTCAATCCTGAAGGCTATTCAGTTTGACGGCTGATGACCGTTTTATTCAGGCCTGTCGCAACCCTGTTTTCCAGTCGGAGGTCAGCCATCTTGATCTGATAAGCAGCTTGTAAATCACCCAAGCGACCGGCACCATACAACGTTGACCCTTCAAATATGTCGCTTGGGTCGTGGCACACTGGTATGTGGCAAGCCGATAAATTAATAATATTCGGCGGTTGGACTCCAGACGGAATTTGCTTACTTGGCTTCTGTGATTTTTTTTTATTCATAAAGATAGCTGTTGTGTAAGAGCAGTTCCATGCGACCCTATCTAATTGTTTAGCACCTTATGTAACTGCTCCGTGTATACCTAATGCGCAAAAACGTGGTAACAATTTTCACTGTGCTTACTGGACCAATTTATTGCACTTTTATGTATCTTTTTCCCCAGAGTACCCTCCATCCGTCACTACGTCTCGCTACTGGTTAAACGCCATCATCTTGAGCTATAAATACGACGTGCTATGTTTGTAACGCTTACAATGTTTCTAATGTTTACAGCCATACATACAATCCATCTTCTTACATCCGAGCCGTGTTCAAGAACAACGCATTCGTTAAAGGAATGCCGCAGCGCACCATGTCATCATGTCCGCAGCACCATGCAGCGCACCATGTCGCCACGCCAGCTGCACCATGCAGCGCACCGTGTCGCCACGTCAGTAGCACCATGCAGTACACCATGCCCCCATGCCGACTGCATCATGCCGGTGGCTCGGCCGCCCGTTAGCTCCACGCAAATTGGCATGGATCAAAAATGTTTACACCGCATGCCTCCCTTGCAGTCCGCCAAACGTCGCACAGTTTCCTGCCACCATACACTGCCACAGCATCCGGCACTGGCTCAGCCCAATGCGATGCTATGTCAATATGCGCCATGTGCGGCGGCAGGGGTGATACCAGTGCAAACGAACGGCTGGGGAAGGTCCTCTGGTGTCTGGGCGGTCAGCCCGCTTCACAAAGAAGACGTCAGCATTAGGACGATTAACACTAGACCGATCACGCATCACTATCTGAGCCTCATGAAGTCAGAATGCCACTCAAAAGCACGGCCAGTACTACCTGCCTTCTTAAATACATATTAAAACAACACGTGTGTCGCGGTTGCTGGAATATTGCGGGCTTTAGCTCTTGAGGGACCAGAAATATACCGTAGCGTTAGGCCAGTAAAACCTAGTGGGCGTCGGGAGGCGGTCTGCAAGGGAAGGAAAAAAACTGCGCCTTGCCAGCAAATCATATTTCCTGATTTTCACGCACATATATCCTTGGGGCTAAAATCCGAAAACAGCGTGCAGGCGACAGAGCCGCTAGTACACTGAGCGTTATCAGCCGCAGCCCTCAGGCCGCAGAGCAGGGTCATCGGACCACCTATTGTCGGAGCCGCCCGACCGCTATTACGTAACACAGACAGCAGCGGCACGAGCGCGCCGATAAGCCCGCCGGCGACGCCGGTCGGGGATGCGGGCGACGCCGGCCAGCGCTGCATCGTACACGCTGTCCACTACTGGACGGCCACCGGCGGCCAACACGGATCGGGTTCGAGGGCGGCGGGTCCGGTCGGGGGGCGGCCGGTGTCGCACGGACCCGTCAAGTCCAGCGCCTGTCAACACTGACAACACCGACGCCTCGGGTGTGGCGCCGACGGCACGACTGCGGCCGGTCACGGCACGCCCCGCCCGGCCGGTGTGTGTGTATGTCGTTGGGGCTTTACGACGCACTCGCTGCTGAGGCTATATGGCGTCGACTGCCTCTCACTCTGGCAGGAAGGGCGGGCACCGCGGGCAATCGAACCCCGTAACTCTGGTTTCCCAGACGCACAGTGGTTATCGCAGATGCGTTAACCACTACGCCACCGGCACCCCCTCCCGGCCGGCCGAAGGCCGTCCGGAGCGGGCCGGGAGCGCGCGCCGGTCAACCCGCGACGGCAGATCGGGAGCGAGCGGGTTCGGGGCACACGCCCCTCCTCCAGGCTGTTCTTCACCGGTTACCTGATTCACCCGGCTGGCCGGCCGACGGCACCCCTGATGCCCGGTGCAGCCGAGGCCGCCTTTGTCACAGGCGGCCGCCTGTCCGCGACTTGACCGGCAGCCGCACCATACGCACGAAAACATCGGGTCACTGTGCGTGTGACATAACTACCAGTGACGTCAGCGACGGCCGCCTCTCGGGGCGACGCTTGCCCGCGACGCACGGACCTCAGGTGGAGGCGTCAGTGGAAAAGTACCGGCAGGCGCCGGCAGCGCCAGGACAGCTGCCCGCCGCCGTCACCGCCCCCACCAGCGCCTGTCCGGTGTCGTCTGGAGCCGGTGACCGGCGCGCCGAGCGTGGGCCGACGCCGGCCGACCGCAGTAAACAGCGGCTACGTCCGCTAGCTCGGAGCGCGGCCGCAGAGGTGGCCGCCCCGGCCGGGCCGTGACGCGTCGCTACGGCCCACCGGTGAGCGGCGACCACCGGCAGCCGTCCGATGTCAGCCAGGGGCGCAAACACCAGCCGACCGCACGGCGCCGCAGCGTTATCGGCTGACATCTGCACCAAACCTCCCCGGCCGGTCCGTGACGCGTCACTACGGCCCACCGGTGAGCGGCGACCACCGGCAGCCGTCCGCTGTCAGCCAGGGGCGCAAACACCAGCCGACCGCACGGCGCGCAGCGTTATCGGCGGACATCTGTACCAAACCTGTCACCTCGGATTGAACAATTGGCGCGCGACACCGGCCTAGACCGGAACAGCCGAGCAGCCAGTTGTCTGATTCCTCACACCTGTAGCCACTCGCTCTGCATTGTAACTCCAACGACCGCTCCTCAAATGGGGCAAGCCCGCTCAGTAATCGTGTGAGATCCGAAAATCCCATTCGAAACGAATTAATGAGCTTACCGAGGACAGTGTAAGACTTTGACAACGTGACTTTGTAGCACGCAAAACAATCAGGTTGCGATACATTTTTATACAGATTAGAAGCGAAGCTTTCGACAATAAAAAAGAGAATGCGCATGCCATTTCTGGGTCCAATTATTTACATGTAACGTCACATAATTGCAACGCTATCTTCTACATCTGGGAGATGCAGCCGCATCTCAAATAACAGTATACTTGCACTTATGATATAAACGGAGCAATGTCGGCACGCACTACCTAAAAACGGTGCGGTCGGTGCTATGGGAACGAACTAAATAAGCCTTACGATATTTGATTTACTACAGTCGAACTTCACCGCCATGTCGCGTAATACCTCCAGCCATATGAGACCTAGGTGGGTCCGCATGTCGCGCAATGCCTGGTCATATGGGACCTAGGTGGGTTCGCATGTCGCGTAATACCTCCAGCCATATGGGACCTAGATGGGTCCGCATGTCGCGCAATGCCTGGTCATATGAGACCTAGGTGGGTCCGCATGTCGCGCAATGCCTGGTCATATGGGGCCTAGGTGGGTCCACATGTCGCGCAATGCCTGGTCATATGGGACCTAGGTGGGTTCGCATGTCGCGCAATGCCCCCAGTCATATGGGATCTAGGTGGGTCCGCATGTCGCGCAATGCCTGGCCATATGGGACCTAGGTGGGCCCGCATGTCGCGCAATGCCTCCAGTCATATGAGACCTAGGTGGGTCCGCATGTCGCGCGATGCCTGGTCATATGGGACCTAGGTGGGTCCGCATGCCGCGCAGTGCCTCCAGCCATATGAGGCCTAGGTGGGTCCGCACGTCATGCAATGCCTCCAGTCATACGGGACCTAGGTGGGTCCGCATGTCGCGCAACGTCTCCAGTCATATGGGACCTAGGTGGGTCCGCATGCCGCGCAGTGCCTCCAGCCATATGAGACCTAGGTGGGTCCGCATGGCATGCAATGCCTCCAGTCATACGGGACCTAGGTGGGTCCGCAGGTCGCGCAACGTCTCCAGTCATATGAGACCTAGGTGTATCCGCATGTCGCGCAATGGCTCCAGTCATATGGGACCTAGTGGGCCCGCAGGTGAAGAGCCGGCTCCAGGCCGGTTACTGTGAGCTCCACCGCCGAGCGGCCTCCCCCCCCCCCCCCTCCCTTCTGCTTTCCCGGCCGGCCCGCGAGCCGGCTCCACCGACCGCACCCCCAGCCTGCGTCCCGTCCCGTTGTGAACTGGACAGATCGAGCACGAGCCAGTCCGGCCGGCTCGAGCCGGAACGATGGGGCGCTGGGCCAGACTGACCGACAGGGCCCGGCTGGGAGGGGCGCGAGCTGCCGATGGCAAAGGGCGGATGGGTAGCGCGATCTGGCCACATGGTCGGAGGTGGTACAGCCTCCGCGGACTAATGGTACACGGCAATGACGCGGTTCATGCGGGATCATTGTTTAGGTGAGTTTATATGTACATAAATGGAACCAAGCATGCATGCAGTTGACCTCAACACACGTAACTATACTGTGACAAGGACCTGACTTTCCACCAGGCATGTATCTGGATCCCAAGGGTGGATTCAGGATCCCACTGGTTTCCGTGCTTATGGGATCCTGGAATTTTCGTTTTGCTCAAAGCACATACCTGCTTTCTAGACCAATGATGTACGGTAAATGTAAATCCGTACATGCACCGTAACGTAAATCAAGGACCGACTGAATTCTCAGGTCCCAGGACGGGGACGCGACGCGGTCGGCGGGCCCCTCTGGGCTCACCTGAAGGAGGTGGTCTGCAGGGCGGCGTTGGTGGACGTGGTGTGGGTGTTGGCGTATGTGGGCAGCACCTCGTCGCGTATGTAGTCCTCGATGAAGCGCAGGCTCTTGCCGGACGCCGTGTGGTCGCAGTAGACGGCTGCAGCAGGGGAGCGGGCGGCCGGCTCACACGTAAGCCTCCGACGCAGCCGTGGGAGACCAGCCGCAGGCGCCCGTCAAACCAAAGGCCCAAGGACCCAAGGGCTCCTCCGCACGGGAGAGCCATGCTATAGCGGCAGGCGGCATATCTCTAACACGCCCCACGGCTGGGGTCATAGGCCAGCGCCCCTGAGTTTGCAATGGCAGTGGCAATAGCACGGGGCACGCGATGAGCCGGTGGTAATGCGCAGATTCATGACACCGCATCTCATTGTATGCAAGATAGATTCGATTCATGACGCAAGGCGATACGTGACCTGTCAAGCCAAGCAGACCCATTCGGCCTGCCCACTCCGAGAACATTTGCCAAGCTGGAGCGTCACAGTTTTCGCAGGCGGGCTTAACGACAGCAGCACACATGTTCAGCTGTTCCCTACAGCCTCCTAGATTTCCAAGGTTTCCCAAACTTCCCGGAACCCGGCGTCTCGGAAACTGGCGTAGTTACTCTAAGCGGGTGCACAGGACGCCGAGTGCCAGGCAGCGGACACCTTAAGGCGGCTAATCCGATCAGCGCAGGCTCGAGGAGACCGGCCTACCAACCGCATACAGCACGGCATGGGCGGATTGGCTTCAGCGCTCTATGCCAGCCTTCTCCAATGAAACGCGCCGTGCTGGGCCGCCCATGACCGGCAGGCGAGCTGCGCCTCGGTGGACGTCCCTGGTCCAGCGCATCTCAGGGACAGGTGTACGTCACTGGTCCAGAACATCCCGACCACAGGTGGACGTCCCTGGTCCAGCGCACCCCGAGCACAGGTGTACGTCCCTGGTCCAGCACATCCCCAGGACAGGTGGACGTCCCTGGTCCAGCACATATCGAGCACAGGTGGACGTCCCTGATCCAGCACATTCCCAGGACAGATGAACGTCCTGGTCCAGCACATCCCCAGGATAGGTGAACGTCCCTGGTCCAGCGCATCCCGAGCACAGGTGGACGTCTCTGGGCCAGCACATTCCCAGGACAGATGAACGTCCTGGTCCAGCACATCCCCAGGACAGGTGGACGTCCCTGGTCCAGCACATCCCGAGCACAGGTGGACGTCTCCGGTCCAGCACATTCCCAGGACAGGTGGACGTCCCTGGTCCAGCGCACCCCGAGCACAGGTGGACGTCTCTGGTTCAGCACATTCCCAGGACAGATGAACGTCCTGGTCCAGCACATCCCCAGGACAGGTGGACGTCCCTGGTCCAGCACATCCCGAGCATAGGTGGACGTCTCTGGTCCAGCACATCCCCAGGACAGATGAACGCGTATCGGCGGCCCGAGGCCGGCGCTGGCCGCTATCAGGACCCAGGTGTGCCACAGTCCCTCCCTCTCCCTCCCCCCCCCCCCCCAACATGCACATACGCTAGCGCCCCTGACGCCACGGGAACCATACGCCTGCTGCATTCACTGATCGGAAGTATCTTACGTCCCGCCCGGTCCTCCCGGCTCCATTCGACGATTGTGCGAAATGATTACCACTGGCGTTACTGATCGGGTTCATGTATCTGCCCGGATGCGTGTACGCCTGAACAGCCCGCCGATCGGTGCGGGCTCCACACAGCGCCAGCTCTGTAGCACGTACGTGACATGCCGCAAATCCCAAAGTCAACGCAGGCTTTGCGACGTCGGCATTTGTGATAACTGAGGCCTAGGAATGTTTGCATTACCAAGTCATGTAGTGATATAGCAAGGAGCCGGCACCAGCGCCCTGCACATGGCGTGTGTCGCGTGCAAATCTGCGGCCTGAAAGACGCGCATGCGACATACACCGAGACGTACGTCCGACAGACAGAGCGCTTCTGCGACATATGTTGCGTGAAATGTCCATCAAGATTCCGAATCCCGTCTAATGCAATTTGGCCAACGAGAAACGTTTTGGGGGTTACATGGGCTACGCTTGCGGCATTCTCGACTGATTCAGTTTGTTTTCCCAAAAAGTTCCCCATCATTATGTTGCACAGGTCACATCTTAACATGAACCTGACAGGAGGTGACACAGTAATACATTTCAGCATGGCGAAATATCCGTTCATATGCTTGGGCCGCCATGGAACGAGGTATCATATGCCCAAGATAATGCGCAAAGGTGACACTATGACTGATATTATTGGATTGAAAATCCGCTTTTGAGAACGATAACCTACTGTCCGTTCCCGGAAATAACATTGAAAAGTGAGTAGGCAGGCCAACTGCCTTCAAGGCCATCGCACACGTAGCTGGTTGTCAGAATCGAACGCCTTCCGCAGCCTACCCTTGGTACATTTTATCTCGGACGTTTTTCAAAGACGTGTGAGGTTTTAAATGACTGAAGGACGAGTTTCAGACGAGTTTTACTTAAACAATGGCCCAGCCATAGCAGACTCTACGGCCGTCGGTGATCTGTGTTAGGGTGAAGACATGTACGAACAAGGGGCCGCTCGGAACTGACAGCTTATTACCATCAATGCCAGTGAAACGTCTCAGCAACGTCAAACACGGTGACTTATCTCGCTGCGCTGATGGCAGCCTCAAAAACCTGGTGCCCTGCGTCCGCCAAAAAATAGACACTCGTCTCTTACATTCCGTCAGATTTTAAGAGATTCAGAGATCAGAGATTTCAGAGATTCGCCATCGGATCCTTTCGCGAGGGGACGTCACTCCAGGCCTCTAGATCGACGAGCATGGTGACATAATTTGTAAGTGCCGGAGTCAGCCTTTCATGTTTTAGGTCCCGATGTGACACCCGCTTGAGCGCCCCGCCCCGCCCCCCCCCCCCCCCCGCCCCGACTGACGCTGAACCGCGCCAGAGCACCAGCGGCGCGGCGCGGCGCGGCGCGGCACATCCGCGTGACATACCCGGTGGGCAGTGGGTGAGAGGAACGCCGGCCGGCAAGGATGTGTCATCAGGACCGCCCCCCGCCCGCCCCGTCTGACGCTGAACCGCGCCAGAGCACCAGCGGCGCGGCGCGGCACGGCACATCCGCGTGACATGGCCCGGTGGGCAGTGGGTGGGGGAGCGCCGGCCGGCGAAGATGCGTCGTCAGGACCGCCCCGGGGCCGACCTTGAGGCGGCTTGTCACCAGCAACCGAACCACTGTAGATAGCGTCAGCTCGCACCGGCGGGACGCCCGTATCAGCCACGTCTCCAGGGAGGAGCGCACTCCTTTGTTGGCACAGTGAAGTGCGGGCCGTCAGGAGCGGTGAGTTCCGATAACGAGAGAAACAGCTGCCGAGTTTTTGTGCGGTGCTCTGACGTCATGCCAAACAAAAACAAGACCGGGTCATTGGTCTTTGCACTCTGTCTCCACGCAGCATTAAAAACCAGACCGTGGTAAAACAGTCTCTCCCGGCGCTGGCCGGAAGGCAAGTCCATCATGTCTGTGGAGCCAAGCCACAGGCTGGCCTAAAAAACGTCACACGACACAGAAGCAATGAGCACCGGCGTCCTCCGCTGATCAACTTGTGACCAGGAGGACCGCGAGCCGAATAACAGGAGCTCTCACCGAAGGACGACCAACAGCCCGGCTGGCTCCACATGGGCCAGCCGAACCGAACCTGACACGCATTGCAAGTCCGTATGATCCGGCTAAGCCGATTTTCATTGTGGCTAGAGGCAGCAGCTCACAACAAAAAACTGCACAGCCCAGTTTTTGGCACGTCTGTTGGCACATTTCTGTGATGTGACTCCAAGCTCGCGAGGCCTGAGGGGGGGGGGGGGGGGGAAGGGCGCTTGGACCGACCGAGTTGACAGCCACCGGCGGGCCACGCGGCCGGAGCAGGCCAGAGGTTCCAACACCGGCCGTCAGGAGGGCGCACCTGCAGCGCTTCGCACTGGGGGCTTTCTCGTGGCCAACATTGGTCCCGGGGTTCCAGAAAGCATGAACCAAACAGAAGAGGACTCCGCGGCCGTGCACCATTGGTATAGTGCGGACACCCCCGCCAAGTGACCGAGTCATAACGGCAGGCTTGGGCTGGAAGTCCGTCTCATTTGCATAAACTGCGAGCATCCAGCACGGCTTCGCTAAAATCCGTTTTTCGGCTTCTGAACGATGCGTTTGAGCGGTCACCGCGAAACCTTAACCATGCCCGACGATCGAGCCTCTTCTGATACCGCGTCCATCAACGGGACCGCCAAGCTCACGCTACTCGCTGAGTGGATAACAGAGTCCACGTCAAGGTCACGAGGCACCAGTGCTTTTCCTGTAGCTTTGCGGTCCGACAAGCATGAAGAGCAGATCAAGCACTGATTAAAACGCAGGCACACATGTGCCATTCACGCGAAGTTTCGAACGTCTCTCTACGACGAAGAGTATTCGCCGGATTTATGCTTCGGTCGGATTATGTTTCATCCGGCGCGTCGCAGTTGGCAAATGACAGGGAGGAAGGTGTTTGCAGTGTCATTAGATTATATCAAATGCTTTCTCGGAACGCACTGGAAATGCAGACATCAAAGCAGCCGCGTGTACATCACGAAATGGCTTCAAACTTTGAGGTACAAATTTAATCTCATATAAACAAGTCAGGTGAACAGTGAGTTCATGAACTGAACATTCCGAGCGTGAGTCACAGTTGCAGAGCTCACCTCACCATCTGAATGGAATATTACCACAAGAAATATGATCACCCGACCGTGCGATATGTTGAATAGCCGCTTTGCTCGTTCCTCGTCCTTATCTTTGCTTCTTCCTCGTCCTTACCTACTTGAGCGAGAGGAAATGGCAGTACGGCAACCTCGAATCCATACCTTGTAGCCCTTTTCACCCTAGTGTTTATTCAACTGTTACTTAGTTTGGTCCCACCGCATTCCACAGTTACGTAATGCTGAAATGCACGGGAAATAGGATGGAAAAAGGGCGAAACTCATCGTTCTTCGTTAGACCTGTCAAAATGACCCAATGTCCTAACTTTGGAAACGTTCTTATTTTGTCACTTTGTACCAATGCGTGACTTAAGTTGATCTAGTTGGCCCCATGCAGCCCCCTGTCATCCATTCAGCGACCATGGGACCATTTATTCCCCTGACATCATCAACTCCTGTCCAATCAGACAACTCCCATGCACCTCGCCGCGCAGCTCTTAAACTGGCATGGCGGGTAACGGCGACTTCGCTCGGAACATATCGATGACGTCACGGCACCACGGGACTCAGCGGTCGGATACCCGGATGACCGTACCTACCATATAGGCCCTTGGTCACATCGGATCAAACCAAAAGGCACTGCGAGCGGGAGATGACAAACATGTACGTAATAAGGAAACAAAAACAAGGATTAAGTTACGGCTACGGCTTCGGCTCATAGCACTGACGACAAACCATGGTCCCGCACTAGCTCATCCGATTTTTCGAGTATTTCAGATTTGCTACCAAATCGGGTCCCTGTCTGAAAATAATGGCATGAAACAAGCTTGTGGCTTCTACGAAAGGTACCGACCTGTTTGCCTTATGGAGATACATAGCTGACATAGCATATGTTTTCGCCCTCGGCGACGACGCATGCGTTCCACGTTGCCCAAAGCATCTTAGGGGTATAACAATACATTACGGGTACAACACATTGAAATGGCTCGCGAACATTTTAGTGGCGTCACAGTGCCCGCTGTGGTTATACATCAGAGGCCGGTCATGCACCTCACTCGGTCCAGGTTCGGCCGAACTTAACACGGCAGCACACACAATATTTACATTACGTGCTGAGCTCACTTTCAAAGTGGCGATGATACCACCGCGACAACGGCCTATCAAGGCTTCCGACTTCACTCTCCGCATGGCACTCGCGAAACAAGAGTGCTTTTCAACTTAAGCAGTGTGGAAAGCCGGCCTGCTAAGATGCGATTACGGGGCCATATAAAGCCTATCGCACATGGTGCCAACACCTATCGACGCATGGAAGCAGCAAAGCTTTCACGCCGTAGGGCCCAAGCAGCGGTCAAATCTTCCAAAAGGACACTTCCAAAAGGACACAGGGCTGAAGTGTTGACTGAGCGCACTCAGACGACCACTGGCGACATGTGCTCGCACTCCAGAGGCAGCACGCGAGCACCTGCCTGCCCTTGGTCAACACCGGCGCTCCAGTAGTCGCCAGGCCAGCCGTCCCATACAAAAACGGCTCGCGTTCTTAATTTGCCACTGAAGCCGGTTTTTAATCGATTCAAGTGAATGACGAATGAGTTGATATATGCTCGGAACATACTTGGACAGTAAAAGCCTGTTCCACTCGTCATGATGTCGCTGATACAGCAGCTGTTTTTTTTTTCCATTCGCTGGCCTGTCGTGCTGGGACAGCAGATGACGACCAGGACGCATTGGGACTATTACGGGCCAAAAGACGTCCTTACACCTTGTTCGGGTGTTTCTTTTCATGCAACGCCATAATCATGCTGCTAGAGTTCGGACAAGCTGGGGGTACACGTTCCCGTCCTACTGACGCGAAGCTCATATCGGGTTGCACGAGTTTCGTAGACAGGAGACTCTAGGGCGAGTCGCATTGGGCATCTGATAACTGCTTCAAGAGTTTTGGTCAGCCAAAGCAATGGTTTTTTAGTTCAATATACCGAGAACTGTATCGTGCCCTCATGATGTGTTCGGATCTTTCATTTGGCCGGCGGGTTCCTCTAAATAGCACAATACTTCTGCAGTACTCGCTCCGGCAGTGTTTACGGAGACGGGGACGCCAAATAGCACTCCAGCCGCAGCAGTGCTTAACGCAAAAACATCACAGCCGAAGACCAAGCGAAAAGTGGCGAACATATCTGTCCGGCATTTTCTAAAATTCAAAGTGTCATTGGGGCCAAAACTGCTTCATTTCTAACGGTGGCGTAATCAAGGAAGAGACGATGCCCCCCCCCCCCCCCCTCCCCTGCGTGGCGGGAACCCCTGGTACCAAAGATCCCAACATTTTTTGGTAGTTTATGGGTGCTTCTAGACCATGAAATGAGCCTTCGAGGCTTTACAAAGAGACCATGAGCCTTCAAAGGTCATTTAAACACAAAACAGGGCCCCTTTGGCCACGAAATTGCGCCCCCTCGGCCTGACAGAGACTGCTTTGGTCCGAGCTGGCCCTTCCTGGACGAAATTCTGGGTCGGCGCTGTTTCCAAAATGTTTTTGCTCGTTCCGATAAATCAAACTTGCACATGATTTTGGCCGAAGCAGACATGTAAATATAACCCGTCTTTTCGAGGCGACTGCAACGGCCGCACTAACAGTCAAGCCGTGGCCACGGCAGGCGCGCTGTCGCTCTCCATCAAGGCACAGCCCTGCTGCATGCAATAATCGCGGCTCGATGTTCCATTAGGGCAGAAAGGTCCATAGTCAACAACAGGTTGAAAGGATTTGCACAGTAATTATGCTCCATACACGTGTGGCCACGAACTAAACACGCCACCGAGCCACTGTCGCGGAGGTATGAGGATCGCAAACGGCACCACATGAGGGTCGCCACTAGAGCTGCCGATGGGATTCCAAATTTAGGAATTCCAAGGATTTTCAAGATCTAATGTGGAATTTGGACGGACAGGAGCAAAAGTAATTGAGTTTTGGGTGGCAGTCGATATCACTCTGTCATGTTTCAAATTGGTGTGAATATTAACATGCTAAACGCAGGTGCACTTTTCTTACCCACGATCGCTTTCTTTCCTTTGCATTCAATTCCAGTGAGCAAACGCTATGACGCGAGTAGTGAATGTAGTTACTGGTTGCGGGTAGAAGTAAGCTGATATGTATACAACTGAAATTTCTTGGACGTCCTGATTTCATGGGCACTTTTTGGATGGACTGCTGGGTCATTCTTGGACTTTGGACTGGACTTTGGACAAGAGCTTCTAGAACACGGTACTGCTGGTCACCAATAACCGTCAGTGGTGGGTTATGCTCGTGTGACATGACGAAGGTCACCACCAGCCATGAAGGCCGAACCATGCTCGTCTGACCGGGGAGAACGCTCCGCTGAACTGGAGTAGCGAGACGGGTGAGGGACTGGGATTCCAGCACCAGCCTGACGCAGTGCAGGTGCTGGTACCCGGTCCGCCGTTGCAAAACGGTCGATTGTTTTATCAGGCGCAGTACGATGCTATTGCTCGCACTTGCTTACAACCGGTGCTGCTCCTTCATTGGGGATCATCCTTGGTACACGCGTCACGCCCATCCACCCACCCTGCCCCCACCCCCACCCCGCATTCGGGTTGCGATGCGTGCAACAATGGTAATCTGAACAGTCACCAGTTTGGAATGTTTCGTCCAACTCAAAACTATTGGACTCCACATTGTCCGCACGATTTCGTGATGATATAACCCTTCATGATTATTGCCGTTTGTGGCACTGAAAATTAAATATGTGGCAGCGGAATTCGAGTTATTTAGATCTGGAAACGGTTAGACCTTCTATCGTGGGAACGCGTTATTGCTGGTACTACGCGGCTAAGTTGTCTAAAGGTCATAGGAAATAGTGGCCAGGCTGCTATTACGCTATTATTGGCACCATCCACAGCTGAAAGCGAATGGTCCCACGCGTTGTATTACCTCACAAGTCCAGCCGCTGTAGTCTAGCAAGTGATGAAGAGGCCGGAGATCACGCCAGTAACGTCTTGATCACAGCAGGACAGCTCCAAACGTTACAACATGCACGCGCCGGCCGTCACCAGCAGCGTACTGGCGCGTGCGGCGACGGGCGTCCTGTACGTCCCGACCGTGCGGTGACGGGCGTCTGTACGTCTCGATCGTACGGTGACGGGCGTCTGCACGTCCCGATTGAGCCTCTGGCCGCCGCGGCGGACCGTCTCCGTCCCCGCACACGTACCTCTGTTGGAGCCGAACGGCCCGAGGAAGCTGCGCGCTCGGCCGATTGTCTGCTCCCGCACGTACTGGCGCAGGGTGTCGGGGTCGGCCGGCCGGCCGGGTCCGGCGGCGGCGGCCGTCCCCTCGGCCGTCGGCAGCTGGTAAAAGGTGCGGGGCACATCACCCTCTCGTGCGGACGCCATCGTCTGCGGCACACAGCGGGCGCGGCGCACGGTCAGACGGGCGGCCTGCGGGCGCTCGGCAGCCGCCGACGACGTCCACCCTCCCCAGAGGCCGACTACTCCCGGCGGCGGCGGCGGCGGCGGCCGGCGCGCGCGAGGCGCCACAAAGGTCGCGCCGCCACCGCCTGCGCCGCCCGCCACCAGGCCGGGCAGTGTGGGCCGTGCGCACGGACACCGCGTCCGGCACGGCACGCGTCCAGAACGCCCGCATATGGAGAGATAACGCTCGAGACCGGACGGCAGGACTTCTGCAGAGCCGTGGCTGAAGACGTGTTAGCGGGCACGGTCTTGATCGGCGCCAATACGACGCCACACCGCCGCCGGGCTGTAGCAGCATTCGCCAGCACAAGTCACAATTGTCCCAGAGAACGCGCATCTACCCACGGCGTATAAGTGCACATTGTCAACTGTAAGCCCCCGCTGTCATATATTTACATTCTTATCCATGCAAAGGACCACTTCCATGCAGAAGTTTAACGTTAAATACGAAAGGGAGTCATACAGGCAAGACCAAAGCCCACTTCCACACTGCAACAGCGCTAAGCAGAGTATACGGGCGAGACCAATGACAGGTCCAAGAGGGGAAAAACGGGATCACCTTTTCCATAATGACGGAAAACACTAGAATTTGCACCTTTCACTTAATTTCACCGCAACCCAATTGGAGCCTGGCTCTCCCGTCCCTCCCATGATCTTACGTCGGATCTGTCACTGGGTAAGACGGTGAAAGGAATGCACAGAACAGTGAAACACCACCGATGAGGTGCCCACTTAGAAACGCAATGGAAGCATTGCAGGACCACGCAGTAGAGCTGTAATACCTTTACTAACAATAAACGCGATAGTTCGCCGCGAATATCCTGCCGGACGCCATAGTGATGTGCGCGTTCGTCGTTCACAAACTCCAGGGAACGCTAGCAGATGCGTGGACTCTCGAGCAGGGACGGGAGCTACCAAACCGAAATGGTACTACCGAAAGATCATACAGTTAAGCACGCACGAGACCATTAATGTGAGTAATAAATCAAGATTACAGTTCTTCGTAGCAGTCCAGCTGGGAATAGTCTCAGGGTTTGTTGGATTCTGGTCCGCTCAGCAATCGTCAATGCTTCAGTTCTCCTCAATGCCATGCCGTTCCCAGTTTGGGCGGTCTAGCGTTACACGGGAGCCACTCAGTGGACTTTGGCAGGGACGGGCCAAGCGGGTATAGGCTGCAGACATTTTTACGTGATATGAGATCAGGAAGACCTTGACAAAGCTTGGTGACATCAGGCTGGCACGACAGTTTGCCATTGAGCCTGTCACGTGGTATGTGCGCCAACGCGCCCCACATAACATGCAAGTGTTTTATTGCTGCAAATATGCTTTTCACTCTTCAGCTTTGCAAGGATGCAGCACATCTGGGATGCTGTCAAAACGACGTTTGAAATTAACAGACCATCTGCCATTCTACTTACTATTCAATGAAAGGCGAATGCGCAAGTTCAAGCTAAGTTATGACGCAACATTTCATTGTAAGAAGCCCGGGAAACTTGTGTTCTCTGGTGTTCAATTCAAAATTTGTTTTGTTTTGTTCCACTCTGCGTTGTCTGCATGTTTGTTAGATCTAAGAACCACAAGCTTAAAAAAGTATCTGGTGAAATCCCCATCTCCAGGCTTAAGTGCCTGGGTGGCAATAGATGTCATTTGTGAAAGTCTGAGTTTCAATGGGTTTGCGCGCAAAAAAACGTAATCTACGAAATCAAGAGTAAATTATGTGAAAAACATGGGAGGGACAATGCTTATGTCGGCCAGTCCATGCGCCCTATTCGTTTGAGATATAATGAACACCTGCGAGACGCTAAAAACAAGGCTGGGAATATCCCTTTCGGCGACCACTTTTTGGCGAAACACGCTCAGGCTGAAATCGAGTAAGGTATAGACTCTATGCCCTTTTGGAGCTCAAAGTCATCTGTGAATCTATTCTTACAAAAAGTCGGCGACCCAATCTTAACGTACATGGCTCATCATGGCCGATTATGCGAAGGTGATGTGTGCCTTGATGTAAGATGTGTGCTAGCTTAACATTTGTTTCATGTGTGAGTGATGCCGGAGACGTCATGTGCGATGTCTGTTCAACTGAACTTCCTCGCATGTATAACTGATGCGCGATGTGTGATACCTGTTTACATTAACTCGCTTACATGTCTGAATGAAGCGTGATGCGTGATACCTGTTTGCTTGAATTCGTATGCATGTACCGTATTTTGCATGTTCCAATTCTTAGATATTTTTTTTTAAAGATTTTATCCGAACCCATTGAATGGATGGATTTCCGGGATCAGAGCTCACGCTAAGCAGTGCTTGTTGTGCGAGCCCTGACCCCTACCATCCGATCGCGCAATTCCATGTCAACGGCAGAATTTGGTGGCGAAAGCTTAACGTGCCGCAATGCTCGGCACGGTCCGTCCTGCCCTCTGACGTCAACTGACCTTTAGCGCGACCGCTGCCACCGGCCGCAGGCCATACCTGTCAAGGGAAAATAGCGAGCGCCCTAAAGCGACTCGAACCCACCCCGCCACGGGTGGGTGGGTCGGAAGGCAGGCGCTCCAACCAACTGAGCCACCTGGACGGACAGGTGGCATACATCGGATATTCACCGCATCGTGGTAATGGCTGGTGATCGCTCTTTGTTATTACCCTGAATGTTGGTGTCCTCTAAAAATTGTGGTTTGCCATTTCAAAAGAAAACCCCTGAAACATCGAGTAGGATCATCGTCATGCAATTTTGAGTTCCCTTCTATCTTTTTCAATAAAAGCCTGCTGCCGAAATATCAACCCATCTACATCTCCATTCTCCTGGCTTTTCTCCGACTAATAAGGTTACTACTAATGTCTTACCAACGTTACGTGTGTGTGTGGATGTGAGCCTCTGCGCATGTGTATATACATGGCGACAGTGTGTTCGCACCTCCCTGGGAGCTCACAGGGGCACGTGTCACGTATTCCCCTTCATTACAAGCATCAGCGAAAGCAATACATCGGTCATCACTAAGCACGAGCCTTGTCTGCAATGAACGTGCCTCGGCCGCAAATGTGTGCGGAGCGGCGCAATTACCACCGCAGAAACGCACTGCGGAATCCTGATATTATTCATTTTACGCTATGTTGCCAGGCGTCACCGCGGATAATCATCCCAGCATATCTGCTACAGTGAATTTAGAATCACTGAAGAAGGGCGACTGAAACAATTCACACCGAAAACAGTCGGTCATCCCCATAGACCTATAATGCTACAAGATTGGCAACACCCACGTTTAATTACTAGCAGACGCGTGCAAGCGAAAGAGGGTTTCAGTGGTTAAATAGCATATACTCGCAGCTAAACTGTACAAACTGAAGTGAACCGGGCGAGTTACAGGCAACCCAACTCGATGGTTTTCTGTTGCGAAACGCACGCGTTCATGAGCCGAAATCAACACTTCCTTTGCTTGCGTTGAAGGTGTTATTGTTAAGCCATATAGCCATATACCCCGGCCGCTCACAGATTATGGTTTAGTTTAATGCAATGCAAAATGCCCCTCTTTTGCCGAGCTCAATGGGTACAGCCGTTTCCCATCTAGTGGTATAAGATATCTTTGGCAATCCCCATCTCATCACGTGCGACGGTGTTCAAGATCTCGCCCATTTATGTGTACGCATCCACAATAAAAGTCAGGGCACAAATATAGTGAAATTCAAACAGCTTGAGCCATCAAGTACAAGTTAGGATGCCAAGTTCAATACTGGCCTCTTCACACAGTCATTTAGCGCGCGCATATACATGTATACATAATAGGATGCAGATCGAACGAGGGCTTGGGAAACCGCATCCCTACATACTGCATGACGAAATGACGCGGACGCATACAGCTGCGCGCCCCTTCCCTTCTCGCCCGGTCGGCGTCACCGTTCCGTTCGGTCACGTGGCCGGAAGCCGGTGACCCGGCGCTCACCTGGGAGCGCGTCACGTGACGAGCCAGCGGCGGTGCCACTACTGCGGCGGCGGCGGCAGCGGCGGCGGCGGGCCCGGCCGGCAGCCGCCCAAGGCCGGGCGCGGCCGGTTTTTCTCCGCGACAACGCTATCAGTCACATCAGGCCCGGCTCGCCACCGCCCTGGCCCACTTAGCGGCCGACGCGGCCCGGCCGCCGCCACGGCGCCGCACGGCCGCCGCCTGTGCACGGCATCAACACGTGCGTGCCGTACCGCCAAGCGAGCACACGTGCGCCTCGGCGCCGGTTGACGCGCCGCGCCGCCACTTGCGTCGCCGAGCCGGGCCCCGCTGACGTCGGGGGCGATCGGACACGCGGAACAGCTGACGGCGCGAGGGCCTCTCCCCGGCCGATTCAACCGCCAAACATTGAACCCCCCCCCCCTCCCCATCTTTTCCTGATTTTTTGGCGCCTTGCATTCTGCTGGCACGCCCCACTGGCCCCAACTAAAAAAAACGGCACCAATAACGTCAGCTGACGTATGGATTCATGCTGTTCTCTTCAAGCGCCTGCCAAGTACACTAAAGAGATGTTGTGTGCCCAAAAATGACCCAAAAGCATCTGCCTGGATGCCCTGACTTTCAATGACATTGTTAATCAAGAACACTACCAATTCACAACCGCCAACGGACACGGCACGTAGGTTATGAAATGACCTCGGGTGACTTGATTTTGTCCAGTGAGAGCAAATGGTGGTGAAGGCCATGGAGCCGAGGTGCGAGGTGCCTTTAAAAAACAGCGAATCGTGCTTAATCGCAATATAAACAAAAATTACAATTAAATAGAAAACCGAGTGGAAAAAATATAATAAGCCTGTGGATTTTATATGTCATGTGATGGAGGGACTGGCAATGGTGCGCGAAAATTTTGTAGAAAACAGTTAGGGTTATAAGCCAAATCTCGCCTTTGTTTCAGATTTCAGAGAATATGAAGAAATGCATGAACAATGGTCTACTTTTCCTTGCATTACCCGGATGCCACCCCACCGACTATGCGGTATGGCTGAATGTATCCACAGCTGGACGTGTATGCACGGCGCCATCGGGACGGCCCGAGCACGGAATGCCTCGTGGGACGGACCTGTACAGGGTCACACTGCGCTCACAGGCGGACCGAGCCGCCGGGCACCTCAGGCCGTCTCGAGACATCCATCTCCAGGTGATGCCACGCAGCTGAACCACAGCTTATCGTCACTGCTCGTCTTGTTCATTCTGAACGACATCGTGGCTTTAATGATTCACTGCTTAGGCAAGACATGTACCGTAAACGGGTGACAATAGTCTGCAGCACAGACCATTCTGCAGGTGCAGACTGTACACCTAATGTACCCATATGGATGCGAGACAGGGCAGTGTCGGTCATCATGTCATGTCCTTGGCAAGACATGAAATGGCAATTCCCAATGGCAGCGTCAGACGCAAGAGGGCGAACGATAAAAGGCGATAGGGACAGAAAACGGCATGGAAAAGCAAGTCGGAAAAAATGAGAAAACAAAACATCGTTAGTTGACGGGGATAATAGCGGGAACAAGAAGAAGTCGAAGGACGAAAAGTCAAAAAGGGGATAACAGCCGGCAAGGATAAAGGTTGGAACATGAAAAGTTGAAGGACCAAAAATATGGCAGGCATAAAACTTGACAGGGATCTTAGCTTAACTGCAAAGGTCAACAGACACAAATTTGATAGCCAAAAACGTCAAAATAGAAAAAGCCAAAAGAAGAAAAGTTCATAGCAAGTGAAGCCATGGTATAAGTCAATAGACATTCAGATGATGGGTAAACCTTACGTTGCAAATTTTAGCATAGTTGCAGATAAAATCTCAGTGTGTTACAAGCAACACACTCTGAAAATATTTTCTGAAATTACAGTCCACACCCTAAAAAATTACATATGTAATCTATATCATGCATAACATAATACTTACATGAACAGAATGAATAGATAAGCACCCCATGACATCAAAGACACATCACTAGCATCACTTAGCTGTCACATTGTAGCAGCCACACAAGCAGATGTGAGCCTGGTCCCCAAAATATCTTCACTGGAATCAGTCCCTGGTTTGGGAACAGAAGAATGCAGGAACCAGTTTGAAAGCAACCCAAAGATCCATCATGAACCAGGATCCAGCTCCTGAACTGTGCTGAGAGAGGCAGCAGGAGCCAGTAACCGTCTTGACAGTAGGTGAAGGGATCCAGCAAAAACCAATATCTGGCTTGCAATATACACAGGGGCTCAGCAAAACCCCACACCCATGCTGGAACTAACAAAGATCTAACATAAATTAAGATCCAACAAGAAATATGGACCCAAACTAAGCAAGAACCCAGATCCAGCCTGGAATTATGCAGAGGGAATCCACAAGAGCCAAGTGAACCGTGATATTACCTTGAACCACGGTCATGATCCAGAAGGTGTCTAAATAGTGCAGTTGCATTATGAATAGTCTACTTGTAAATATCATAGGTTAATAAATAATATATTGTACTTCAGATGGCACACCATCCATGGTAGATATATGCCAATTGGCAGTCTGAACAGGTGTTTCCAAATGGGCCAATGAGAGACAGGAACTGGTATGTTCTTCTGAGTAAACCATAGGGAACCAGGTATCACTATCAGGTGTTTGTGATGAACCAGTGGGAACCATGAGCCATGCCCTGATCTTTGGAAATCAAGCAGTAGGAAACATGAACTAGGGCCTGATGTTTGTGGATGAACTAGTGGGACCTATAGACAAATATTTTCAAAAGCAAAAGGAACAGTGAAGACCAGGTACCAAGGTGCACTGTTTGCAAGACAACCAACAGGATCTGGGAACCAGGGTGGGGTTTACTAAAAAATCTGGCAAAACATGTACCCATGTCAGATATTATTATTTTGCAATTTCTGCCACTTCACTCTATTTCACCTTTTCTCCTGATTAAATTTCTGTCCTTTTCTCTGATTCAACCTGATCCCCACTGGCTTTTGTTCCTTTGAAATTTCATGTTGATTTTGTCCACTTTTTTCCCATGGTGTTGTGCTGTGCAGCCTTTCCAGCAGTTGTCACCTTGAGTCCACAACTTTTCAACAATCTGTGTCAAGCAATTTATTCATTTCTCTATATATGATAAGAATGTTGCTCATGCAAACTCTCACCAACCACATCCAACAATACGAGTAAGCACGCCAGACATATACAAATTAATAGCAGCTCACTCACTAGTGCTTGCAAACACACCTCTTACCAATCATTGGTTGTATTACAACCAGCAGATAAATCAAAATAGACAAGCCATGATATTAGAACCATTTACCTTATCTACCCAATGTGCCAAGTGTGACCAACAATGCATCACACATGGATTCATCACCAGCCCCAGTGATAGATTACATGGAGTGATGAGTACAGTCAGCATAATGGAGAGAGGATTTCATCCATCATTTACATTGGTACCTGACAGTGCAATATTACATTGCTCACCAATGTTTGTTTTGTTAAGATATCACACCGCGTAAGCAATGATAAAACAGGAGCCTGTCATGTACATCTAGAGAGCCAAATAGTTGATTTGTTTCAAAGCGGTCATTAATCTCCATGCGATTTTGGACTGTAGTGCTCTACTCGTACGGCTCGTACCTGACATTTTCGCATTAAACGACGGTCAGCACACATGTGCTGTGCTAGCCCGAAGAACATCGATGCAGCTTACCTACAACCTCGCGACGCCCTACGCACAAGTTCTCCAGAATACCGGAATGCGATTCAGGTATCGCCCAAGGTTTAGGGATCCGAGCGAGGTTAAATAACGTTCCAAGAACGTACGGACGATTTGTAGGCATATATCTCAATTCTGGACTGATTGGACAATGCGGGGGTCCAAATTCGTCTCTCCAGCGCCATAACTGCAGTTATCTAAGGCTACCATTTCACATTGTACAATAATCTCTTTACTTTTATTTTGAATGCTGTGCAATTTCAGCGCACTGTCCAATGCACTGTTGGCCGCGTTCGATCCGTCCCATCTGTCCGATCGTTCGCTCTTAATACGCAGTGCACACTTCAACTAACTTAGCCCAGTAATGCGAAGTTTCCACGTGAAAGGGACATCGGCAGCTTAGAAAAACTCACACCTGCGGTAACGGCGGGGTCTAAAAGCCGGCATATGACGTCGACGCGCATGTTTTCCCAAACGGCTCGTCCGATCGCCTTAAGACCTTCCCCAATCGATTCCGAGCAATGAGGTGAGTAATGGGGAGGCAATATCGAGACATGATCTGAGGCCAAACACCTCGAAAACGCGAAGGGAAAATTTATTTGCAAATGCACGCAGCTCAGATCTCACGGCCTAGTGGACCGATCACTATGAAACGCTCACCATTGGATACGCCATACCTGATTCTATCCTCAAAAGCCCAAATTTGGTGACCCTAAGGCAGGCAAAAGCCGTCAAATCTTACAAAGTCCAAATTTTTGCTTGCACACAACTTGTAACTCAGAACCTACCAAACCAATCGCTGCCAAACCTTCACCATTGGATGCCCCGCACCAGATTGCCCATGAGTGCCAAATTTGGAGGCTCTAGGTCAGGTCAAAAGTCCTCAAATTTCACAAAGTCTAAAATTCTTGCTTGCAGACTACTTGTTGCTCAGCATCTACCACGCCGCTAACTACCAAATCTTACCAAAGCTTACCGAATCTTACCATTCAGTACGTCATCTACCCTACTTCTTTGTTGAAGCTGCAAGTATGGTGCCATTATTTGTGGTTATGTCTTTTCCTTTATGTTTGTTCCCAAGAAAAAGTGGAGCTTGGTAAGACTGCATTATGTGGTTAAATTTCTTCTTAGCGGAGGTGTCGTGCTGAAAATTATGCGCTGAGTTGTGATTGGTGTCGCCACGCTTAACACCTCCGATACGGAGAAATTCAGTCCTATCAGGCCAGTCTAACCAAGCTGCACGTTTTCTTGGGAACAAGCATAAATGAAAAGACAAGATTATAAACAGCACCATACTTCCAGCTTCTTCATATAATTGCACCATACTTGCAGCTTTCACAGAGAATTAGGGTAGATGGTGTACTGAATGGTACAGTTTGGCAGTGATCGTATTGGTAGGTTCTGAGATCTGAGTTGTCTGCAATTGCATGTAAAATTTTTCCGTCGGATTTTTGCGGTGTTTGACCAAAGGTATTGCCTTCGATATTGCCTTCCCATGGCTCATCGCATTGTACAGAATCAATTGGGGAAGGTTGCAAGACGATTGGACGAGCTGTTTCGGAAAACTTGCGTGTCTGCGTCATATGCCAGTTGTTTAGACCTTTCCTGCGATAACCGGTACGTACCATCCAACGGGAGCTATGGTGCGCTCACTGCAACATTGTTTGGGTTGGGACAAGTAGTGTGGAAGGAGATGTTTGAGCAATCAGCGGTTGAATATCCAAGTCCAAAAATGATCTTTACTCCGGGCTTTATGTCATCCAGGGCCAGGCCCAGCTGCTCCAAACTTGATTGATAGACACTATGGCTGACGAGGCCTTCACTCATACTCAATGAAAACGATATGTATTTAGCGAACGACAGTGCCGCCATTATGACAGACATAGGCATCGTTGTAACAAGTCCATACAGCATGTATGGAGAATCGTGCTCCCATTGACGCAAACTAGACCATTGGAATATACGAAACAGTATGGGTTTGTTGTAGTATGACACACAAGCTCTGATCTGACTTTTGTAACCTGATGACCTAACACGCAATTTTTTTACGAAGTTTGGGAAGTATTTCCTGCTTGCATATGCGCGGCCGAAGGCAACTAAACTTCGACGCAGACGAAGCGACAGCCCAAAACTTTGTTTTAATTGTGCGCTAGCCATTCCCCGGCAGGCTCAGGCTACTTGCGTCGCAGGAAGGTAATTCAAACGTAAGAAATTAAACGGCATTTTCAACTCGAGAGCATCGTTGACGCATTCGCTTGCCCGCATGCCTGATGTGTACCGGTATGCATCAGACGGCACAGGGATATTCATTTAAAACACTCCAGAGGCGAACATCACCAGCAGCGCCGCTGGGACCAGCTGTCCTGACCCTAGTCGGACTCGTAGCCGCCGTAGGTGCCGGGCCGACTGTAGCCCCCGTATGGCGCGTGGCCACCGCCACCGTAACTCAAGTAGCCGAAGCCGTCTCCATCGTACCCGTCGTCATAGCCGCCTCCGCCATAGCCACCGCTGTAGCCGCCGCTGTACCCGCCGTGGCTTCCGCCGTAACCCCCGCCGTACCCGCCGTGGCTTCCGCCGTAACTCCCGCCGTGCCCGCCGTGGCTGCCGCCGTATCCGCCGCTGTGGCTGTGGTAACGCTTCTTGGGCACCAGGACGGTGACGACGTCGTGCTTGAGCCGCTGGTGCAGGTTGATGGGCCGTTGATGGTAGTGTGGCGCCGACTGGTGCGACTGGCCGTAGCCGCTCGTGTGGACGGTGTGGCCGTAACCTCGTCCACCCGACACTAGGCCCCCGCCGCTCGACAGGTGCCCTGTTACGCCGCCGTGCCCCCCGTCGGCCCCAACGTAGGCCACGAGCGCCAGCGGCAGCAGGCTCTGCAAGCATGTCACGTCATGCACCGTCACGGCTCACGATGTGTCCCGACGCTCCAAGTGTTAGGCCGAGACACAGTTAGTTATGACTCGCGACATGTCAGAGATCATGACGCGTCACGACTCACGACATGCCACATCTCACGACATGTCAGAGATCATGACACTTCACGACTTACGACACGTCACAGCTCACGGCACGCCACGGCTCAATGAATGTCGCCGTTTGTGACTTGTCATAACACGTGATAGGGTGAAGGGCACCGTACGTCACGGTTCACGACACGCTTAAATCCAAGACTCGTCACAAAGCACGGAAAGTCGGGATACGTCCGGCCACGATACACGTCCGGCCACGACACACAAGAGGGCATAACTCACAAGTCAAGACTCACGACACATCACGACACGCTGCTGGTGAGGACTCCAAATAGGTCAGGATGTACCAGGGGAGTCAATTTTTGTAAGTTGTTGGGACGGGTCGAACTGTAGGCCCGATGACCTACCCTTGCCCCCATTTTCTCATCGGATTTAGCCCACTTTATTTTTATTAAAGGCAATGTGTGTTTTTAACATTTGTATAGTTTACAAGGTAGTCCTTAATTTAAGCGGCATAGAAGTTATGCAGGGGTGGATCCAGAGAGCAGGCACTGGACGCACACGTTTCTTCTGATCGGGAAGTGAAGGCGTCCCTTTAGAAGCCATCCTAGAGCGCCGGAGGCGCTCTCCCATGGCGGTCAATGGCGGGCGGCACGCATTTTAGTTGTGGGGAGTGGGGACGGGGGTAACCATGAAGGACTCAGGTTATCCCCATATTCCAGAGCTTTTCACTTCACCCTCACAATTCATCCCGTGCCTTATGGCCCGATGTATGTGACGTTTATTGCATCGTTTGTTCGCTCAGCTTTTGCTATTTGTATATTGTGTTGAGAGCAGCCATGACTTTTGTTACGAAAATGGTACGAGACGGCACTACGCTGAAAAACCAAAGAGGACTGTCGTCGTGTTATGGTCATATTTTACCTACATCTTTTGTACTATTCCAGTCAAAAACATTTGGGGGGCCAAGCCAACACCGGGGGGCCTAACTTAACATTGGGGGGGGGGGGTGAGGCAAGGTCCTCACAAGAGAATACAAACCGTCACCCGTGGGGTGTATGACGCGTCGGGACTCACCGCACAAAACACGACACACAACTGGTCACGATCCACGATTTGCGGAGACGTTCCGCGAGACTCGTGACACGCCTCGGCGCCATGGCTGACGGCGAGTCACCTCACCTGACTCATGCCACGGCTCCTAGCGGGTAACGACACGTCACGTCGCCAGGGCCATGCCACGACTTCTAACGGGCAACGACACGTCATGTTACCTGACCCACGTCACAACTCTTAACGGGCAACGAGTCACGTCACCTGACTCATGCCACGACTTATAACGGGTAATAACGAGTCACGTCACCTAACTCATGGCACTACTTCTAACGGGTAACGACATGTCACGTCTCACGACACAACCCACTACACGTCACGGTTCACGGAACGACTTACGGAACGACCCACGACTTACGACGCATCGCGGCTCATAGGGCATCACATAGACTTACTCACGAAACACCACGATTCGCGATGCAACAATCAACACGACTGCTATGCCCTTAACAGGCAGAAGCAGAGCTGGCCGAATGTTGGAGTGGCATATGACAGCCAATCAATCGCCGACACGTTCTGTCAAATCACGAAAGACAGTGTAACGTCGCTCCCGGAAACACACAGTCTCATCTACAGAGTGTTCAATCAAGGCTCCCTAATAAATATATGGTGTCTGCCGAGCACTCCGATATCACAAACAAATCCGGTTTGTACGCAGTACGTACAGCAAGTGGTTTTTTACTTTCTTCGAAAGGGAAAATAATTAATTTCATGTGGAAGTGCATCCCACCAATGCCGAACAATTTCCACGTCAAGTGACTTACAAATGGCAGGAATTGATGGGATTCACCACGCTCAGCAGCTGCACCCTGTTTTCTTACCTTGAGAACCGCCTGCATGGTCGGTGGGTGTTTCAACTGTGGCTGTACCGTTTGTGGCGATCCGGTTTATATATCAACAACAGGACAGGGTGCATGCATACTACTTTCAACAGGGGCTGAGAACGTTGCGCTCCAAACTACTGACTGGTTTTTGCAGCCTGTTAGACGACGCGGAACTACAGCGTGCAGTGTCCGAGTCTTAGCCACCATGACAGTTCCGGTCATGCGGCTTTGCAGCGGAGAAGGCAAACGCCCGAACGTTCGCTAACGAAGCTGGAGCGTTTAAGCGTGGTCTGGCGTCGCAGGCGTTCCCGTTCACATTGACTTTCATCCAAGATGCGTTCAACCTGAAGTCGTTCATTCATTTTACCAGCGCCTAATGAAACACAACGCCTGCACGTTGCTAGGCCAACAGAGCAGGACGTAGGTGATTCGAAGATAAAATTGAACGTTGCATTGGCCCAAAGGAAAGCAACAATACTTCCACAATACAGGACCTGTACCATGTTCCGGAACTAAATAGACGTGGGCATGGGACACATTTGTAACGACATTGATTCCGCATTCAATGTGGCACGAAAAACTGGAGCAAGAAACCCAGTGCGTCATTTCGTCACGGCACGAAACGACGCCGGTGAAACTACTGCTAGTTGTCCGCTGCTTCCGACCGTGCTCCAGTTCAGTGCACGGGTCGCCACGCGGTGCAAGAGCGAGCGCAGCGTGCTACAGGCACACAAGGCTTGGTGTACGGGCTATGCGCAAATTTCGCATCTGGGCATGTACATGGCGAGATAACTAAGCTTTACACAAAATACCCCGTCGTCACGCGATCACGGCAACAGACGTCTGTTTTTTTCTTGTCAGCCAACATCAGCTAGCGATGCAAAAGTTTTTCGCTTTTCTTGTGCAAGCAAACTGGCTTGGAAAGAAGCCCATGCTTCGTACCTTAAGGGCAACAGCAAGTTCTTTCACTCTTGTTCGTCGGATTTTTCAGCTTGTCTTTTTCCACACAGGTCAGCGTAGCGACCTTGGTTCCGTACAATGTCACGGCATGGCCGCCGCGTGCCAGGTCAACCCCTTGCAACCAGTTCTCAGCTTCCCTTTCCATGTCGGTCGGGTCAAACAGTGCTCACGCTTTGGGATGAGTAACGGTGCAGCTACATTTGAATCTAACATCCTGCAGAGGGGGGTGAGGGTTTTTCAGTTTTTGAGATATTCCTATAGTCCAGCTGCTGAAGGCTTTGAGAGTAGACATTTTGCTGGGCATTCTGTACAGACGGCTCTGACACTAGCTTGATCCCCTAGGTTAACTGGCAACCCACCGTTAATGAAGGGCCGCGGTTCGAAAACCGACTGATCACTTCCTGTCCTCGCTGTCAGCTTCACTCAAGGCCTATAAAAACGCTTCGCTGAAGCTCTCTGTCATTATATCGATGTATTGCGTCGGACTTTTCCGTGATGTAATGTGACAACAGAGCGATAAAACAGCTCTCAAACCTCAGGCGCACCGCAGTTTCGTGAAGCGAGTTAACATGCCTCGCATACATCGGTTTGTGTACCACGATACTTAAGATACAGAACCACTTCAGGGACGGCAGGCGGTCGATTGTCGTCTATCGCAGGCTATTCCATCCTGGAAAAACGCTCCAAAGTATGTTTAACATACATCACGGGATACCTGTAGCATATACTTGAACAACGCCAGAAATTTATATAACGAACCACCCACCCCCGACGTGCCTTCTGTCACGGGGGCGCCACGTCAGAGTCCGGGCAGACTCAGGTTCGGAGTCGAACTCGGGCTCATGGCCTTTCGAATCGCGGACTCGTCGAACCTTTTTTACAAATTAATCCGACTCCGACTTGGAGCCCACTAAAAAAAAACACGGACTCGAGCTCAGGTCTGGATCTGAGGTACCGGGAAGCAGACCTGGACTCGGACTCGCATCCAGGACACCGGGATTCAGGACTCGGACCCGAGACGAAGAGACTTCGTTTGCCCGTACCTATCGTTTGTGATGGGTTAGATGAGGCAGTTTGTCTCAGTCGGTTGGACTTGGTTAAGTTAAAATCAGCTTGGGACAGGCTTGGATTTCTTTGTTTTTTTA